>NC_069113.1:33073559-33448559 GCF_025612915.1 Magallana angulata | reverse complement strand
CATTTATTTAAAAAAAAATTTTTTTTGGGGGGGGGGGGGGGGGTTGAGGGGCAATTTTCATGGATTGACAGCTATTTATCATTTAAATCTTATGGATTCACTCTTGAATATGAACCAGGATCAAAGATCCAAATTGGATACTTGGCTGAGGATTAGAATTCATGGGCAATGGGTTCCTCAAGATATCTACGAAAAAGAGTCACCGTGACTATGATTGACTCTAAAGTAATCACAACAGTTTTTCATTCCTGTGCAATGCAGATGCTCAATATTTCATGTGCTATTGACAACATTTGGCATTTGCAGATTCCTACAGCTATTCCACAGATCTGTTATGCAATGGTGGTGATATCAGAATAAGTTATATTGCAAAGATAAAAAGCAGCTATCTTTATATGAAGGTCTAAAAGAGGGTTTTTTTTAAAAAAGGAAACCATGAAATGAACTGGACACAAAATAGTCATGATAAAAAAATTTTTTTACACTGGCTTAATAGCAGAAGCCACATACCAGTACTATTTTTGTTGGAGCCTAAATTAAAAATTTGGAAAAGATTAATATAAAAAATCCAGGTTATTGCTCAGAGACATAAAATACTGAAACAAATGAAAACCCCAGAAAAATCTAGATCCTCCCCTAATTACCTGATGATCACTGTTGTGTCTCTTGGCCAACAGTGCTTGATTCACTTTGAGGACGATCCAATCAAACAGAGCCCCATACAGACATTTGGCCATGGCATCACGAGTGGCTATAGCCTGAAAAAACCAGCAGATAATATGTTACCGCCTTACACTTATAGTTGTTTCAAAGCTGCAATCAGTATCAGTTCAACATTTACAGAGAGAGACTTTATGGACTTTTATTTTAATTAACATTTATTCATTGTATTTTCATAAACAATTTTAAGATATATACAGGTTTTACAATGAATTTTTTTTTCCATTTCACCACCCATTCATACATGTACACACATTCACATCAGTAAAGTAATATGCTTTAAAATTTACACAGGTAAATGGAATAACTTAATCAATTACTGCTCTTGATACTAAAAAAAATATATATATAATATATAACACTACTAGTTTTTTCACAGGTATTTTTCCAGAGCGACCACTGGTTATCAAAAATTAACTATTTTGAATTGTGTATTGCTATACACCTTTCAATATAATATTTCATTCTTAAATGACTAAGAAGGCCACACAAGAGACCCTATGGACTTACATCATGCATTTTGTAGTTCATAACCACTGTCTCGTCACCGGCAGTTGCTCTTTTCTGGGTTAAGGCTTCTACTAGGGTCTTCTCCTTCACCTGGTAAAAAAAAAATAAAGATAACAGCATCACTTCACTATAGTAGTACTTGCTTTTCATTAAGCAATCTTCTCACAAATACTTTTGAAAAATCACCATCATCGACAATGCTTGAGCAAATTCACAGCTTTAGAACTGAAATCGCAATACCTTTAGAACTCGTTGTTATAACGACTGACCACAAAGGTCTTAGCTTCCAAAGAGACAGGTGATAATGAAATTGCTACTTAGAATTATTGCTCATGTCCATGGGTTATAAAGTGTCAACTCTGTTCTGGATTGCATTAGTTTTTACAGCTCAAGTCTATCCATTAAGGAGGCTGACTGGTCAACTAATTAACAGCCAGATCTACCTTAAACTTTGACATATGATATGACTGGCCAAATACTAACCATTAAAACATTTCGTAAAGAAAAATACCGTATATCAGGTTTTTTCCGCCCGCGTCATGTTTTTTCCACAAATCGCAGCCAAGAACGGTATTTAAAATTTACGCGAATCAAATTTTCACTATTTCAAAGTCACATTGAAAATATCATTCACGATTGTTTAAACTTGTGAGGTAAGAGGGGAAAAGTATCTAAATTGTCGATCTTTGTAATGAAAAATTCGGACAATGAAACCATTTACACGATTTCCTTAATGTGAAATAATTACCGATAATTATTTTCAGAGACGCAAACAGTCACAGATAAATAGATCATGTACCGTTACATACACTGGTAGCTCAGGTATAATTAGACATCGGTTTAGGCAAGGAAAGCGACCGTTTTCATTAGCTTACAAATCTAATATCTGGCGCTTGTCCTCCAATCCCGCAATTTGTACCTCTAACTAAACTAACTGAACACAGTTCACCTTACTTTTACTTACCTATTTACTTTATCAGAAAAGAGAGAACTCCATTACAAAAACGAAACTTTGTATCAAATTTACGCTGATTTATTTTCCGCGATTCGGAAATCGTGGTGAACGAAGCGGAAATTGGATACACGCGGAAAAAACTGATATACGGTATATTTAAACTTTAATCACAGCTCTTCTTCCTCAGGAGATTAAAATAATCTAAAAATGGACACGACCATTAAGCCCTCTAAACCCATTTAGATCATGTACAGGTCCCTATCACACTCTTTCCAGCCATTAGGTCAAAATATGAAACCTTAATCAAGCGGGATAAGACCAATGCTTAATTTGCATTCAGAGACAAAAAAAACAAAATCAAAGTTTAAACCTCATTTAATTACAAGATTAAGAAATGTGTTAAATAATGTAAATGTATTTGAAAAGGCTATGATGAAGTTGTTAATTGGTAACATGTAGACTAATATGTTGTGTGGTTAAACAGGGTTGTCTCTAAAAATTGAAGTAGAAGGAAGAAATAAACATAAGTAATCAGAGATTACTAAGCTCACCGAGACGGAGCATCACCATTATGAGACATCACCTTCATAAGACCACCTTTATCATTTTATATGAAAATCATACTTTATGATCTTGGATATTCATGGATTCTGTTTTGACAAAATATCGTATATCATCTGATAAATTTTTTTTATGATAATCATATGTTCATATGTTAATCAATACAATGATATAAAATTAAATATTGTATCATGTCATATTTATAATAGATATCATATAAAACAATAAAATACCGTAATAAACAATAATGAGATATGATATTGTAATGTATGATATGACATTGTATTGTGTTATACCTTATTGTATTTGATCACATAATACAATATCATAAAATATAATACAATATAGTATTATATTACAATATCATATTACATAATACATCATAACATTGAAACATATTATATTGTATAATATAGTATGATATTGTATTGAATGACACTGAAACATATTTGATACATTATATGATATTATATCATATAATACAATATAATTTGATTCCAACATTGTATCTTATCAAATGATACAATATTATGTGATAAAGCAAAATATTATAAAATACATTATTATATTATACATATTGTATCATATGACACAATAATATATATTACAATATCATATAATACAATTTCATGTGATAAGATAATATATCATATAAACCAATATCATATCATACAATATCGTATGATACAATATTATATAATATTACAATATCATATAATACAATTTCATGTGATATAATTCTATATTACTGAAACCAATATCATATTATACAATATTGTATAATACAATATTATAGAATATACAATATTGTATCATAGGATACAATATAATATTTTGCAATATCTTATGTAATTGTATCATGTGATAAAATAATAAATTAAAAATACAATATAATATTATACAATATTGTATCATAATATACAATACTATACATAACAGTATCATGATACAATATCATATCATAAAACATCAAAAAAATTGATACAATATCATATCGTATTGTATAACTTTTTATAATATAACATATGATATCATATTGTATCATATCAAACAATTATATTGTTTCATATCAAACAATACTATATCATAGGAATCATGTTATATCATTTATCAACAAACACATCTATCTATCGAGCTGGTTTGAGTGAGGTAGGAGATTTCTTTAGCATCCTTGATAATGGAGATCAGGCTCTGCATATAAAGCAACCTCTGCATTTAATTTATAATAAAGTTAAATCAACTATGCAAGCTATCATCTATAAAACATGTGACCTGTTCCAAAAAACTAAACCTCATCCAGCATCCGAAACCTATGGCTCAGATTCAGCATTCAAGCCCATCAGGTGCATTAGTATCATAACACGCATCGTCCATGCAAGTTTGGTGAAGTTTGGACTAGTAATAACTAAGATATCATCATCAGAGGGCACTAGCAATTAAAACCTTAACTTCCTCCAGCATCCGCAACCTATGGCTCAGATTCAGCATCCATGCCTGTCAGGTGCATCTGTATCATAAGACACACCATCCATTCAAGTTTGGTGAAGTTAGGACCTGTAATAACTAAGATTTATTTTTTAGCATCCTTGATAATGGAGATCAAGCTCTGCATCTGAAGCTACCTCTGCGATTCATTCATATTAGAGTTAAATCAACTATGCAAGTTTGATATAGTACTATCATCTATTAAACATGTGACCTGTTCCTAAAAACTTTACTTTATCCAGCATCCGAAACCAGACTCAGCATTCAAGCCTGTCAGGTGCATCAGTATCATAAGACACACCATCCATGGAAGTCTGGTGAAGTAAGGACAAGTAATAACTAAGATATCATCATCAGAGGGCACCTGTTTCAAAAACTTTATTTAACCAGCTCTTAAAACCTTAACCTCCTCCAGCATCCGAAACCTATTGCTCAGATTCAGCATTCAAGCTTGTCAGGTGCATCAGTATCATAAGACGCACCATCCATACAAGTTTGGTGAAGAAAGGACCAGTAGTAACTAAGATATAATCATCAGAGGGCACCTGCAACAAAAACTTTAACCAGCTCTAAAAACCTTAACCTCTTCCAGCATCCGAAACCTATTGCTCAGATTCAGCATTCAAGCTTATCAGGTGCATCAGTATCATAAGACGCATCATCCATACAAGTTTGGTGAAGTTAGGACCAGTAGTAACTTAGATATTGCTATCAATGGGCACCCACAACAAAAACTTTAACCTGCTCCAAAAACCTTAACCTCCTCCAGCATCCGAAACCTATAGCTCAGATTCAGCACTCAAGCCTGTCTGGTGCATCAGTATCATAAGGCACACCATCCATGCAAGTTTGGTGATGTATGGACCAGCAGTAACTAAGATATTGCTATCAAAGGGCACCTGCAACAAAAACTTTAACCTGGTCCAACAACTTTAACCTCCTCCAGCATCTGAAATTTAGGACCCAGATTCAGCATCCAAGTCTTTCAAGTCCATAAGTAGGTCCAGATGCATCACCCATGCAAGTTTGGTGAAGATAGGACAAGTAATAGCTTAGATACAGGACCTGCAACAAAAACTTTAACCAGGTCCGGACGCCGACGCCGACGCCGACGCCACCGCCGACGCCGACGCCGAGGGTATAGCATAAGCTCTCCTTGACTTCGTCTCGGTGAGCTAAAAATGTAGAAGGGGAGTCTGGGGGTCTTGCTTATAGCTACATTGTGTTTGAAATGCAATGATAGCCGGATAATTAAGGCACTATTGGCAGGGGAATCCCCCGCTCCCAGGGTCTTAGAGACAACCCTGAGTGGTTGTTGACCACAAACATATCTACTTTGAACAAACAAACCTTGAATGTGACTTTTTATCATAATAGATCACTCCCCCCCCCCCCCAACCCCTCAAAGAAGGGCAAAAACAGTTTTAAAAAACAAAGAAAATCAATACATGTACTGAAAACGACAAAAGGAAAAAGTACTTTAAAAAAAAAAAATTCCACATTTTGAGGAATTTGGGAATCAGGCAACAAACAGAAGTGAATCAGTATTAAAGATCCCATCTCTCTGATTTAGGGGTGTCACAACAGAGATCTGTGTTGTGCTTACCTTGAGAATGCCAGAGATGATCTGTATGACCTCTTGGTTTTTGATGGTGACACTGTCGTCATGATGTTGGTCTCCCTTCTGTAATTAGAACAAAAACAAATCAGGTATTCAACTTTTACAAAAACCTGCTCAACATATTACATCGTTAGATAATCAATAACCCTCGTCTTCATATTGAGGACATCCATCTTGTTTTGTATTCAATCTAGGAGGAAGTACGTAATTGCAAACTTTATGAAATAGTTAGCAAATTCAACATCTAGCTATGAAAGTAAAAAACAGGAACAATCAATTAACAGTCTGCACACATGATAAAACCATCCAAAAACAGCTAAATACCAATTATGGTCTACATTCATGAAATTTAAATTTTATGCTTTTGTACAAATGTAAATTACTTTTAAAACATGGTTAATATGGTCACAGATATAATCAATTCACAAATAGAGGAATTTTTTGGGTTTCTTGTATCATTCCCAACAACTTATAAAATAATAACTATTAACCCATAGCTGATTATGAGATATTGAAATAGTTTACTGTACATTAGAATTAGAAGCATCTTTTAAAGTGAATGTTGACTTTTTGAAAAATTTAAGAAGACTTAATTTACCTTTTTGAATTCCACATTCCCTAGAAGCAAAACTGCAGACATCACAGAGAATATCCTAAAAAAATAAATTATCATTTAAAATTAAAAACTTTTCAGAACATCTGTCTTCAAATAAATGACCAAAGCATATTTCAGGGACTCTCTCTCTCTCCTCTTTGTCTGTCTGTCTGTGTCTGTCTCTCTCTCTTTAAAATTAAGTTACCTTTTTTGTGTTACACTTGAGAAGCCCACCATTTCCATGGACTGCTTGAGACGAGCAAACTCATGAGCCTCATCTTCTCCCTCCAGTGTATAGCACCCACTCTGTTAAAACGCAAAATCTTCTACTTTTAGTGTTAATCATCCTACTGAATTTAGTGTGTAATATATTGGGCAGAAATTGCTGCTTTTTTCAGTAAGATAGCGAAGATTTAATTTAGCCCAATTCTGAATGCCTAAATTTATACATACATGTATATATATGCAATATCATTTGCTTATTTTTAGTGATGTTCTTGATTTAGTGAAATTTAACTGCGTTCAAAAATTTTTGCATCAGTGGTCTCATTTTTGCCCCATTCTTAATAGTATAAAAGTGTGAACATTTCAAATATGGTTTAATGTCCATTGTAAACTGCAAGTTACTTCTCTTTAACCATTATTATGTTAAATCAAATTTACTGGTAACTGAAATTTTTTTTACTACTATGATTTGGCAAAAATAACCCACAGGAAAAATTAACTTTGTACAGTATTTCAATAAGTATTCAATTATGTATTCCATCTCAACTTTCATGCGTAAAATGCATTTAAAATAATGAGCTACTAATCCATCTTTTTTATTCGTTTTACCGGTATCTGTTACAAGTATTCATCGCAGAAGCATGTGTGTAATTATAGAATTAAACACCACATTGAAAGATGGTATTGATCAAAATATGTGCATATGAATTTTTTTACTGCATGAACCCCATGGTGGTACCTGTCTAAGGTAGTAATATTCTTCAGGTTTACACAGATGTAATGCGTCTCTTTCCTGTCCATCAGCCCCAGCCAGCAGATAGTAAAACACATGGTAATTCCTGCACACAACAAATAAAATGAATAAATAATAGAAGTTTTGTTATGGTGTGTATTATTTAATATATGATCAATTACAACAATTCAAAAATTTGTAGATTGAAGACACTTTAATACCCCCCCCCCCAAAAAAAAAATAAATTTAATCAGTCAAAACACAGAAGATTAATTCAATTTATGTACAGAATCTATAAAAATTATGACACGGTGCTAGACTTTGATGGAATCTGCCTTTCCTTGGCAGAAAAACAAACTTGCATGAACAAAAATGCTAATATACTAGATAATCTTTTATGAAATAATCAATCCTTTCAAGTTTTGATAGAATTCCAATGTCTTCTCTTCCTACAAAATTTGCAACACAAAACGGACAAAAATGTTGATATCTTTTAAACTAGCACATTTTGAAAAGTTGTTCATCAAAATTTATACTATTAACATTCTGATATGATCCAGAATCTTAAACTTATGTGTGTTTAATTCAAGACACTTGCCAAAAATAATTTTAAGAAATTGCAGAAAAATGTTTTATCTCCCTCAATATCAAACCAGTCTTTCCTCAACAATTAACTCACACATATGGACTCGTTTCATCTTAAAGTACATTCAGTAAAAAAAATAAATAATCCTCAACTCTCAAATTATTATATAATATGTAAATGTGGATATTTTGCAACTATATTTGTAAATTTCCCTTTTGAGTTATTTCAAAATTTTATTAATATACTTGTATTCATATAAAAAATTACCAAAAAAAAAAAAAAAAAAATATTCCACACTTCAACATTTTTCTATGTATCTACCAGATGTTAAAGTTCACAGCTATGCAGACACTGACTATATCTATAGAATCTGAGATTGCATGGTAACCATCAATAGCAAGAGACTGTTAATATTCAATAATTCAATTTGTTTATCCTAGTAACACTGATCATGCAGTGACCAATGCATATGCCAAACACAAAATCAAATTACTGTTACAAGTACATATAAGTCAATGTAAGGACACACTGCATATTGCTCAATTTTAATCAATGATTTCTATCTAAACGGGCAGCCTCAGTTGGAGACATGACCATCATATATTATTTCTATCATTACAATTAAGTTAATACTGTCCATTATCAAACGCATACCTTTCATTTTTGGCTTGTGACACAATTCTGGATTTCTCGAGTAAATATTTCTCCACAATTGCACTGAAAAAAATAATATAGACATAATTTGCATTATTGGTAAAATAGTTGCTTACACATAAATTATCCATTAAAACAAAACCCAAAAATTATTCCACTTTATCCAAAAAGGATACTCATTATACATTCATGAGCTTCAAATCTGTTCTTTCAAATTTCACATTTATTGCATTACAGAGGCAGAAAAAACTGCATCTATCATCCATACACCAGCACACACTTACATTCCAGTGGTATAACTACTCTAAAATGACCTTGGTGGTTTTTGGCCCACAGATAGGTATATGGCAGTTTATACAACAATATAGGTGTTATACGGTTGTCATCGGACCCAGTGAAACAAATTAACACATATACAAGTTACAGTGAAAACAGTGCAAATTTAAAACTTCCTGCTCTGTGCAATGTATTCAAAATGTGTAAAACCAAAAAAAAAATTCAGCTCAATATCATTGTTTTCATAAGTTTACGTGATATTTTGTAACTCTTAATACTTTTTAAGTAAATTGTACTAAGATTCCTTGATAATTTGTAGCGTTTAATAGTACTTTTTAAGTACCGTATTTTTCCGACGATTAGTCGGTATTTTTTTCCTCTGAAGCAGAGCATCCGACTTATCGTCTTGTTCGACTTGTCGTAGGCTCGTAGTCAGAATTTTTTTTAAAAATAGCATTAAAAAAATTGGTTTTAATCATCTTGAGTTGGCTGTGTGATTGAAAATTACGTTGTTGAATTCTCTGTTCATCTTTAATAATTATCATTTTCACTCATCTGTCAACACTTAAATACATAATAATAACAACAGTTATTAAAAAATGTTACATTGTCTTTAATCAATTAACAGTTTTACCGTTCCGTTTTTAAAAACACATCGTCACATGGTTCTATGTATCACTAGTAGGAAGATAACATTGCGCAGTAAAATTGAAACCAAGTTTGAATGGAAGAAAATATTGCAGTAGGTCCGGGGGATGTTTTTTTAAATTCAATTATTTTATTTGTAAAGAGTTGTTAGTGGAAAGTATAAATCAAAAATATTTAATGGTCAAATTCAATCTTAAAATACGTAATCGGCAATTATCAATACTACTGTTTATACAATAGGCTGACACCGGTTGTGTTAATAATCTTGCCCTAAGGCTGAGATCTTTACGGCAATTTCACTCCCTGTGTATATAAAGAGTACCGTTATAAGAGTGATTATAGATCATTGATTAATTATTGTCCAATTCTTTGATTATTGTTAGATAATTTTTTTTTTAGGAAACGTATGTATGTCGTATATCGTCATTATCAAGTCGTACAAATGATCGATTTATTTCTAACAGTGTCTATGTAAAACAATAGCGTGTAACTGCATTACTGGATACAAAGTAAACAAGTTTCATCAAATCATAGTAATTGCTAAGCTTTCTGCACTTGAGATCCCCCTTTGAAGTCCGACACGAGACAGGTGCATGCCTATGACACCGGAAATTGTTAAACAAACATTGACCACGCGCCGAGTCAACAGGTGGCTGGTTACGTAATGGCGAATACACTGGCGATAGTCAGAGTGGATACTTATTTCAATGCTTGGGAATAAAATATTTCTGACAAAGTAAGTTTAGTTTTGCATAACACGCGATATCGGGAATTGGTCAAAATGCAAGCGACTTTGTAGAAGTTGCCGGTATTTGAAAATTTGATTCATAAGTATAAAGCGTAATTGTTTAAATGTTAATCATTAATAATAATTGGTAGCAATATCGGTGACATCGTGGCATCATACACTGATAATGTTACTGCAGTTTTATTGGCCATTTTGAAGTGATAAGATCGACGTATGGTCTGAGATCGACGTGTCGTAGGATTTTGTTAAAATTTTGGCAAAAAATGGGCAATTCGACGAGTCGTCCGCATCGACGAGTCGTCGGGAAAATACGGTATATTGTACTAAAATTCCTTGATACTCAGGGTGTGTCTACATGTATACCAGTATATCTATTGTATGTATCTATTTCCCAGTAGTATATCTAGGCGAATCAAGTTACACAATTTTGCTGCCAGCAAAGCATACTTCATAATAATTTTTTTTAAACTATGTCTTGGAGTTGAGCAAAAATGCAAAATTTAGTTCATTGCTTTTTCCTGATCTCAAATGGTAGTGATAGCTTTTATTTACTGATAGTATAAAAACCAGTGAGATTTATAGCAGTGCTGTGAAATAAACATATCAGAATATATCATTATGAATAAGTATACAGTTGTCCATTTGCTATAAAATTTTGCAAAATCATCACAGCATCTTATCATAAGATCAATTTCAGTTTGGTGGGGATGTCATTTCAGGGATCAGGTTTTAATACAATTATTTTTTGGGAGGAAGGGGGCTTATTCATCACGGTAGTGGGGATACCCAAAAATTCATTCTAAAGTAGATCTTTCCAAGAAGACGAAACTTCACAATCCATTTACTTTTTAGCTCTTGAAGACTCGAAGTACCGTATTAATTGTTACACCCATGTAATGAGCTTCAATGCCAACCTGCTGAATTTAAGCTTTATTTTAAATAAAATACAGGGCTGCGGTTTACAAGAGAACTAACGACCAAATTAATGAATGCTAATTAATCATCTACTAATCAACGATTTATTCTTATGACTGAAAAATATAATTATGGGAATTGAAATATTTGTAAACAAATAGTTTTATGCCAATTTTGTTCTTTTAAGATCATTTTACGAGGCTGTAAATATTTACAACTTTGTCATAAGTTCTTTTGTAAAATGCAGCCCTGCACTACAACTAGATGCACTGGTAGTTGAACAAGGTTAATTTGAGCTACGATACACTATAAAGAATTTCTTACCCATGGACCATTCCATTTTCTTTGTAGTTGACCTGGATGAACTTTCCAAACCTACTGGAATTATCATTGTGAACTGTTTTGGCATTTCCAAAGGCCTACAAAAGATCAAATAACAAAAGATGAGAGGAGTTTCTCCATTATGAAATATGATTGAACAAATGCTTGCCAAATTTTCCATTTTAATCATGGATGCTTTGTGAAAAAGCTGTGCAAATTCATATTAATTAACCATTACAGACACAATATAATATTTCTAATAGTAAATAATGTTGTAATAATAATGTTTTGTACATCTTCCAATATCAATACATTTCATGTGAAAACTCTTTTTCTCCCTTTATATCTGAATTGAGGACCTACAAATTCAGAGACCTCTTTTCTGACTGTCAATAAAACCGATCTCTGATTTTATGTCTAACATTGTCTAAACTACGAGGTATGAACATTGCATTCGATCTAGACACGAGTCAATGACCCTGAAATGTTTCAACCTGCAAATGATGAGATAGATTCCCAGTATTGTTACACAGTTAAACCTGTCTAACCAACATGTTCTAGCTAGATCCAATGATTGTCAGAATCAATATACAGTCAAACCTCATTACCTCACACTCAACAAATTTGAGAAACAGACAGTCAAGATCACAGTTCGAGGTAAAATAGTACATACATGTATAATGAAACAGTGGCTGGGAACCTCCAACTCACTTCAAATGTGTTTATGTCAAGAAACATATTCTGGATATTGATGCTCAATAATACTACAATGTTTTTCTACAGTCACTATACATAAATACTGCTATGGATAAAAAGAGAATCTGCTTTAATGAGGTGTACCCACAGTGCAACAGGAAGCTGACAGAGTGACCGTCACACTGACACTGGACAGCAGTAGGACCATCAGTCCACAGGCATCCCTCCACACTACCAGCAGCTCACCCACAGGCTCTAAGGCACTACACTCCTCTCCCTCCACTGTGTAAAACTCATCTCCTGAACAAGCCATTTTCATTTCCAAGACATGACTGTTACTTTACAAAAGATTTTATACACAGTCATATAATTTACAACATTTTGAAAATCTTCAGTCATATTAGCAAGTTCATTAGAAAAACAGAATTCAGAAAATGTTTTTCTTCATCAAAAAAGCAAAGACAACCTCTGGTAAAAACACATCAATTTTCCAACATTGAAATACTGGTCCAAGGGATATTATATCTTTTCATTACATTCCATAACATTTTCCAGAACATACGGTCCGAATCAACAAATTCAAAATGACTGCATGACCAAAAAATAACCTGAGAGGGTTACAATTACAAGGAAGACAAATTTGATCATTTCGGGACATGAGGCCCCTAATCAGCATCAAGTTGACACACTGCAGCCTGGGGGAGCCAAGATTATCCATAACAAAGGTCGGCTAGGGACATTATAACTCATAGCAAGGTGTCAACTGACAGCAATACACAACAGCAGAGCTGTGTTATCGCACCTCATAAACTGCATGCTACTAGCAGCAGGTGCCCCAGGGGTACAGAGGTCAGTCACAGGGGGCAGGCCATTGCTCACATCAATATATAAAACATTGACCTTTCAAAATATTTCACTATGGCTGGGGTCAAATTCCTGGCATCTTTCAACGGTCACATAAGTATATGTGTAGAGTAATCTAGTCAATGATTTACATACTAAGGATTACCACTCCAGAGTAGCACTTTTTTAATACTAGTATTCTGCGGAAGGGTCTTATAAAAGTATACATGTGCATGTCCAAAATACCAGTAACTGAAATTGGCATTTTACATGTATATTATCATACTGTAACCAAATAAGTAAACAAGAAATTGTTATTTACAAGTGTTACTAGCCTCAATTGTAATGTAAAAAATGTAATGTAAAAAACCAGCCTTATGTACAACAATTATACTGTATACAAAGTGTTGATCTTCCTTATTACAATACCCAAAGCTAAGCCACAGATTTAATGTGTCAGACAAGTGTTTCTGTTGTAACACTACATAAGACATCATAAACACATTACAAGTTGACTCTGCAGGGCTAGGATTTGCCACTGCCCTTTACAGGTCAGCTCAGCTCTAACCATGACTGAGAGAATGACCAAGTTTACAATCTTTTCCACCTTTAAGTCCCTTCATATGGCTCTCGTTGCGTATTTCCTCAATGTTACACAAACAAAAAAACAACCGGGGACTGGGTTTACTTCCTTAATAACACTGACTTATCAGAAATCTAAAAAAAAAAATAATATAAAAATTGAATAACAATGTGATCGTTTATATCCTTCGATAAAAAAAAGTACCTGTAATACATGTAAGAAATATATTTTAATGTAATAAGGCTGAAGTTTTAAAAGTTTAGTCCTTCTTGTTTTCTTAGATATGTATTGTAATAACATGAAGTGTAGCCAGCTTGAACAGCCTTAAAGTCTATGGCTGTTTATGTATCACTGGGTCATTTTTCGCTGTGATTCACAACAAGGCTAGTTTTATGGCCCTACGTGTGTGGGTGGTTCAGATGATCAACTACAGCACGCCTCTTTAACTCGTAGCAAAGAAAAAAAATTAGCTATAGATGTGTGCCGTTATTCATTTCACACTAATCAAATCTATGCCTAGTGGAATGCAGAGAATTGAAGAGGCAAAACTTGTCACTGCTGGCCAAGATTTTCCACCTAATTTTGCAAACAAGACAAAATAGTGTCTGGTCTATTAATGCATAGATTTTCTGAACTAGTTCTAAGGTGTACTTTAATCTGATGAGTCTCAATGGGAAATTTCAAGGTTGGTTTATTAGGGGGTAACTTACACCGCAGGTATCAATGGATGGGCTTTATCTGCATGAAATAAAAGTGACAGTATTTACCTAGTCATTGTTAATCCCATGAACAGAACCACAGATCAACCAGTCCCGATTCAATGGGACCAGTTGACCTTATAATCTTTCATTGTGTATTCTGAATCACATTCAGGAATATAGAATTACATGTACCCAATATGAATTTACCCTTATATAGAGAAATCAACCAACTCTCTCTCTCTCTCTCTCTCTCTCTCTCTCTCTCTCATCTACTTATAAACATAATCTCACATGTATGAGAAGATCCGACTGTAAACATTCTCCAAAAAAAAAAGCCTTTCTTCATGACGTTAAAAATGACAAGGTTGATATTCAACCCAATCAATATGGATAAGAGAAGACTGGGGTTTTTATGTAGGTATATCCAACTGCCAACAACTTTGACTTCACTAACTTATGAGCTTTCAAAATATTTGGGGCTTGAGTTTCCTGACATCTAACCCCATCCATTCTTTTTGTGATGAGCTCCTCTACCAGGCCTGGTATCTAGCCAGATAAAACACCTTTCTCTGCTGTTAAAATCATCCTTCATTTGTTTTGCATTACACAAGACTGAAACTTTGATTTTCTAAAAGTGACATCTGGATAATCTCTTTCTCTCTCTTTCTTAATCTGTTTTCTTTGTTCTTCTGCTTCCAGAGGTGGTGGTTTATTTGCTCAAAGACCAACGATTTCAACAATAATTCACCAGATATTGTACTGAGCCATCAACTATTTTAAAGTAAACTAATATTAGAAGTACATTACAAGTTGGTACCGGTAAATGCAAAGCATGACACAAATATCGAATGAATCATAAGCTATGGCCACAATTATACATCATCATTGTCATTCATTTAATAATATTGCATGCATTACAAATATATATGATGGCTATTTTAACATTGTATGATGTGCATGTAACTTTCAAATTCAGCATCAAAAAAGTTCAAATTGACTGCTGGTCAAGTTAAACAATGTTCTGTTTATTTACAATTTTACAAAAAATGTTACATAAATCATCTTTAATATTGTATTGTAAACTGTTACATATACAGTATATAAAATACTTAATAATTTGTATGTATTTTTTTTCTTCAGATATTAACCTCTCCAAATAATCAATTTACATCAATTTGTCATGAATTAAATATTTACTTGACAAAGTGGAGTAACAATGTTTAGCTATAAAATAGTTTCTGGCATATATAGCATTATCAAAGTGTACCATGCAACAGTCTGACTATCTCTGTTCCATCCTTTGTTTACATAGGTAATGGCTCTACAGTCCGTTGCAAAAAAATGACTAATTTCAAGTGCATGGCCATATATCTAACATGTTTGCAAAATTAATAAAGGCATCAACATCAAGTAACAGCTGTTTCTAAGATGTTGTAATGTAAAAGATCTTGTGTACAGCGAAAATGCTCTGATGTTGTCACTTCCAGCATCTTAATTAAGAAATTCCTCCGTCCCCCAGCGTTCGCCCCTTTATCTTCCAAAGTATACCTGATTGACAGTACTTTATCTTTTCAACATGGAAAAGCATAATGCATTCCCCACATTTCGCATATATAAATCACTTTTTCTCTCGTAAATTTATCAGTGTTTTCATCCCAATAATATCATCCTCACCAGCTTTAGATGCTTGCTGGCTCAGATAAAAACAGTATTGAATTCTTACAGGAAAGCTGAGGAGATGAGCAGAGAAAACAGTGCAGGCAAAAGATAAGCTCCTTATGTTATCCCAGCAAATCGCTCTAAATCCTGAAATACTGCCCTTTCACTACATGAGGGCATTAAAGTGTGCTTGTTGAAAAAGCATCAAAACAAATCTTAGAAATTGAGTCTTGCACACAATAAGTTGAGCTGATGCAAAAATTTGCTGTTCAAAAAGAAAATCTATCTTAAGGCTGAATAACACATCATCAAAAAATGGCTGACCGCTGATTGAAATGACATTTCGTTTTATTAAAAGGATTTTATGGACTGAAACATGTAACTTTCTCCATAGCCGAGTGGATAAAGTGTCGGACTTGTGATCCGTACATCCCGAGTTCGAATCCTGCAGGGGCTTTTGAATAATTATTTTAGAGATATTCATTTTTTATCCCCAAACTGCAAATTGTTTGCTATTTTGACATTTGTACAGTTTATATATCATTATATCTTACATTATCAAAATATTTCCTGTTAATTTGAGGGACTTTTTCCAGGTGTGTTATTCCACCTTAAGTCAACTACGTTGACATCTTTGGTGTGTTTTTGCCGTCATCCTGTTGTTCCGTATATATGCTTGCGCTTTATAAATACATCTTACCACTTATTATTATAATACTTTTTGAGTTGAATTTGCATTCTAACATGAGAAAGTTTTTAAAAAAGAAAAAAAAAAATGACAGGTCAGTAAGTTGTGCTTATGAGTTTTTCCTAACCTTGAAATTCCTACACCCAACATTTGACTTATAGATGAGAATGTTCAGTATATATATGTATCATATATAATATGTATCATCTCTTTATGTTGAACTCTGTAAGGAGTTTACATGAAGATGAAAATATACCTGCAGACATTATACATTCTGTTTTTTTTCACATAACATGTATCTTGAAAACTTGTTATATATAAACACATGCCACATTCCTCTCTCCTCCAAATTACCATACCACCTGTACGAGGCAGGACATTTGTATAATGCATGTTTATGTAAATATTCACATTGTCACTCCAATCATTTGTTCTAGACAGGATAAACAGTATTCACGCAATTACAGCCAAACATTTATACAAGGACGCTAATACCATTCTTCTTACAAGGCCGCTACTCAACAACCTGTAGACTCAAACTGATCCAGAAAAACTGATGACACAACAGAAAAGGGATTACTATATATTAACAAAGCTCAACAAAACACCCTATTCTCTTTTGAGAAGTGGACAGGCATAGCCTACATCCACTTCTCTTCGCAAGCCCTCATATTTTGATTCTGGAAAACGTGTAAATGTCGGAACCAAAGACGGTTTACACTTCGACCCATGTTTCGACTCCAGTTTCCCTGAATTTTCGTAACAGACCTATTATTTCTACATTTTAAACATAAATGCATCCATATATTACAAACAAATCACCACTAACCCGCTTTCAAATCATTTTCTCAACTTCTACATTCCGGTTTTAAACTATGAAATCATTCGCTATAGGTGGTTTAAAAAGTAGAAAATTTAGAGTCGGAAAAAACGGAAATAGTGTTTCGATTGTAGACTTTAGATTAAAGGTATTTTTCTTAAAATTTACAGAGCTATATAGAACGGTTTTACAATTTAAGACAAATAAACAAAATGCATACGATAAAACAAGTAACTTTGTCACATAAAACAATGAAAACTCTTTTATTTTAATCTTTCTTGTATGCTATATTAATCAATGTTCGTTTTATTGTTAAAAACAGATGTAGAACAAAATTTGTCACCATAAGAGATGATTAAAAAGGGAAGAAATACCACTTTGTAATTATTTAACTCCGTATTTTTTTGCACATTGTAAGATTAAGTTGATTCAGTTACGTTTTCGACATTATTGTTTTAAATAGGTTTCCAATTTTATCCGAAACATAAACATTTAATCTGCACTGACCTAGATAAACAATGTGATACACAAAATTTAAACCCGGGATGTAGAAGTTGCGAAAATGATTTGACAGCGGGTTAGTGTTGATTTTTTTGTGATATATGGATGCAATAATGTTTAAAATGTAGAAATAGTAGGTCTGTTACGAAAATTCAGGGAAACTGGAGTCGAAACATGAGTCGAAGCGTAAACCGTCTTTGGGTCCGACATCTACACGTTTTCCAGAATCAAAACATGAGGGCTTGCGAAGAGAAGTGGATGTAGGCTATGCCTGTCCACTTCTCAAAAGAGAATACAAAACACCCCCCTGGTGACTTAAAAGTGGTAGTGATTGGGATGAGGTGTCTCTCTTCCCCTATGGCTGCCTGCCATGAGTCAGCTGTGTATCCTTCCTGACAACGACAAGGTTTTATCTCCTGTCCTCTCTGTGGCAGGAAACATCAGGCCAGCTATATATATAAGAACAGCACACAGTGGGCTCATCCTCTCGATGTCAATCTGGTACATGTACATCTACATCTCGTGTACATCTGAAGTTTTGACACAGTTACTGGTACAGCACAACTTGTACCCTGATGGAAGTATCTCTGCATGCATGCAGCACCTGAATGCACCTTCATCCACCCACCTGCTTAGTGGCTCCACTAATCAAGTCTTTATATATTACCTACTTGTTCACTCATGTTAATGGATCATGTCTATACTTTCACTAATAAAGATCTGGTACTTGCATATGTATTTAGCTAAAAATGATTATTCGCTTGATTTAAAGTCAATACCCCATTATATTAAATCTGGAAGTTATGAGAGTACTAAAAAGCATTTCGTATTCTCACCTAATGATAATATAGCAGAGATGGTAAAGAACAGAGGAAGTACACAGAAACCTCCTGGAACTTTCTTAAGATCACAACAACGTCATCCAAACTGACATGCCACATTGGATGGCCACTCTTTACACTAACAAAGTTAGTTCCAATGTCATATACAATTAAAAACAAATGCATCCCAGGGCTGGTGGCTACTTGTATGACAAAACATGGGATTCTCTGTTGTGATTAGATTTAGGAGGCCTCTCCTGTCTTCAGAAATTACAAAATTCAGAAAGAGGTTATACAATTGCATGTCCTGAAAGCTTACCTCTAGAACAGGTCCCGCTCCCAGAATTGTTTGTTCCACCCCACTTCCATGCGATCCTTTCTGACTCAATGCCGTCAGGTGATGCAGAAGGAGATTGGTGCTCTCCGTTTTACCGGACCCCGATTCTCCCGATATCACAATGCACTGATTTTTCTTCTTGCGGAGCATGGTGTAAAAAGCTGCGTCCGCAATTGCAAAGATGTGCGGGGGTAGTTCCCCCAACCGTTTGTTTTGGTACATTTTCACATATTTGGGATTGTAGATAGGGAAAAATTTAAAAGGGTTCACAGCTATAAGAATTGATCCTACATATGTATAGATGTGTGAGTGTTGGAATCGGTTTCTGATGTTGTCCAACAATGTCATCTCATTTAAATCCGGAAGGTTGCATAAATCTGGATATTCCTTATTGTTGGTTGGCTGTCTGAGGAATGTCATGAGAAAAGAATCCACACGGCTTGAATCACTTGAAATTTCCCGCCACGATGAAGTTCTATTAACACTTTCATTGTCTTTTCTTCTGAGGAAAAACTTATATGCAGGCACATTGCCCCCGGCCATTTTTGGCCACAGTAACATAATCCGTACCGGATTTTCCATCGGTTCCAGTCTCCGTTCCTTACACAACTGTCCTCCGGATGACAACACTTCAGCTAGTTCATATTTATCTGGATTTCCGAGCTGGAGCTTTTTCACAGCCACTTTGAGAATATCAGCAGCAACTGTACATTTCTCGGCCTCCACGGAGGTGTAATCGCAGTCGTATAACGGACCGGGATAAATGCGCACCATGTACGTTTCCATGCTTGTCCTTCTCACCAGTCCAACGTGATTGGTCGGACAGACGGTGGAAGTTGTCTGCAGAGCCAGAGTCTCGTGGTCAGTCATTGTGGTACACTTTTTCTTACAAACAAGACTCGTTTAAATTTAATTCCTTTTTTCAAATGCGTAGACATTCCCTTTCCCCATGCCTGTCCCACCTTTTTCATGGTTCTGTGTTGTGGGAATTTAAAATCCAGCAGGTTAAACGTTTCTTTAACACCATATTGAATTCTGAAAATAGATATACGTATAACGATTAGAAAAATCTTAATATTTTTTAAAAGTTAGACAGAGAGACCTTCTATTTTCTATAATTTCTATATTCAATAAAAACATGCACAAGTGAACACACCTCAATACTTTATCCACATGTATTTTATGTCTCGAATTGCAATAACATATTACAAAGGGCTAAAATGTGTGAAGCATGCATTGACAAAACATAAGGAAGGGCTTTCCTACATTTTTTAAAGCACTGATTATAGCTTTAGATCTATAAGAAGATTATATTTATAAACCAGCAGTTCTTACTTTTACAACTCATTTGCATATCACATAATTAATGAGACTGCTAAGTCATCTGCAGTCTTACCATGATTTACATTTCTGCATTACCCACGCTTTTAAAAAATGATTTTTTTTTTCTTCTCCTTCTTCCAAGTATAATCATATATCATTGCAGTTAAGCAGGAATTTAAATGGAACAAAAACATGCCTGCCATTTCTGTTGATTCTGTCCATCAAAGTACAATGTATTATATACAGAGGTAAACAAAGAGTTCTGAGGAATCTGATAACAGCATCGTTTACAGGGAGGATAACATATAGGTAAACTACCCATATACAAACACTGAAATCTTCCACTCCTCTAATTAGCAAACAAACATTAATAAATTTGTTTGTTTGTACATTGGTCTATTTTGATGTACACAACTGTATTTTTGTTGTAGTACTACATGTAAACTCATTTGTCCACCCTGTTAATCCCAGCTATATAATAATGATAATCTCTCTCATCATCTACCAAACATATCTGACATCTCTAATCTTTATGTATCAAAATGATATGCCCCGTGGATCTGCTATGGTGTTTGTTTGGTAGTGATGTAATCATTTTGACTAGCAGTATAACCATTTTCACACTATATTTGGTTGCATTTCATGTCAGGTAAGTTCACGCTGACAGAGTTAATCATCGCATTCCCTCACGACACATCTCTGTTTTCTCCTGTAAAGAAATCAGACCTCAACCACAAAGACAGCAGATTCCATGTTCTGTTTCCTATTATGGTAATTAAAACCATTATCAGGCAGATCAAAAATCCACAACTGCCCCTTAAATGTTCTCAATACCAAACACATTTTTAGACAAATATCACATTGCAATATTTTTCATTAAGAAAGAAAAAAATATGAATACCGTGAGCTATCAAGCAAAAGAATATCCATGAAATAAGACTTTTTATTCCCAACTCTACCCCTCCCTCTATAAAATGCTCATTCACAATCTAACCCTTAGCTATATAGCAGTAATATAAGCACTGTTAGTTTCAAGGCATTCTGGATTCTGACAGATCCACTCTATGCAGTAAGCTTCAAGGTTCCTGTGTCTCCTCTAATTTACCACAAAATATGAAGTGTTCAAAATAACTCGACAAAATTTTACAATAGCGGAGATGGCCACTTCCTGTTCTCATACAAAATTATACACACTGCAGTTTACATGGCTATCTTCTGTGCAAATTAACCTGCAGCATTATGGTTTCCTAAGGGCTCAAATATTGTCTGTCTCTGCACAAAAACTTTTTTAACATGTGTACTTTTATCAATTGCATATTATCAATGCATACAATCAGAGAACAATAGTCAATTGTTTTGGCCAAGCAACCTTAACCTGCTATCAATTACCAAGTACATTCTCTCACTTCATATGGTTCACCTACCTAAAAAAAAAAAAACTTACATGGTACATACATGAACAAATCCCTGTTCCTGAACTACACAATGTTTTATCTCAATCAACACGTGTCTGTAAATTCCTGGGGGTAATAGACAGTGCTACAAATAGCCCTGCGAATTGTCACTGTGTACCTAACATGAGTGACTATATACCCATTTGTTTGCTGTGTGACCCACCAGGTACTGTATACACATTTATATACACATGGGTCCCCCTCTCTATTACCTGGCTTCTGCAATGTGTGGCCGGGTAAATGAGCAGGATATAACAATGAAAAATAGGAACTCGTTTTAAATGCTCTGCATAAAGAGTTCATTTAAACATTTAACAATCCACAATTATGCACATAGATTTTTTTTTTTTTTAAATATAATCAATTTTATACCTGTGCCTATAACGGTGCAATTACATCGCCATGCATGGAGGTAATCCCTTCACAAACACACAAGTTCTGATATGTCCCTGACAAGATTCACAACATTCATTGACACTTCTACACAAAGATTTCCCCACAGCAATAAGAAAACATTTAAGAGCAATTTCCAGCTGCAAGTACCAGTACACAAGAAAACACAGACTTACAGCGGGACCAATTGCTGGAATAATTCATAAGTCGGGAAGACGACAGATACCACAACAACAACAAGCAGATCAATACGGTGGAATCTGGCATCGGTCAGACACGGAGGGCTACACAGAAAATCTCATGTAGTTGTCAGGTTCAAGTAGACACAATTTATTCCAGTACACTTTATCTGTTTTTCGGTTCTTTGAAGCCGATTGGGAGTACTTCAACATAATGTGCTCCTTCAAAGACAGACATTTCTTATTTACTAACAGAACTCTCCCTATTTTTTAATATTTTTTTTTTTTTGCAGTGGCCTGGCTGAACAGAGATCAACTGTAGCAGCTAGTGGTTTATATACTGATTCTCTCTTTCTGTGGTGGGATTAGAGGAGCTATTGTTTACAGCAGCTGTCAAGATTTAATCGAAAGTGAATTTACTAAAGATTGCTACTCCTTCGATCTAGATGGAGATAGCGGTTGGGGAAGACTCTATCTCATTTCCTTGTTGTCAGAGCAGATATGAACAAGCTATTGACTCAAGCCTTGAAAAATATTTCCTTATCCTATCTTAAAAACTAAAAGATCTTCCTAATACACAACATATCTGGCTGCATTGTTCACATCTTTTTTGTTGAAATGTTCTGCTAATATTACTTATTTCTTACTTATCTAGATATAAAAGATAATTAAAGTTGCCATTGATATCAAGGTATTACAAAAATCATTTGATGAAAAAGTATAAACTGTAAACATTTTAATACTTTGTCAGCGACCCAAAACTTAAATGCGCATTAACAAGAGGAAATTCATGAAAAATAATATAAAGCTAACTTTTCTTTCAATCTTGTCCTACATTTATACATACAATAAATTGCATAAGTATTCATTGCATTATACAATTGAATGTAGGAACATTATATAACTAACAGATGTGTTATTTTCGTAAGGACAAACTTAAAAGATAGTTACTTCCTGTTCATTAAGGACCATGTCTATATATATATATAAATGCTGCATCTGACAAGTTTCAGCTGACACATATTTGGTGATGGTGGTATCGATCTAGCAACTCTTGAATTCCTAGGAGGGAGTAATAAGACCCCCTTTTAGTTCATCAATCACCCGCAGAATCTATCAGATGGACACTTCTAACTCTCTGGTCCATATTAAGCAAATTAAACAGGACTTCTACAGCTATTGCAGACTTTCATTTGCATGTAGATGGGTATTGGATAGAGAGTCTCAGACAATAGTAATAGTTTGCTAATTTAAGAGTGAAAATTTCTACCTCATGTCAGTCTTCATGTACCGTTTAGGCATTACATGTTATATACAATAGTATATGGACCACTTACATCACTTATGTGTATCTAAAACCTTTATGAATTAATATGTGAATTTTTGTTTTCGTTCTTGTATGTGTCATGAAAGAAAAGAAAATGTATTTGAGAAGATATTGAAAAAAGATTTCTATTTTATGCATAATATAAAAGAAGATGGTGTCAATTGTACTAATTAAATATATATCCTGTAATTATTGATCATTTGTAATAGTAAAATCCACCAAAATCTGGCACTGCTGCTGAGTTCTATGAAGGCTATACAGATTATCATAAGTATGTCAATAATTCATTATTATCCTGTGAAGAACAAACATAGGTTTAATTCTGCATGCAAGGCTT
Source organism: Magallana angulata (assembly GCF_025612915.1). NCBI lineage: Eukaryota > Metazoa > Mollusca > Bivalvia > Ostreida > Ostreidae > Magallana > Magallana angulata. The sequence continues at coordinate 33,424,344 of NC_069113.1, read as the reverse complement.
GATGTTCAGGCCAAAAAATTAGTTTTCCAATGATATTCAATAAAAATCTCTGCTGATGGTGTTTAAGTTATTATCTTAGATAATTATCTTTTAAGATTCCTGGGAATTGGATTGGAAACATTTTCTGAATGAGTTAATATATTTTTTTCATTTACAATTTGTCACTGACAAATGAGATGACCTAAAGTGTCAAACAGCTTATCATCATGTTCATCCAGCTGTAAATGGACAAAAAGCATTTGTCTTAAATGCTGCATGACTTGCACAAACTTTTCAAAAGTAAATCATTAATCTGGAAAGTGGCTCTTAATTTTTATATTTCTCAGAAGACAAGGGAAGACTATTTACTTATGTCTGGGACAAGCCCTTACTTTCCAAAAAGCTTCTTTGTCTTTGTAATTTTATATACTTTGAGAAAATAATCAATCATTTTCCCTTGCTATTCAATTGTTAAATGATTGAAACTCTTCAATAAGGAACAAATCGTGATGAAACTGTATTGCAGATTTAAAGACAAAATATATATGGTTAACAAAATGCATTTAAACATGAAGAGAACTTTTCTATGACACTAAAAATTTGTATATTTTCTAAAAATAGCTTTGTCAGTTTAAATGATGTGCAAGACTTTTTTTCTAATTTTGGACCTAAATGCCAGTTAATATGCATGCTGTGACATCTAAATGCATGATACAATTAGCGAACATTTAAATAATTAGACTTAATTCAACAAGTAAAAGGATAAACCATAAGATGCATTTTCTCACATTGCCAAAGATAATTCTGAAATATATCCATGAAACATACCATCTAACTCTTACATTATTTAGGTATTAAAGTGGGTTGGAACTTGTAAAAGCAGATGCATCTGCTGACTTCTGCAATATTTAAGTGATGTTCTGAACTGTAGATGAATTCAGATTGCAAAGATACTGAATTTTTATGAAATCTTACATCTTCTTGTTAGCGAAAAAGTATCAACCGTATACACCCTTATTATAACAGTCAAACTCGGATATATACAATTGACATTTTAGTATGCTCTATCGTATCCCCCACTTTGGTGCAAACAGTCTGCAATCAAACGAGCTGACGATTCGTACGGAATCACGTAGTACTTACATCTAAAGTCTCAATGAGCCTTTTCTATCTTTATTTTTTTAATAAAACAAAGAAATTATGTTGATATTTACTTACCTTCCTGAAAATATTATCTTCCCTGCTCTGATTACTCATATGACGTGAATAAACTGAGACGCATGATTGGACGACATTTTGATCTATAAAAAACAGAACCTATCTGGAAATGATTTACAAAAGACGAAAAATGTCGGTTACAGATAGATAATCATTAAAAAAAATCTTTTTCTATACACGAAGAATACTTTTCATCCTTAAAAAAAGTTTTGTGAAACGAACAAAATTGCCATCTTTATAAAAATAAAAATAAAATATTGGTTCTGGGACGCAATATATTATCACATTATATATAAATGATTTTGTAGTCAAGGTAGCCTAGTTGCATGCCTGTAGCTTTATACAATTTTAACTTAATACAATTGAAACTCAAGCCTAAAAATATTATTATGCTAACAGTTACCCCCAAAAATTAGCGGTTGGTTAATTAATGTCAGTTCATGAATGATTGTTAAGATTGTGTATTGCTTGCGATGATCTTCTGGAGGAGAGGGAAAGGGGGGGGTCTGGATCCCCATGCACTGGTAATTTCAAACTTATTAGATTCACGATACAAGTAAAATTGCCGAAAATATGCCGGTTCGAATCCCCTCCACCCCCATCTCTGCAAAAAAATTATCTCTCGGACCCCAATGAATCCAACCCACCCCGAAAAAAAACAGTTATGGCTCCATATGTACATTCTCCTTTTAGATATGAAAAGTATTCGCGATTGTTACTGATTGTTGAGATAAACTGTTGAATTCTCATCAAATGTTGTGTTTATTAAAAAAAAAAACCAAATTATATATGAATTATATATTGAATCCATTTGATTTATTATATTTACCAGGGAAAAATGAATATTTGCATTGTCACGGAAAACGGCGGTCCTAACAGGTATGCATATGCATGCGCTTCTTGTCCAATAGAGATATAAGACTGAGAGGCTGAATAAGAGAAAATTGGAAATTTTTTATTTTGGGTAACCTTGTTACTTGCTAGAACTTGCATGTTTTCAAATACTTTACATTGTATTTAAACCAGGAAAATAATTACTGGAATCTGAATGAAAAAAAAATGAAAAGGAATAAATAGACATAATTTATTGGACAATAAAGCAATGACCATTTAAAAAAGCTTGTTTCAGAAAAAACATGAACTGTGTATATACTAATAGTTCATTACTTATTGTAAGTTTCATACATAATATATAAAAATAAAACTATATATTATATAGGCGTCTCTTCACTGTTCGGGAAAAACTTTTCCGTTCGTGTGGTTTTAAATAGTAGATTAATTAATCAAAAATAATAAATTCTGCCTGTGAAATATAAAATTCCTCACTTTCTTTGAAACTTATCACTGCAAAGCTATCCATCATAAAAACTATCGACTTATAATCAAATTTAAATTTTTCTATGATTTTTTTATTCACTGCGGCCCCAAGGTGTTGCCAAGGAAAACATCCGTGTGCACCGTAGTACTTAGCTTTCTGTGTAGCACAAAGATGACAAACGTAAGGACTTACAATCCGTCTGTGCGGGTAGGAAACTGGAATGAAGATATCCAGTTAGAGGAGGTAAAAGTTTATTTAATGTGCTCGGTTTTTCCTCCCCATTTTTACAAAAAAATACGGCAATTAAAAATTATCTTTAATAAAGGTGTGCAATGATAAGTCAGTGTGCTGCACACCGCCAGGTTTACTTGATATGGGCTCTGTTGCTTTTGAAAGTAAATAATTGATTTTTGATGATATGGCAAACAAACTGGTTCGTCGATTCCATGTATTTATTTTTTTTTAAATTTACTTCAGGACACATTAAAAGATTTCCTAGAAAAAAGAGAACATGGACAACTCATGTACCAGAAAAGAACAAAACTGGAACAAACTATCTTTAAAAAGGTGAGTTGATTGAAATTTTAGTTTGTTTTGAAAGGAAAGACACCAAGTGCTTTAATTTGGTTTTAAATCAAAATCAATAGGAATTTTAACCAAAACCCTCCATTATTTTTAATTTTTTTATTTTGCTTTCATAGCTTGACCTCAGTATATCAAGAGATGGATGCGTCCACTTTGGAGATATTGTGAGTTTACGGTGTCCAGCAAAACGAGACCGTACCAAATATTTTGCTAACAAAGAGCCCCGAGATGCCTGCCAACTCTGCGTAACACCAGCAATTAACAAGATTCTGGAAGCCCAGAAGTTGGAGGGACCGTGTAATGTAACTGCTTCCAAGGACCTCTGCTCCAATCTTAGAAGTTCATTTGTAATTACAAGGTACAGATGATATTACTATGATCCTGTAACATACCCAGTAGAACATACCTTATTAAATATTAATATTTGACATCAAAGCATGCAGAACATATGTAATTTATAATACCAGTTCAAAATTTTCATGAAAGAAAAAAAAAATAAAAAATATGATGAAGAGAATTTTCCACGACTTACGATCTGATCTGATTTTCATGCCATAGTTAATCCAAATTAAAGGAATATATACAAGTTGGCTACCAAAATTAATTAAAGTTTTTTTTACATATAAAAGCTAATCATGAAAATTTACTGAGCATCAATTTTTTAAAGTAAAAAAAAAATGTGTTCATTCGAATCTGAGTAAATATGAAATCAGTACTGCATTTTCCATTATTTTCCATTTTTCAGTATTGATGGGAGCAAGCAGAAAGGGGAACCACTCAGATATGGAGATTTGTTTTATTTGTGTACACTGGATAACGAAGGAGGAAATGTAATTATATCATTTACTTTTTTTCAAGGAACAAATAACCGTGGAATTAATAGGTTTCGTGTTGGCTCAATTTTCGAGGAATTCGTGGGTACCTCTAATCCACGAATTAACATCCTCCACGAATTATTAAATATGGGTTATAAAGTCACATTTCCTTTGGTAGGTATAAGATAATACACGAAATTACGTCCCCACGAACCTGTAAACTTTAAGCAATCCACGAAAATTGAACCCCACAAATTTGAATGATTCCACAGTAGTTAAATTAGGAGGAGCTCTTTTACTCCCTGAGATTAATTAAACAATGGTAAAAAATATTATAACTACACAAAATAGGCAATATTATAATTACCTGTCAAATCTCAAATTCAAAATTTCAAGAACCATGCAGTCAAAATTTTTATATTACCGTATATCCAGGGTTTTTTTGCATGTCAAAAATTTGTGAAAAGGGGGAAAATATGTAGCATTTTAAATTTGCGTCAGTCATTTTTTGCGGTTTTAAAATCTTCATCGAGAAAATTTCACAGGATATATTTTCTGTGTAATCAATATTTTGCGAGTTGAAAGGGTTGGCGAAAATTAGATCATTGTGAAAATTACCGGATATACGGTATAATGATGCATGTATTTGATTTGACTTTGTTTTGCAGCTGTATTTATCCAGCTGCCGTGCCACTCTAGAGAAATGCGCTGCCAAATCCAGGAAACAGGAGGTGACATTTGTCAGCGAGCCCTCTTTCATGACAGAATGGAGGATTCTACACTACAATCCACAGATGAGGATGGAATATGAAGGCATCCCTGTCCCAGTAAGTAGATAATGATTATTTTTGTAGTACATGGTACTTAAAAGATAATGAGTCTATGCATGATATGAAATAAATTCATTAGTCAATTCATATTACTGTGTATTGTCTACCTCTCTTGTCAAACTATTATGTTTCAATTTCAACAGACCTTTATTAAACTGCCTGAATTAAGGGCTCCTTATAGCCTGGGCTTGCTCATAAAATGTACCTCTTGATTATATACTAATGTTTTTGTACTCTTCAAAGGATATAATGAAATTATTTGAATTTGAAAAGCTTTGAGTAACGAGTAAGTTATAGTAGGGACTAATTAGAGAAAAATTTATTCTATTCAATGCTCTAGATTTTATTCATATTTAATGTACCATATTTCAGGCCAATGCAATTGCTCTCATAAACCACAAATACACTAACAACGATTTGGCTGTGGAAGAAAATTTTGTTATCAGGTACGTAATTAATGTAAGAGTAAATCAGTTAATTTAAATTGATTGGTGACAATTTCCTGCATGAAAGTGTATAGGAGATTTACCGGGTAATAATTTTTATCTTTTGTTGGGAACACAATATTACCATATATTTATTGATATAATTTATTAATGTAATCCAACTTTTACTCGCGTGAGCCTTGTTCTCATTAATATTTCTTGCCATGAACCTGTCCTTGTATATGTGATTGTTATAATAACATGGGTCTGGTTAAGGCTGTATGATCGCGAAAATTGGTCCACGCGAACCAGTTCATCTCTATCTAGTAAATCGCAAAGCAAAGCTGTCACGAATACCCCGGTAAAAGCTCGTTTACCATAGAACACAGTCAACATTTTTTATTTCTCTTTCAGAACTCCCTTCGGGACTCAGGAATACGAGGTATCCTGCCACACATACTTAGATTCCCACAGAGCCGAACAAGATGTCAACCACTTCATGATTATGATGGGAGTACCAGGCGACGATGTGTACCCTGTTGCAAATTAGGAGATTCTCTAACAACTAAAAATTTACTGTATTTAACTCAGAAAAAAAATTTATGAATACAGAAACTATACAACAAGTGTTGAAGAGGAACAGTACTGATAACTTCCATTTGAAGAATTAATTTTATCAACTGCACGGAATTTCAAAGCTTTTGATGTGATTTTTATTTTGACAACTTTTCAGTTCTTTTTATTATTATTTTGATATGAAAAGTTACTTATTATTTGATTTGGAGACCAATTAACCTCAAGGATTTCAAAAAAGGCACTCTCACAGCATTATTTACACGTAGCAAACAATGTGTCTATCAGGAAACCAAATCAAAAAGTGCTTACAGTATTCAATCTTAATTAATTACGTGCAAACTATATGTATTAGGAAGCTGATTCCTTTGGTTTTCTATGTGCATACTGCTTTTATTCTTTTATGTATAGTAGTATGAAAAAAGTCTTATTTTTGTAAATATAATGTACTTGTTAAAATCAATATTAAAATTTTATGAATATTTTAAAACACATGTTCATGTTATTTATTTGCCAAAAATATTGGCAAGATTTATCATCACAACCTACATTAAAGTGAAACCTTCTCATGGATAAAAACTTTACAATGATAACATAAACTCATGAATATGCATTATTTCCCTTGATCTCCACTGAATGCCTTCAGTTCATAGGAAAGTAGCAAATGAAAACTTTTTCAATTGTATAAACCCATGAGATGTTGAGGACAAATCAAAAATTTGAAGTGACCCATTACTTTTATGAGTTTATGTCAGCTTTTAGGTCATCCAGAGAAAAGTGACTTTCTCCCGACATCTGAGACGAGTTCAACAAAGCGAGGGCTTGCCAAAATTCCCTATACCTGCATGTACATGTATATACATTGTCGATAACAGATTCAATGCTAATATCAACAAAACTATTGAGGCCTTTTTAAAAGAAAAGATACATTTGCATTAGTTTGAGTTATAGGTAAACTGAAATGAAATAAAACAGTTAACACAACCTTCCCTCAATATGGACCTTATTTTGGGTCACCATGCACACTTTGGTTTTGGAAATTACTAACTTTCATTCATGGAGATGTGAGAATTACAACACAAGATATTTCATTCAGTTGCATACTTTATTCAATGTGAACATCGATTAGTACACACCATCCATATATCAATATAGCATTGGTATCACAGAACATAAATAAACCAATAACAAAGTTACACTCTTCATATATATATTTAAATGATAACTGGTAGGCAGTGACATACCACCGAATAAAGCTTTCTTCATTGCCCTGTAATGGGACACAGAAGTTGGCAGGAATACCCAATAAATAATCAGCACCTTTACAACGACTGGCTATCGATTGACTTTAACTAATGCTGTAACAGCTAGTCTTTCAAAGATGCATAACACATGAGCTTGTCATGCTTTAACACCCTGATTCTCAAACACCAAATCATACGTTTTGATGGGTTAGTGCACAGAGCTGAAATACAGCTGTTTTGTAGAAAACACACCAAATAACCCCCTCCATCAACAATGCCCAGTAATATCTGTCCAGAATGAAACAACTTATGGTACTATAACAAGCAAGAGTTTTGGGAACAAGCAAGTTCACTCTCAAAAGTTTTGTGGGTTTTTTTTTCAAATGGCAGGTCTTTGGCACACAACTTTTCTCATTCATTGTAAAATCCTAGCTGGGAGCAATGATCAACTGTCCTTGACTTTGACGTTGTGGATGGATGACTGTGGGTTGAGGGTGGAACTCTGGGAGTGTGTGGGTAGTGGTGACTGGGACGAAGGGCACTCCATACTGGATCTGTTGGAAGCCAGGTATATATTGGACCTGTAATATATGTCAGAGATATGAAAAACGTAAACATGCACTTTGTTCAATCAATAAAAACTCCTTCAGATAAAAAACATTAAATATTCTAGCAATAAAGATACAATTTATTATTTTTGAAATCAGTTTTATTGGCCTGACTCATAATAACATGCAATATCTCTTCCTAACTCCTTCCCTTACAAACAAAATCAAAACAAGATATCTGTGAGCCAATGCTCACTAGTGATACCCCCGCTCTGATGTGAATATGCAAAATAAGCAAAGTCGACATTTAACAGAAAGCTGGCATCCGATTGGTACAGAAATATATCCCACAATATAGCATGCCTAAACAAACACTGTGTAAAAAAAAGCATCTCCGATAAATAGCTGCTGAGAAATCTTTGACGAAAATTTGTTTGAAAATTTTGGCAAAAAATAAACAAAGTCATTATTTAACAGGAAGTTGACGTCCGATTGATACAAAAATATATCCCACAATATGGCATGCCAAAACAAATAGTGTGTTAAAATTTCAAGCATCTGCGATAAATAGCTGCTGAGAAATCTTTGACGAAAATTTGTTTGAAAATGTTGGCTAAAAATAAACAAAGTCGTCATTTAACAGGAAGTTGACACCCGATTGGTACAGAAATATATCCCACGATATGGCATGCCTATACAAATATTGTGTTAAAATTTCAAGCATCTGCGATAAATAGTTGCTGAGAAATCTTTGACGAAAATTTGTTTGAAAATTTGGTTAAAAAATAAGCAAAGTCGTCATTTAACAGGAAGTTGACGTCCGATTGGTACAAAAATATATCCCACAATATGGCATGCCTAAACAAATAGTGTGTTAAAATTTCAAGCATCTGCAATAAATAGTTGCTGAGAATTCTTTGACGAAAATTTGTTTGAAAATTTTGGCAAAAAATAAACAAAGTCGTCATTTAACAGGAAGTTGACGTTTGATTGGTACAAAAATACATCCCACGATATGGCATGCCTTAAAAAACACTGTGTAAAAATTTCAAGCATCTGCAATAAACAGTTGCTGAGAAATCTTTGACGAAAATTTGTTTGAAAATTTTGGCTAAAAAATAAGCAAAGTCGTCATTTAACAGGAAGTTGACGTCTGATTGGTACAAAAATATATCCCACGATATGGCATGCCTTAACAAATATTGTGTAAAAATTTCAAGCATCTGCAATATATAGTTGCTGAGAAATCTTTGACGAAAATTTGTTTGAAAATTTTGGTTAAAAAATAAGCAAAGTCGTCATTTAACAGGAAGTTGACGTCCGATTGGTACAAAAATATATCCCACGATATGGCATGCCTTAACAAACACTGTGTTAAAATTTCAAGCATCTGCGATAAATAGTTGCTGAGATAAATGCGACAGAAATTTTGGTTACGGACGGACAGACAGACGGACAGACAGACACACAAGGGTAAAACAGTATACCCCCTCTCCTTCGGAGCGGGGGTATAACAATGAGACCAAAATAATGAGCGTTATCCATCTACAAAAGGTTAGCATCAGAAAGCTTCGATGGGAGATCCACTGTAGATTTGGATTTGTTTAACAAAGGTCCAACCATACACTTTCATTAAGAATTTTTTGTTTAGTTAACCAGTGTCAAAAGAAGTACCCCAATCAATCCTAAAATATTAGTCCCCACCTGTTGTATTTGAGGTGACTTCTGACTAGATGACCAGCAGCCAGAGCCCCCATCAGGGACAGCTCCCCGGCTAACACTGTCCCACACACGACCCGGGCCAGCTGTTTAGCATTGTGTCCAGGATTCTCGGGATTCGGTCCTTGAATTCCAAGCATCTGAAAGACAAATCTCATCATCATCGATAATTCCACGTAGGTGTACATTCTCAAAGAGATTTTATATTTCAAATTCAACAGAAAGTTTTTCATTACATGTAGAAATGTCTATAAAAGGAATTTACAATTTATACATGCCGCCACTAGGTATAAAATTTAATAAGTTGGTATCATCCTATACCTGGTCACTACATGAAAAAATAACTAACAGTATATGTAAACATAAGATATAAGTATATCTGGTACCTTGAGACAAGCTTGTTGGGCTGGGAGGATGGTGCCTCCCCCCACTGTCCCCACCTCTATACAGGGCATGGTACAGCTGATGTAAAGGTCCTCATGGGTGGGGCCGGTGGCTTCCATCAAAGTAATGCAGTTACTGCTGGCCACACACTGGGCGGGATCCTGTAACATGTCAACAAAGCTTTTGTTATCCAAGGATTTCTATTTATAATGTCAAGTATCATTCAACATTTTTTTTCTCCAGCTCAAGAACCTTGAGCTTTTTCTTCAATGATTTTACTAAAAACTTACCTGTCCAGTTGCTATAAATATTGCTGACACAACATTGGCAGCATGAGCATTGAACCCTCCAATACTGCCTGCCATCGCTGAGCCAATCAGATTCTTGTTCACATTAAGATCGACGAGGGCGGACACAGAAGTTTTGAGAACGTTCTTCACCACCTTACTGGGAATGACGGCCTCACACACAACAGACTTGCCTCTACCCTCAATCCTGCAAAAACAACGTTACTTCAGTAATAATTCTCTGACTATTCATAGATTTATAGAGCTACATGTACTACGAAAAAACAGAAATATTACCAAATTATACTTTTTTTTATATTTCCTGAATTATATCAATCACTACCGTAATTTTAAAAACATGATTTTAGTTTCAGGAAATCATCGGTATAAATAAATTCAATAAATGCATTACATGTTAACCTACCAATTGACAGCAGCTGGCTTTTTGTCAGTGCAGAAGTTGCCACTAAGACTTAAAAGCTCCATATCCGGAAATAGATCATTCACGTGATGGATGACTTTTTCAGAGCCCTGCCAAAAAAAAATTATGCATCAGTAAACTATTGTATCTTTGTAACAATATATATGCGTACATTTTCATCAAACTGCAACATTATTTGAGCAGGCTTTTATAATAACAAACATTAATACAAAAACTATCATTTAAAGTTATATGTAGCAATCATTGGACAACAATCAAATTTTCGCTAATTTCGGCTTCAGAGTATTATAAGTTAATTTCTGCGATTCCTTTAATTATCTGCCCTTACCTTAGACAGCATGTTCATTCCCATCGCATCTCCAGTACTAGCAATGAACCGAACGTACAACAGTCTACCTGCTTGTGCAATCTGCAGCTTGTTCAATCTGGCGAACCTAAAATTACAAGGGTTCAATATTCAAAGCATGGAAATAAGATTACATCCTCATTCCTTGACAGTTATTCAATTTAATTCTTACCGACTGGTTTCATCAAATAATTCCTTTAATGAAGTAAAATTGTCCTCCATCCACATTTTTAATTCGCTAAAAGAGAAGAAAATTAATTCAGTCCACATTATAACTGTTAACAGAAATGAGATATATATATATATATATTGTCTGCTTGATTTTATATAATGACTTAAAAGGAATTGGGACGTAAATTTTTAATAAGGAAATGACAATGAACAACAAACCTGGCATCTATGGCACTTGGCATGCGGACAACTGGTGCCCTTGTCATTCCATCCCCTATCACTGCACTACGAACCCCATTACTCATCTGTAACCACAAGACAAAGTTTCAGGTATGTTACATATGAGAAAAGAAAGTATTCATGCAAATCATCCATTACATGCTTATTTTTAAGTACCAGTAGATATTTCCATAGTTTTGAAGTAAATCCCATGTTTTGCTTGTACACAATGTATTGTAAGATGGTAAGATAGTAGACAGTAGATAGTAGACCTATAGTAACTATTATGTGGTAATTTGAATATAAAAATAACTCTCACCTCCAAGGCTCGACATCCTCTGTTGGTGCTAGCTACCAGGCAGCCCTCTGTGGTTGCCATGGGAATGTAATACTTCTGTCCGTCCAGTAGGAGGGGACCAGCCTTACCCACAGGGACCGGCATGTAACCCAGGACGTTCTCACAGCAAGCTCCATTAACCTACGGGTACAGAAAATCATTTGAAGCTTGTTTCATATCAAACATAAAAAAATTTTCTTGACACATTTTTCCTCCTGATGCAAACTGTTTTGGCATTCCTATGTAAATCATTCTTTCATTCTAGTAGATGAACTTTGGAAATAAATCAAAAGTTTCATTCTTTCACTTCTTTCAAGAGTTTGCTTGCTAAATAGATGCACATAACATTAATGTTTACATGAACTTACCAAGTCATATCCTTTATAATTCTCAAAGGGCAGACTATCCAGAGCATCTATGGTGGGCAACTCCTCTGTCAACATGTTTCTCCTATGAAAACAAAACACACATAAGAAACAGCATGCAAATCAGGTTAACATATGTTATAATATTCTATTAAATGCCCCCAAAAAATCCATAATAAAACAGATGTTTTTCACATAAAATAAAAGAAAAACATGTTTTGTCTTACATGTACATGTACATGTATGCAAATGTCTGTTATCTACATGTAATACACTAGATGAAAAATTACCTGATTCTGACACCTCTGCACTCATCTCCAATCATTGACTCTATCTTATAGGAGGGAATGTGTTTACTTTTGACTAGATTGGATATTTCTTCATCAGTCAGAGACTTGGGACCTTCCTATATTTATTAAGAAAAAATCATTTTTAAAATGATTACATGTACAAATTTAAAGAATTTACTGTCTTGCTTCTTATACCAGTATTTTTCATGTAGATTCTTATAAAAAATGTGTTTTTCAAAATATTACGGTACAGTACTTCTTAAATCTACGAAATTTCTGATAGAAAATAATTTTCAAGCAAATCATCTATTTAAAACATAAAACATTTATATGTAAAAGGGAAATGAAAGCTTACCTCCGAGTTTAAAATTTTCAGACACTCCTCAGTACTCCTGGGAGGCCTCAGTGAAGGAATCCTCTGCAGTGGTGAGTAGGAGGGAGCATTCAGGTCCGTCTGTGTCTCCACGTGCACCAAAGACGTCTCCGCCTCCGAATCATCGGAGTCTTCTCCAAGAACAAAATTGACTTCACATTTCTTCTCCTCTTTCTTTGTATCTAAAACGTATAAGAAACATTAATTTTACTTGATGTATTTTTATTCACATGGACCAAAAAATTCTAATATTAAAATAATAGAGACATTTTTTAAAAGATGCATTTATCTTTTACATCATGATAGAAACCTTTGTCCTCCAATCCCAACCAAACAATGTGATTAATATTTAATAATTAATTTAATTATCTATAATTCTCATTAATCATATGTACCATTCTGTGGTTGTTCTTTGTTGATATGTACAGCAGGAGCTGTTGCTGTAGGCTCTTTGTTCTCTCTGGTTGTGGAAGACATCAGAAGTTCGTGCTCCATAGAATTGTCATCAAAGAAAGCATACTTGACAATCAGGAATATAGCAAGTGCCAAGGTGAAAGTGGAATCAGCCTTGACGGTGAATAACCTGTGAACAACAGAAATTAGTTAACAAGTGTTCAAAGTAATTATATGATAGCAATGCTTAAATATCAAATAGCATATCATGACAATAAAATTGACACTATACAGAAGATTACTTATTTTTAGCGAGTACTTAATTCTTCGATTCAACTGTTTTGCATCAAATCGCGAGAATAAAAAGTCGCAAACATAAAATTTTATCATACATGTAGTTTCATTTCGTTTACATCTGTCAGAAAAATAAAAGCGAGATTTAAAAATCTGCAAAATGTGTCTCTCTCACGATTTTAAGCGGATATCAATTCATGTTTAATTAGGAATTTACAGTAACCAATACATGTATGGAAGTAGAAATTAGATATTGGTTTGATTAATGAATACCTCTGAATGTAGAAATACCAAAGAGAGACATCAGGCTCTCTATACTGAGTGCTAGCCACGTCGTGTCCCATCATATCCATGGTTTTTTTGTTGGTAAGAAATCGGCTGTGAAAGTGCACCATTAAAAGACCAGCCGACTACAACAAAGATACAAAAAACTTAAAATACTTCAGGTGGTGTTGAAAATATATCTAATTAAACATTAACAGTCCCAATTAGCAAATGAATTTTAAAGAAATGCATTTCATAGAACATAAAGAACTCAAATTGATATAAAATCTGATTTTACAGACCATTATGATTTTGACATTCTGGGTGACTGGGTTTGGCCTGACATCTTTCTCTTCTTCATGCAGGATCTGAGCCAACTGTTGTAGATGCTTCAACCCCTGCCCTCTTCCCCTTTTACGTGCTACCTATTGTTGCAAGAAAAATATAGACATTGCCATTTAATCAAAGTTACCTTGCCATTGAAATTTTCTTTTCTATGTATCAAAGTAGCATATTTTTTCTGGTTGTACACGTATATGTTTATATCCTTTACTGTCAGAAAACAAAATAAATATTAAAAGACTACTTACAGAAATTAATTAGTTTTTTTTTTTAAATTACTGTTTTAAATCTGACACCAAATAAAATTTTGAAAATTCAGCTGCGAGGGATAAAATGGATTATTGTCTTATCACACAAAAATTGATCTAAATGATAAAATGATGCAATTTCCTTTTTGCAATCATCTTACATATGAGTACTGGTAATAACCAACTTGAAGGGATTACCTCAAGAAACAAAGCTAGGCAAGCAGGATACAACATAATGAAGGCTAAGTAGTTGGCCAGGACAGCCAGACAGCCATAGAAACACATCATCTCTAAATGAGTCACATCTGGAAAAAAGATGTCAACATTCAGTGTCACAGTTTCAATACAGCCCAATCAATATACATGTATGAATATTACAAGTATCTTATGGTGACCAAGGCCCTAGAGATAACAAAAGTTGCAAGAGTTTCTCTAAAACAGTTATTGAAAGTAGTTACATTCAGTATTTTACTGGACTGATATGGACTGTCATAAAAAGGGGCATTAATACCACAGAATTTTGATACTGGGCAGGCAAGTTAAGTTTTTTCTAAATACTGGTAAGGATATTGTTGATGTTTTTAGAAAAGGAATTCTGGGTAAAATTAGTTTTAATACCCACTTTTTTCCAGAATCAAATGAGGTTAAAGATGCAATTGTTATCTATATTTTGAAAATGAAAAATATTTTAAATGAACAGGAGAGAGACAGGGAGAAAGAGAGATAGGGAGAGGACAGACAGATTTTACCTGACAATGTGCCCACTCCTATGACTAGAACTTCACAGATGGCATCCAGCGTCATGACTGGGCCGTGTATGGACATTCCATGGGCAATGTTTCTCTGGACTTCCTCCTGAGTCTTGGAATTCAGAGCAAACCGGGCCATGGCACAGGCTTTGGATAGGTCAATTAGCAGCAGGAAAAATGGAAGCGCCTCACTGAAAATTAAAGAAAAAAATCAAAATTGTGCATCGTCTTAAATGAGCACATCAGAGTCTATGTCCATTAAGAAGAAAACTTGCACCTTATTTCAATTTCATGGTGTTAAATAAAGTAGTGAAATACTTCAAAATTTTTATTCTAGAATTCATCGTAACAACATGCAATCTCCTTACAGCTATGAAATAGAAGACTACATATTTTTTACATTTGTTCAGGGCAATTGTACTACATGTATCATGATTCTTACGTTAATCCTGAGAGATCATTTCCAAACATTTTGATGATGGCAATGCTGAACACAAGGCTGGAAGACACCGTGAATATCCCAGAAATCCCTGTAACACATAATTAAAATACATGTACATGTATTCCTGTAGAATACAACCAACAGATCAATTAAATGTTCATATTAGGCCATTATTAATGAAACTCAGATTTTCTCATGAACAGTATTACCGTACCTTACAGTGTAAAAGAACTTTAAAATTTTAGCTATTGTACTTTTACACAATTCCTCACATATCAAATAATTTTGAAATGACCACAGAATACAAATTTTGTATACCATCAAGCTTTAATACAAGTTAGGCATTCAAATACTATAGACTTTTAATTTCTTAATATTAATAGACGTGGATCTAAACTCTGCAGTATCATTAATCACTTACCTAAAAGATATTTGGTCCCAAAACGTCGAAGATTTCGGAACTGGAGGTAAGTATACAGGACAGCAGAGAGCTTGATGATTGGCAGAAAGATGTGGTCGTTGTGGCCATTCTCCTTTTGCTGCCATACAGAAGTATATTAGAGAGTACATTACATTGAAAATCCACCAACTAGCAGTATAATCTGACTTCATTGCTTATCAAGTCATGATATTCAAAGGACACTGGCATACCTTACTCACAAAATGCAAATCTGAGTAACCATGGTAACATGATCTATAATTTAAACACTGAATTTTCCTTAAAATTTTAAGAGGAATATGTTGGAGGTTCAATAAATAAACCTATACTATACTTGGTCAGCTATCAATAAGTGTATGTTTGCTCTCTTTCTGACCAAATGACAAAAAAGTACCATTGATATTTTTATAAAAAATTGAATTATTACATGTTTTGGGGTTTACTCTTTTTTTTTTTGGGTGGGGGAGGGCAGTTGTGTGCTAATCTGTCAAAAAAATTTTGATTTTATAACATATTTAGAGAAGAAAAATTATCGTTCCATTTCAAGAATTTTTCAAAAAATGGCTGTATTCTTCTCTTACTATTGAAAAAAAAATGGCTACCTGATGCTGCTCACACTCGTAGTTCCAGCCACACACTTTGTCAGGGGTCGTGAAAATCCCCACCGAGGCCAGACAGGCTGAGAGGGTCAGTGTGGATAGGATGACCTCCCACGGCCGACTAGCGCAAAAATGTGCATGTTTGTAGAACAAGTTTCCCAACATGGTTTTTTTTCTTCTTCGATTTCTTCTAGTCTGAATTATAAATCATACAGAGCTATGAAAATAATACTGAACCTTTCTGCACTTCATGCATACATTCATTACCACTTGTATCTATATATATAATTTAGAACCATAGGCACTTGAGCCATGGGTTACCAACACATTGGGCTATCAACTTATAATTTATCAGCTGAAGTTCTATTCTTATTTACCAATCTGTATGCTCTTGTAATTAAAAAATTGTTTTAAAGCTTCAAAATATTTTATCTTCTTTACCTTAAATATTACTTTTCGCTTTAAACCACAGGTAAATGAAACTCGGGTTATCAATATATTGAGTCTGGGTTTCTCTATTTTTCTCAGATATTGGCAAAAGTTGGCTTGCTCAAGACATTTGATCACCATTCTTGAAAAACTCCCAAAAAATTATATTTCTTGAAATTCTGCTTTTTATCAATCGAATATTTACCTAGCCATGTTATATGTTCAGATTTTGAAAGACAACGACTCTCATCATGCATTCTCACAACTGACAAGGTTTGTTGATGATGTTGATGATGATGAGAACAGTTCAGTGATTAGAAAACTAAGGTTTCAAATGTTTCAGAAGAACTCTGTTCATCTCATAAAAAAATAAATGTACATCAGCTATAGTTAAATTAATAATAATGATATTGACAAGAGTAAAAAATTTATTAATTTCATTTAACAGGGATTTTCAAGGCCTGGAGATGGCCTTTGAAAGGAGAAATTTGAGATTTTCTCAACTTAGTGAACGTTAATGAATTTCAAGGCCTGGAGATGGCCTTTCAAATGAAAAATTTGAGATTTTCTCAACCCAGTGAATGAATTTTGCTTGAACCGTAAAATTTATTTAGTTAAGAATATTGAGCAGAGTATGGAACATTATTCTGAAAATAAGAAGGTGGCAACATTGCATATCCAAGTCGGTTATGTATTTTTTCTGCCATGTTGCCACCTTCATATCCTGCATAAATCACCAAAGGAAGTATTTTATTGTTTATATCTTCCTTTTAACAAATTAATAAACTGATTCTTAAATGTACGTAAAATTCACTAAATTACTGGCAATGTTACATCAGCATGTTTGCTAAAAGAAACAGCCAAATCGTCTCCTGTGGGAATTTGATTCTAACATAATCATAATTATTTCGTGCAGGCTGTGATTTTTCTTAGGTCGCTGTAGGTTTCGGCCAATTGATAAAAGGGGCGTGTAGATTTCAGTCCTGTCAGTTTCAGTCGCTGTAGGTTTCAACCAATTGATAAACTGGGGATGTAAATTTCAGTCTGGCTGCTTTTTATAGAGCTATAAATTAACTATAAGTTACGTAAGAAATAGAAAGAATCATACTCGGTAGATGTAAATATAACCAATATAATTGAAAGTTTGTGTAATAGAAAAATCATTAAAACACTTAAACAGATTATATCAATAACCAAATACATGTATGAACTTCTTTATCAATACACATCCAAGGGTCCCAAAGATTTAAAAACAATACTATTTTGGGATTAATAGGGGGTTGAATGACATGATGACAATAGTGTCAAAACACGCTGTCCGAGGTCAAAGACTATAAAATAACTCACCTCGATTCCTTATCCAGATATATCTCTCCAAACTTCGAGTTTCTCTTCTTCTGTTAGATTTATGACATAACTGTTCTTTAATCACCTTTACATCATCCTCAAAGTCGCCGCAATTTCTCCTTCCAACATGACACTTCCACGATTTCCAATTTCGTAAGAAATGGATTTATATTTTTAGAATGTTGAACCCGATCTAATTTAGTCCATTATATATACTTTTGCGGGATTGTTTTGCGGTCCCTTTTAAATTAAGTAATTTATTAGGAAACAAAACTTACAAGTGATTACATTCCTTTTATGAACGACGATGACAATTAGTCAACAACTGTTGAAATCGTCCACTAATGAGCTAAAAATAGAAACCTTAAAATAGCACTTGACGTTTGGTTTCGAGAGGCCTGTGGGATACATTGCTTGCCTTTTAAAACTCATAAACTTGTTCAAAAGGAACTGCTCATTTAATGTTTAGGTTCAGTACATGTGTACTAGAGTATCAGTTATTTCCTTTGTCCATATATTTGTGCTAATTTGCTTGACGAATGCAATGCATGTGTACATGTGATGGGAGAGAGTACATCTATGGACCATTCAGATTTAATCACAGGCCCCCTTTGCTCTACCAACTGAGCTATCTGGTGCCAGTTTGAAACTGGTCTGACCATGACATTCCCCCTTACATGATCTTCAACCTCTTTTAAGAGCACTGGGACACCCCCGGGTTCTTTCCTAGTGTCAGTTCCGCTTCGATCCAGCATCGTCAGAACACACAGGTTTTCTATCCGTTACACTGCTTTCAACCAGTGTAATGGAGAGAAAACCTCTGATGAAGAAATAGCCAAATCGTGTTACAGGGTCATCCCCTTGGGTTAATTATCTTTAATAAATGTCGGGTGAAAAATGTGGTATGAAAGGTTTGATAAGGTTGCAGGTGGGCGACGCAGGCGTTGTAGCCCTGCTTCCCAAGAGTATCATTTCAGCTCGTTAGGCAAGTGAGAGAAAGCGAATATGAGTCTATAACTTCTGAGTTAATATCTGTAGTTGTCATTTGTTTATTGTGCATAATAAAGTTCTGAGAGATGAAAGTGAGCAGTTGATTGAGTTATGGGTGAGTCTGAGGAGTGAGATATAATTGATAGGGCCTTACCAAGGGTACGCGTGGGAGACAGAGGAGAATAAGTTTGGATGTTAAAGAGTGAGGACGCATTTTTTATATTACCTGTGTTTCATATATATATTGTGTAATTCGTGTTCGCTGTAAATATGTAAATAAACTTGTAAATATAAATAATTAGTTATCAATCAGTGCGGGTGACAGGGGGGACCCCCGTCACAATCGTCTTGAATGGGATTTGAGTCAGACAAAATCATGATTATTTCCACAGTGCGTGATTTTGCTGAGGTTGCTGAAGGTTTTAACCGATTAATATACTGGTTATAACTGAATTGTGTAGATTTCAGTCCAGTCAATTTTTATAGAGCTGTGAATTGCAATCAATTTACATAAGTAAATAAATAGAAGAATTCATACTTTGTGTATGTATGCATGTAAAACAAGTGAGTGTGTACGAAAGACGAATAGGGGCACATGAAAAATATATTTTTATCTCGTAATTACGAGAAACGATCTCGTTATTACGAGTTAATTATCTCCTTATTGCGATAAAAGATCTCTTTATTACGAGTTAATTATCTCGTTAATACGAGAAAAAAGATCTCGTAACAACGAGTTAAATATCTTGTCATTACGAGAAAAGATCTCGTTATTACGAGTTAATTATCTCGTTATCACGAGAAAAGATCTGTTTAAAACGGCGCATTACATTGTTCTATTCCCTTTATGTAAAGTGTGTGAACTAATGCAATGTTTATTATTATACACATCCTTAGCATAATTTGATACAAAATCAAACCAAGCAGTTTTAAAGAAATTTCAGAAGAAGTAGCAAAGCAGATTAATTAATAAATTCAATGAACTGTTAATTAATAAGAACGATACTTATAATTTGTTGCCAGACTCCAAAATGTTAATATACAAAATCAATTCTTTTCAATATACAAGTAGATTGTGTATGAACATATAAAACACAATTCGGGTAATCCTATATATCCATGATTGAAACTATATAGTTATTAAAGTCATCTGTAACTAATAGAGTTGTATTTTTACGACTATAGGACTACCTGGTATTTACTTCGGAGTGGGATTATAATATATAAGTTGAAAACTCGTTCCACTTATTCATATAACATAAAATGTCAAATCCGATTATTTAATGTAGTAATTAATGAATAATGATCGTTGTTATTTAAAAACTAATCAAAATTAAATCAACGTTTCTAGAAAGAAAAAGATAGACTGAAAGGGTGGTCCAGTCGACTAGGGGGTCTTTTCAGAAATGCACCATTTTATATAAATCTTTTCTCGTAATAACGAGATAATTAACTCGTAATAACGAGATCTTTTCTCGTAATAACCAGAAGTTTATCTCGTAATAACGAGTAAATTATCTCGTTATTTCGATATCTTTTCTCGTAATAACGAGATACTTAACTCGTAATGAGATAATTAACTCGTAATAACGAGATCTTTTCTCGTAATTACAAGATATTAATTAACTCGTAATTACGAGATCTGTTCTCGTAATTTTGAGATAATTAACTCGTAATAACGAGATCTTTTTCGTAATTACGAGATAATTAACTCGTAATAACGAGATCTTTTCTCGTAATTACGCGATAAAAATGTTTTTTATGTGGCCCTATCCGTCTTTCGTAAGTGTGGTAAGAGCAAATAAATATTTTTCTTGAATTATAAGTTCATGTATCATGATACAGTAAAACATACTTATAACGAAGTGGAAGAGACAGGCAAAGTCTAATCATTATATTAAGCGTAATTTGTTGCATCCGTCAAGTTTACAACATGTACCCGGTAATAAAGTCAGGAGGAATAAAAATAACTTTGCTGTAAGCATGAATTCATTGTTTGCTGCGATTTACTGTAGCAAAATTAACTACATCAAACTACATTAACTAGTCCTTCAAAATCTTAAACAAAAACCTTTGGTCCCATTT
Source organism: Magallana angulata (assembly GCF_025612915.1). Lineage (NCBI taxonomy): Eukaryota > Metazoa > Mollusca > Bivalvia > Ostreida > Ostreidae > Magallana > Magallana angulata. The sequence goes on along the minus strand of NC_069113.1, from coordinate 33,403,255 downwards.
AAATTATCAGAGTTAATTATAAGGGAATTAAAAAAAGAAATATGCTTACTGTAAATTCCTTATATTATGCAAGTACTTAATTCCGCGACCCTGCTGTTTTGTATCAAATATGCGCGAGCACATCAAATCGTAAACATGGATGTTTTCACCTTATTTATTATTGCTCTTAACTCTCAGACAATAAAGGTGATATTTTAAAGTCTTCTTGCAATTTGAAGCAGAAATTAATTCCTTGAATTTAATAAGGAATCTATAGTACTTCATAGTTTAAACCAATTAATTACATGTACCATTAAGGTTTTGAAGCTGTTAATTAAAAAAAAGATAATGAGGATATATTTAATCACATTTATCACATACATGTATTTAATAAAGAAAATTGAAGAACTACCAGTAATTCATTTTGATACAGCTTTATTAGAAATTCATGACAAATTTGTATACATGTACATTTAATCAACTTAAAGCATGCACTGGATCTGTAAAGATTATAAAGTACAATGAAATTACCATTAATACATGTACAAAAAAATGTATGCAATTTTATTATCATTCAGTATTAAAAATCCTGGTAATTCAAAACAAAAAAAAACTTAATTCTCAACTAATTTTCAAACTATGAAAAATTTCAAACTATGAAAATTAAAAAAAAAATGTCAATAAGTTTGGATTACCTCTGTGTGTTATTCTTAGAGTAAAAAGTCATAAATGGCAAGATAACAATTTACAACAAGCCTAATAATAGAAGCCATGTTTATAACATCAATTCTTTCACTAAGGCATGGGGGTGTTCAACAAAAAATAAATCATTATATTAAATATGTATAGGCAAAGGACGATAGATTAACATGAAATATCACAAGGGTTAATCTAAATCACATAAATGACATGCTGGAACATGCGTATGATCACATTGAGTCTGAACATTTTCACAATGGTGCATTTTGAAGTCCACCCAGTGTTTAGAATTTACGTCAAACTTCAGACATGTAGCTCAATGAAATTAAGCATACACTGTAGATTCCTTACTTTTCGTGAGTATTTAATTCCGCGATTCAACCGTTTTCCATCAAATCGCGAGAACATAAATTCGCGAATGCCTAATTTTTACCATAGTTTCTTGTTCATTACATATGTGTGGAAAATAAAAGTGAGATTTCAAAATTGTGAGATGTGTTTTCCCCGATTTTACGCAGATATTAATTCCTCGCGTTAAATTAGGAATTTACAGTATGTATAATAGCAGATTGGTCTATCGGTTCTTTAAATAAAAAGCCCTGGATGAAGATAAAGAAAAATGTTCAAAAAAATGTTTAAAGCTAAAATATTTGGATTTTTCCTTTGCTTTATTATAATTCATAGCTATAAAATATCCTATTAAAATTTTAAAGCAGCTGATCTGGTGGTTCTTTTGTTGACCATCCAGTACCCTTAACAGAAAACTGTAAGTGCAAGACCTTGATGTTGTGTAGTGATCCCTAAAAATGCTGATGTAAATATTAGCGCAATGTACTTTCAATTCCGTCTTCACTAGATGTATCAAGCTTCTCTCAGCTACATGTAAACGTACATGTATAGAATTAATATTAATGAAAATAAAAAAAAAATACATGCACTATGAAAATATTGTATGTACATTTTCTTCCTTATAACAAGTCTGTCAAGAGAAGTTGTTATCTACAGAATATCACTCTGGAGGAAATTATTTGTTATTTAAACTATCCGAAATTGCACATACAATGTATTGTATACATAGCAATGACTTGTAAAGCTGTGCAAAATTCAAGATCAGATCTACCAGTGGAAACAGAAGAAGTCTTAACTAAGTATCAGCTTTAAAGCAACTGGTTGAAGTATCCAAAATCTGATGTATGTAGGGTACCTGTTTTCCAAAAATAGTTCAAGCTTAACCTGATTTTTTTTTTCCACATATACATGTATGAACATACCGGTATGTACATGTATAACAATTTTAGAAAAAGAGGAGAAATACTTTTTCGCCTGAGAGATATCAAATTGCAGATCTTGTAATAACAAAAATACAAAGGATTGATTGAAAATATCAGTTTTCAACACATATATGCTATCAATAGCAACATTAAGAATACACCAGTCCATTGTTAGTACAATTACATATCACAATTCAAAGCACAATAATAAATACACACTTTCTTCATCACATGCTCAGTTTGATGTCAATTGTCATCATAGCTCTTCTGAATTGTCGCACATTACGATCACAATTACGCAACTTCAGTCTCGTCCACTTGATATGATTCTATGTGTAGAAAATGATCTCTGGGATTTGTCCGTCTTCCACAGAGGTTCCATTGTTGTTGCCGGAGGCATAGGTAAACTGAAACGTAACCTTTCCGCCTGACACAGATTCGTGGGTGACCTTCCGCAGTCCTTTGGCTCCATAGTAAGAATCTGGACCCTGAAATAAAAATTCACATTAATGAATGCTTTGTATAGAGTATTTAAGTGAAAGAAGAAGATTATCAGCAAATAATTTGATATCCTGTGACTAAGATCGAATACTGTATACAGGGTTATTTTAGTTTTGCCCCATCTTGACATCGCCTTGGGAAATTGCATTTAAAGAGAAAGAGAGAAAGCATTTGAGACATTGGAATTTTGTCCAGTCTTAAATTCATCCATGGACAATGAGCGTGAAAAGGGTGAAAATTAAACAGGGGGCAAATATTTCCTTGTATACAGTATTGCTATCTACAATAACATGACATGTAAATGTAGTGCATTTAAGTATATTATGCAGTAAATGTGTAGGCAAATCCAAATGCAAGTTAAAAATCAACAAAATTGCATTTAGAGCAAAAAAAATAAAATAAATACATGTACTATTTTCTAAGACAAATCAAACCATGAAATACTGTATACACTATACAGGGTTATTTTCGCCCTTCTTCACTTGCAAACAGTTTCACTCTGTCTTGAGTTAGCTCAGAAAAGTTGTGTTTAAAGAGACATAATTTGAGACATGGGAATTTGCTCATGCAGTCTTAAATTTGTCTGCTGACATCCAGTGCGAAAGGGGCGAAAATAAAAGGGGCGAATATTTCCCTGTATACAGTAAATTTTTCTACTCAAAATTGCAGAATTTTTAATTTCCAACATTACTTTGAGAGTAGCACAAGCTGTGTAGCTGATGTTGGGCAGTATTTCCACGGGTTCCTTGAACATCACTCTGAAGGTGTTGTTTGTCCCGTCACACAGGAAGGTCGTGTCATTCTGACCCATCACCTTCAACGAATCCGACTGAATGACCTGCAAAATAAGTATAAAATTCACATTTATATCATGGTTTAGTGACCCAGGTAGTAAGCTATAGCAGGGTTGCAAATAACATTTTCAAACCCAGGGGCCATGTGGGCTCCCAACTTTTAAATTTATACGAGCCCACAATAATTTATAGGGGCCCACTAATATTCACAATGAAGTGAGTTTATAATATTAAAATATATACATGTACAAGTAGAATAGGAATTGTTAAGTGCCATTATTGATTTGAATTAGATACAATTTATTAAATTTAATTCTTTTTGTATTCATACATTTGTTAGCTTATAATGACAAATAAAATTAGTCTCTGTATTTCTGTGTATTTTGAAGGTAATTGCCACTAATTGGTCCAACCCTTTGATCCAGTTACAACCATTATATAAAAAGTTTTAAAGATATAAAAAGTTTAAAAGATAGCTGTAAACAAACGGTTTTATGATTATTTTAGCATTAGTTTGGCAGAGTTATTAACTAATTACAAGTTACCAACTAATTATATTTACATTCTACTGTGTTTTTCCATTAAATTCTGTGATCTTCAAATGCCTCTAAATGCAACAAGTAGTCAAAGGTCAAATTGACGAGTTTTATTATGACGTCACAAACGTTGAACGCTGTAAACTGCAACGTCACAAGCGAAAATCAAAGTTCACGCTTGTGGCTGTTACTGTGGCTCTTCCATTAATGTTAACTTACCCTTAGGATAAGATCGAAATTTTAAGGTATAATTCACATTTGCAGACAAGGCAAGAAGTTAAAAAATGTAAATATAAGCATTAAATCATGATTTTTTGAAGTATACACTCTCATAACTGCCGCGGTGTGTGCATACAAATTTTCATAACGCGCTAACGCGCGTTACTCAATTTGTATGCACACACCGCGGCAGTTATGAGAGTGTATACTTCAAAAAATAATGATTCAATGCAATAGTAACATCAACACTAAAGGTAATAAACATCGGTTGCACAGTATGTGGTTGCATCACCGGTATTTATAACCCCTGATGATATGACAATCTCGAGTTATTAATTACAACAGGGGTTAACTAAGGCTGTTAAAACGTCTTCAGAATTAATTAATTAATTAAATGATTGTCAACTCATAATGCAGGGTGACTTCAACTTCTCCTTCAAAGGAAATTCCGGTGAAGTTACCGATCAAAAAGCTACTTTTTCATCTAAGTTGGTCCTTGATTGCCAAAAAAATTTATACTCGCTGTGTGGGCAACTAAAACTTTGAGAAATAGTCGCCCACAGTAAAAATTACTCACGTTATCGAGTGGGCGAGTGGTCATTTGCAACCCTGTATAGGGATGTGATAATGAAAGGATGAGGAGCTTTTGTGGAATTTTATGTGGCTCCTAAGTTTGCTAACCAACTTTCACAGTTGTACATAAACTATTTATCAGTAGATGCAAACATGTAAAAAAAATTTTTTTCTTCCCAAAATTGACTATGGAGTGAACATCTAAATAATGCTTAGTCTATCTGCAGCCTCTGTTTTCCTGTGAAGTGTTTTTGCTACTGACCTGAATGTTGACTTGGTATTCAGTTGGTCCGTGGATACTTCCATAAAGTCCGAAACCAACCACGAAAATCCTCCTGTTCACCATGAACCTACAAAGAGCATCAGAAACTACTGGTACTGTTGGGCATGTACAAGTTTCAACTTACCGGTACATGTACATAAATCACAAACTTCTACATCATAAACTCAACAGTTTCTAAACAATCTTGTGTCGAAACCATTTGTTTATCATATTTATATATTATATACAATACAACAAAATATGTCCATTGACAGTAGAATCAAATGATAATTTAAATAGTACTGTGGTATCGTTAATTCATAGCCATCCTTTTCGAAGATTTAGTTGAATTTGAATATTCAAGTTTGGGTACAAAATTTGCAGACAACCGTCATATTAATTAAATTAATAGCAAATGTGACATACATTTAAAACTACAGCTAACATTTGAGTTCATGGATCAATAAAAAAAGGGGTTCAAAACACAATCTATGTAAGGAAGTAATTTGAAATGTTAAATGCTTTGGAAGTTATCCATAACACATGAATAGTGAGATTTATAGCATATGTAGATGTATTACAAATCATACAAAATGAATAAATTTATATGTAAATTCTAACCTTATTCTGTCACTGGTACCACTATATCCCCATCGGCTCTCAATCTGACAGAAGCGAGACACCACTTGTTCCTTGCCCGTAAGACAACAGCGAGGCACGTCAAGAAAGCTGATCTGGGGTTTGGGGTTGACGGTGAAGTACAAAAAGAGCTGCACCACCTCTCGATCTTGCAGCAGTCCACTTTGCGCGGCACCTTGAGCAAACTCTTCCACATTCATCAGCGGAAAACGAATCAGGGACAGAGCTCTTCCAAGAACACTCCGCTGGTGTTCGCTTGACTGAGCCAAGTTTCTCCTGGCGCACTCCGCCTCTGACCATCGGCAAACTGCTGCAAAGAGTTTGCATTCCCTGATGCCAAGCGTGTCTCGTTCTAACACTACACAGAGAGTGTCATTGTCAATGTCTGTAAAACCATCAGCCATGATTGCTTCAGAGGTGTTCTTATCGATGGTCTCCAAGCACAGTGAAGCCAGTTGGGGCTCATCGAAAAGCCGAGCCTGGGTTAACAACATGAATGCATTATCACTACTTAAATTGCGTTTTAGGAACTCTACACATGCTCTCTCCAAAGCAGGCACTGCGTATTTCTTTGCTGTGTACAGAGTCGTCATAACGGTGTCTGAGCAAATCGTAACCTCGTCAGAATAAAGAAATTTGAGCAGAGCCAAAAAAGCTTCTGGTTCCACATCAGGGATTTCAATCACTTCCTCTGAGGTGGCCATTGGTCCATTAAACTGGGCATCGAAAACAGCACTTCCAACTGACAAAATGAACTTGTGGGCTGGAATCTTTTGCTGATTGGGCAAGGTCCCGACTAGAAAGTGGATGTCACACATAATTTCTGTGTTATATAAGTAGTGCAGGCGCTCTTTTATGGATGTTTTCGTGGACTGCCAATTGTATGGTGCATTACCATGTCCTACTGACCCGCTAGTGGCATTAATCACCTAAAATAAACCAACACAACAGAGTCTAAACATCTACATGCAAGTTTATATGTAAATCAAATTAATCAATACAATTTAAGTATAAAAATTCACACAAAAAAACTGCCCTGTGCATAAAAACTTAAAAATGTTAAAGAGTCAATAAAAAAAATTAAAATTTTGAGGTTACCTGTTTTTCAAAATCTGTTAGACTATTTGCACCTGAGGAGAGAGATCCAGCAGCTAAAGCAAGTGGCATATATGTAGGACTAGAGCACAGAGAGTTGTTGGCAAAGGATGCTGATGGAGAAATGGTGGTTGTGGTCAGGTTATGTGCACGTGCCTCGGAGGGTTTGACGGATAATGCACCGCTAAAGTGCTGACTATTTTCCGCCTCTGCGGAGGAGGAAGAGGCACCATGAGTGGGCTGTGGATTTCTGTGGGTTGCATTTGCAGAATGATTCTTTTGTGATGTTACTTGATTTTTAGCTTTTTCCTCTGCATCCTCACTCTGGTCTTTTACGGGAGGTTTGCTTCCTTCCATTGCTGAGTTTGTTCATTAATTACTAATGAGTGTGGAGGAAGAAAAAATTACATGAATTATTAGTGCATATAATATGATGAATTGTTAAGTTGTGAGAGAATAATTACTAGGTTCTGTATTAAATAGAATTCAATATTAATTAGCATTCATAGTCAATTCTCCTTTTTGTTACTGGTATTTAGTTATATTTACTGCAGCTTTTGAATATAAATTATTAAATAAAGAATTGTTCATGCAATATGTTACATGACAACAAGCTTATGCATTCTCCATATTCAAAGATTCATGCAGTCTTTCATTAAAAATTAAAAGGGTTTAAAACTTATCACTACAAAAAATATTTAGATAATTTTAATAGTACAAAGTAACAGAAAATCTACATGATACATCTTTTTTTTTTTAACTTTTCCCCATAAAATTCCATAATTAAGGAATAGTAGAGACCTTGTATCCTTAAAACATATACCCAAACTTACATTGAAGATGATGAGGATGAGGATGATGTTGTGACCACACACCATGGTCACATATTTGGGGCATGACAGATCACAGGCAACCTTCGTGCCAAATACATGTGTATGCATTTCTTAAAATGTTTTCCCTTGTCATATTTCGAATGGAATCAAATTATGCCAAAAGGATAGAAAAATTAGAATGTGAAAATATAGTCAAACTTCATTCTCCCGAACTAGAAGGGACTGTTTAAAAACTTAATGATATCCTGACCAAATATTTGAGATATCGAGGGTAAAATACTTAAAAAATAAGTGGTTGGGACTAATATAAATCACTTCAACATATCCACTGAATTCGAGATATCAGTGTTCGAGATATCAAAGTTTAACGGTGTATGTCTGCAAAAAAATTGAAATTTGTCTGTAATTGGACAAATGGATACACTGCAAGATGGGTCCATCAGATGTTATTTTCAACAGCCCCCTTTCTACCAGATTCATTTTTTGGTGAAGTTGTATCAATATCATCGTCAATAAAACGTGAATGCACATCAAATTTTAATCTGCATAGCATTCAATTATTTTTATGGTTAATTCAGGTCCCCGAACGACTAGAACAGCAGAAGGAAGTCATTATCTGCAGGTAAAAAATAATCAGCCTAGCTGTCAGCCTAGCTGTGTACTCATAATGTAGCTATGCGCCAAGAACCAAATATTTAAAATCAAAACACTGTTTACTTACTGTGACTAGAGAATTCTTGATTATTTTACCACTGTGTCTTGTGCTAAAAAGCCACAAGCAGTTTTAATAACAACTTCTCTCTTCTTCTTCTATTTTTTTAACAGAAAAAATGAACCGGAAGTTCATTGTATTTTGATCGAACCCGATTAGAAATCAATTCGTTAGTTTTGTACAATAATATTTGCATATTGTTCAATGTTTGCTGTTTTTATAATTTTTTTGGTTCTAATAAATAATTTATAATCTACAATAAATTACAAAAACCTTTAGAACATACTGATAGTAAAGATTTTTGTTTTGTTTTGAACATTAAGGTCAATAGACACGCTGTTACTCCTATTCGTTTGTTAGTCCTATCCTATTCTAGGCGCTTACTGGAAAATTATGGTCTGCATGTATAAAACAATCTTTACAAAGCAAGTTAAATCAAGCCTTGGTGAGTAATGCATTTCATATATCCATAATTAGCTTTATATTTTTTGCATAATATATTTTTGTCGCTAAGAAGTGAAACTTTCATTTAATAAAACTTGATAATGGGTGTCAGCAGAGTCTCTGGTGACACGGTTGGGCCACAGGCACCTGAATTTTTATCAATCTGTCGCTCAGTAAGCCAAATATAAAAAAAAAATCTTCCTCCTCTACATATAAATACACAAGGGTGTATTCATATAAAGAGGTGGTGGAATTTTGTTATGTTTGGCTTATTGAGCGACTGGTTGATAAAAATTCAGGTGCCTGTGGTTGTGCACACAGCACTGACAGGGGCTCGGTTGTTGGATAGTGGAGTTTTTAATTATTTGTTCCCGAAGACAAAATTGATTATAGTTGGCAATCCTAGGTTTATTTCTGTGTATTGCAATAAAATCATTTGCTAACACCCCCCTTTAAAATCATGTTTGAAAAGGTGTAATCAATGTACATTAAAAAAAGTAAAGGGAATCATATTTGTCTTTGGAAACAAATCCAACAACTGAGCCCCTGTGGTAGGGCAGTTACCCTATTGAGGAATGATTACGCTAAATGGGAATTATTCCTCTTTTCTGCAACAAAACAACGTTAACTCTACGCAAATGCAGAATTTTCTTGATTTTTGCCAAAGAAATCGAAATATGCCTCGAAACTCTCCATTATTTTTCCATACAGAACTGTTTTTGGCATATATACATTACATAGCCCAATTTAAATATGATATATCTCTTTTTGGATGTAAATTTACGATGAATTACATCATTGCAAATAAAGTTTTGGGGACACTGAAATCCCCATCTGTCTTTATATCTATCTGTGTTTATCTGTAGACATTACTTTGTTTTCACTTTTACTTTGAAACAATAATTTATGGAATAATCTGAAAACTTGTACATTAGTTGAACACAATCTGTAGATTTTTATAGAGATTAGACAAGATTTAATGATTTCATGGAAAAGTACGGGAGGTAATCCCTACAGATTCGTTGAATAAAGCAACTGTAAACATTCTGCAGGATATAAATCTTTGTGGCCTAACCCCCTGTGTCTGAGATTTGGTTGATGACAAGGTGCCCCCATCTCTCTCCCAATAACCTTCTAATTGCTCATTCTGTGCTGAGAGTGTCAGATTACCTTTCCCACCACAGCTTAAGGGTTAATGTCACGATTTTGGTAAAATTTTATTTTTCTATTTTTATTGTTTACAATGCTTGAGTAATGCATTTCTAATGATCAATTAGAGTGTCAGTCAGAGAGTTAAAAGCAAGATACAGAGATCACGAGTCATTATCTGAGACATCATCTATAGGGAATCAAAGTACTGATAGACGGAGGCATCATTTCGGAGGAAATTAAACTAATGAAAATTTATAAGATTTTTTTTAATTTAAGGAAAAACAGCGCGCTTACCGCTTATCATGTTAGAATATTCGCGAAGCGGTTTAGTATTATGGCAATTTAAGTTGGAATAACACACCTGTAAAAAATCACTCAAATTAACAGTAAATTATTTAATTATGAAAGATATGATAATAAACAAACTGTACAAATGTCAAATAAGCGAAAAATTTGCAGTTTTGGGATAGAAAATTTATATCTAAAAAATTCAATACAATGAGTACATGTAATAGCAAAAGCCCCTGCGAAATTCGAACTCGGGATATACGGATCACAACCCCGACACGTTATCCACTCGACTATGAAGTAATTTACATGTTGCTTTCAATCAAGTCCTTTTAATAAAATGAAATGTCGTTTTAATGAGAGGTCAACCATTTTGGAACGATGTGTTATTCCACCTTAAGGTCGCGAGGATATTTTTCAGGTTGACATCAGAGTTAGGTAGATAATATTTAAATAGTTAGTTTTGTTCTCTTATTTTAACCTTATAAGCTTGTTATATTACTACTTAAAGGTGTTTATTCTTTACAAAAAAGGAAGGAGGAAATTATTTTGCTTCACAAAACAACATGGGAAACTGTATATGTTATTAAATGCATACAACTCGAACTCGAAAAATACAATGGAAACTATTTATGTACACATTTCTTTTCTTGTGTATAGTGATTTGCAAACCCAAGGTAGAAAATAGCTTATCCTAGAGGTTTCCACACCTGTTCAAGACAAAAGATAACCTCTAAATTGTAAACTACTTTGTCTAATTGTACAACCTCCCCCCCCCCCCCCCCCTTTCATTTTCTATCTTGCAGAAGGGGTTTCTTGATTAATGAGTGTCGTCGATCCAGATATTCTCTTATTATGATCATTATGAGAGAGCGTTTTAGGCGTAATTTTACATACATTCACTTGAATTATAATAATATTATATATTCATAGAATTAGTGTCCACAAAACAATATAGTACATTGTGATTGAATCCAGCATGCAGTTACAGTCCAAGTGCACGTGTTACCCCTGTTACTCAAATCAATGCGCGAGATGCACCACGTGTTCTTTCCAAGATAAGGGAAAAAAGTTCGTTCCAATAGTTTTCATTTCAAGTAAGAAAAACAGCCGTATGCCTAACAATAAAGTATTTTACACTGTTTTTGTGATGTTTGATTTCAAGTAAAGAGAAAGGAAGCATGCCTAACAATGAAGTATAGGTATTCAACACTGTTTGTGATGTTTGATTTCTAGCAAAGAGAAAAAAAGTATGTATAACAATGAAGTACATGTATTCTACACTGTTTGTGATGATTGATTTCAAATAAAGAGAAAGGAAGCATACGTCTTAACAATGAAGTATTATACACTGTTTGTGATGTTTAATTTAAAGATTGATATAGTGTTTCTGAAGTTTAGTTCGTAAACTTCTTTTTTCTCAACAGAACTCTCTCTCTCTCTCTCTCTCGTTAAGACTATGGACACAATAAACACATGACATTGTACTTTATTTTGCTATTTATTTTGAATTTGCAGAGAACTCAAGTTCAGTTATATGGTACCAGTTTTAATGATATATAAATTATGGCTATTGTTTGCATCATATAAAAGATTTTTTTGTCAATTCTATCTATTTTTTTATTCACGCGTGACACTCTTATCAGCTTGTAAAATGCACTGACTTCCCAAATCACTTTCGGGGGGGGGGGGGGGGGGGGGGGGGGGGGGCTGTAAAGAGAGATATGTCTCCGCGGGAAATTAATTGATAATATGTGAACGATATGCGACAGAGACAAAGAAGCACAACATGTTTATTCATGCTTAAGGAGTCCTCATTATTTGACGTCACGGGGGCAAGACAATCACAATATACAGATGCTGTTTAGCCTCCGTCTAAAAATTGATAATCTGAAATGGGTACTGGCGTGTGGATTATACTGTTTATTATCATGCAAGTGCAACATAAATATGAATAATTTTGCAAAATGATAAAAAGCTTTTGAACTAAGTAGTCAAAATAATAGATGTGACCATAGGCAAATGAAATTAAAAATAAAAGACAACTAAGATAAGTTCTATATTTGTTTTGTACTGGTAATAGAAATTTGTTGAATTCTCCTTGTTTTTCATTTAAGATGGTATATGGGACACCTGTCGATATTAATGTGGATGAAAGTATATTATAATAGAATTATTAATGGATATACTTTCACCGTTTTATATTCTTAAAATTTTTACAATATTCGCCCCAAAAATATATTTTAAAGTTGTTGGGAAAGGTAAAAATTATAAAAGCCCCAGCGGGTTTCGAACTTATGACTTACATGTACAGTAATGTGGTTACCACTCTAACCCATTGCGCTACGTTGTAAAGTATTCATACCGAGAAAGAAAACATTTATAAAATTATACTTAATTTTATTGTTTATTTCGATCAGAAATACGTCACAACAAGGAGGTGTCCCATACCACCTTAAACAATTGAAATCTGCAAATCCTGATGTGTTTCATGAATTTCTCCAAGTTTACAAGCACATCAAAGAAAGTCTTAATCCTATGGGGACAGTTAGCAAGCCATGTAGTTACATTATAGCAGGATGTGAGGGAAATTTTTAAATCTGTCAAGACTCAGATAAAAATTCACATTCAAGGTTTTATCCTCATGAATTGAGAGAGAAAGCAAGGGGGGTATTGTCATTGTGGGAAGGGTATTGTCAATGTGTGTATCATTTCTCAGATATTGGGGACATGTGAATTTGACATTTTGGAAGTTTAAGCGTTGTAACTGAGAAGCTGTAATACAGATGCTGATTCATTGAATTCACAATTCTAAAATATTGTTGTCTATAATCATGATAATAAGTCTCACAAAAATCCTATTTTAATAAATATTTATTTTAGTTGCTCTAATAAGGGAAATGTACTTTTGCAGTACTTGAGAAATGCCTTTGGGGGGGGGGATTTGTCTCATTAGGACAATTCTATTTTGTTTGACCTATCAATTATAATCTTTGTTAACATGTAACAGTATGTTTCATAAATTGCCTCTGTCATGCAATACACCAGGAAAGGTTAAACTTTCAGCATATATAGGTTAGCACTGCCACTGGTATATTCTGTTCTGAGATAAATAATGACTATATGGAATGGCATGCAATTATTTATCCTGATGGACTATAGATTGCTATGGTTGACTTTCCCCCCTCTCTCTCTCTCTCTCTCTCTCTCTCTCTCTCTCTCTCTCTCTCTCTCGATTTGTACATGTATTATCATGGACAATGATTTAATGTGCACCGTTATAAATTTGAAGGTCATAGCATCACTTAATTGCTCTAAGATTTGATAAACAAAAGGAGAGAAAAACAAGAGAGGACTATTTAATTAATGCCCCAGCCATTCTCTATTTTAAAGCTTGCAGGATATAAATATTGGTGGCCAGACCCCCTGTGTCTGAGATTGGTTGATGACAAGGTGCCCCCATCTCTCTCCCAATAACCCTCTAATTGCTCATTCTGTGCTGAGAGTGTCAGATTACCTTTCCCACCATCCACAGCTTGAAACCAGAAAGTTGTGGATGGCAAAGCAGAAAACTTGTGTTATGGTAGGCATTAAAATTTTTTTTTTAGACTTTACATGTTAAGCTTATTCATGCATTACTGCTATATCTAATATCTATTGAATAAATGAACATTCATGCAACTTTTATGATTAAGAGAGCTAAAAAAAATCAAATTGTACCATGTACTTACAGTTGAACGATTTTCCTCTTTCTTATCAGTGTAAAACTCTTAAACCATAACTTTTGTTGAACAGACATCATATTCACAGTTACACACAGGAAACAGTGCCAAAAAAATGATTTTAAAATAAAAAAAAAATATGCACACCTGCTGAAATATAAGATTTCGGAAACTCACTGTGTGTAGAATGTTTGCTGAGTGTGTTAAGTAAGGGGATTTGAGTGCCCAGCTGAGAAGCATCAGTGTTAATTACCAAACATTTATATTAAATAACAACAGCTAAATATATTGTAGTTGGAAGATGTAAATAACATTCAGAGCACTCAACTTCTGATAGAAGTTTTAAAATAGAATGTTTTCTTTGACTTTTTATCTATTCCTATCAGAATTAGCTGACTCATTTTAAGAAGCATTGTGAATCACGTTATAAGAATTGTTTGATACCAGATGATTTATAAGATAGAAGCAACACTTGCAAAAGAAACAGATACTTTTAGATTTTTGACATGTAGCATGCAGCAAATGGCACGGTGGTCCCAGTCTGCCTAACTGTTGCTGGTTTAAAACCTTCCGCAATCTGTGTATTGGACAAAATACAGGATCTAATTTGCATGTACAGCTCTACATTTAGTGAGATGTTAATGTTCTTAGCTGTAAATCTTCATTGCTGTTAATCTGCAAAGCTGTAAAAATTGATTGTTGAGAACTTGTATGTAGGGAAAAGCTATTTTAATGAAAGATAGCTTGACCTGCAGATACTTGGTAGCAAGCCAATAGACATGTGTATAAATGTATATACCTGTCCTCAAGGACAATGTTACTGAAGTATCACCAGGAAGGCTATTATAAACGGGACTATCTGTTACATTGTTTTAATCATGAAGGAAAACAAACATTTTGTTACGGTGACTGTAGCTTGAAGCAACTGACTGCAGTAATAGAGTAAACGAGAGAGACACCAGACATCACTCTCCCTTTTGAAATTATGAAGATGACATTGTATAAATAGTGCCTGTTTGGGAGGGTAACAGTTGAAATTTAAACCCCGAGGAAACCATTGTCAACCGACGCGAAGAGGCACTATTTATTTTATTATACTGAATGTCTTAATTTTAGAGCTTTTTTTTCTGCTTTTATATAGAAATGACAAGAATTCCACGGCGAACTGTGCGTGCATAATTTACGCGCATGTTACAATTCGTTGTGTTACCCGTTGCTAAGTGTGTTGCTAACGCTGAGGGTAATAGAACGGATTATCAACTGCGTCTAAAGCAATCAGATTTCAGTATTTAACATGAAAGTATAAAAATAATTGTTGCATGGTTCCACTCTAATGACCACAAATTTTCAATGAATTGCCTGTGCGCATGTGTAACAACCCTTACATAATATATACACACACAGCCACCATATCAATGCACTGTACAGTGTGAAGGCACTATGAAAGTTTTAGAAAAAAGGGCCTCTAAAATGATGTGATAGAGGTTATATTTGCTGAATATCTTTGCACATTCAAAATATTTCTGGAGAAAATTGAGGATTTTGGATGTTGTGAATATTTTGTTTTCAATGCCGTCACAATTTGACTAAATTGTATCCAAACAGTTTCAATCTATCGTAGTTGTTGATTTTTAATTGATTTTTATGGCTAATATTAGTTGTAGGTAATTAAATTACATGTATATTCAACATCAATTTAATTAATACAATATTGCAAATCAAATCATAAATTAGCATTGCATGGATGCAAAGTTGTACATGTCCACTGTTTATAAACAATATCAATCCAGTACAAGGTCACACAGGTTTATTTTGGGTTGCTGTCAAATTTGAATCTCTGAACACCCCAAGTATAGTACATAATACTGTTAATACATAATGCCAACAATAATGATAACAGGAAAATGCCGTTTACAATTTTCTATGTAACACAATTGGATACACAAATTTTAAATTGTGTTATTGTGTCATTATTATTAGCCCTGCTTATGATCAATTATAGCCTTAATTGTTTACTAACATTTATGAGAAATGGGATACTTATATTTAACTTTCTACCCATAATGTCCCATAAAAGCTGATTAACAATCCAGGTCCTGCTGGCCATTTCTTTTCTAAAAAATATAGATATATGTTTGAGTAATCAATTCAATTCAGAATATTTTGACTTAAAAGCCACAAATTGAAACAAAGGATCCTTTTGATATATGTAGTCATGGTAATACATGTACCGGTAATATGTTTGTATTTTTTCCGTTTTCTGTTCCGCATTTTTGCAACACCTTGTCTTTTCTAGACAATTATTTTGGTTTTTTTTTATCTTGTATATTAATTACTTGTACCCTGATTTCAGAAATTGATTTTAGTATCCTGTTTTCTTTGTACAGTAGATACCATTTCTTTAAAAAAAAATTATGTTTTAATCATGTATCTTTACAATGCCTATCTCTATTATAGAATGAAGAAATAAGCTATTACGTGAACGTTCCCCATGAAGATCCTGATTGGAACCGACATGTTTTTGAACACGACCTAAATGAAAATATCATGGCCACCAACCCAGGACCCTGGGACAGTGGTCAACTGCCAAATGGAAACTGCCACGGGGGTGCCCCTCAGGGCTGGACCGGTGGGGGTTCTCAGGGAGAGCCACCAAGTTCATTCACCACAATGCCCTACCCCCACCAGATAGGGGGCATTGGTAAGAAAGTCGGAGAGACTCATTTCTCATTGGAAGATACATGTAAACAAAATGAATTTTTTGAAAGATTTTAATTTCTCTCTCAGAATTGAATTATTTGTTACTTTTGTTAATTGTGTAAGGTTTTATTTGGTATAAAACTGACAGGCTCATGTTGCTATGGAATCATTTAAGTTTACTGAATTTCAATGTTTATTGAGATGCATTTATAAATTGTAGTTATTTGCTGAATCAAAACTGTTTTTCATAAAAAGTGGGAATAAAAATTCTTAAAAGAAGGATACCCCCAAAAATCCAAGAAAATTGAGTCACTAAAATTTTGCTGATTCCCAAGTGATTGCTCTTTACATCTTTAGTTCAACAAATTGTCCTTTGTACATTTAAGGTACAATAACCAATGGACGTATGGAACAACAGCTGTCAAATCCTCCCAACATTTACCATCCTGCCTATCAGCAATACCCAAACTCCTCAAACCAAACACCACCAATCCAGGGGAACCAGTTTACAAACGTGCTATCAACACAAACATCCAATATTGACGTCGGTAAAAACTCATCCGTTTATACGAATCCTTCTTCCCTTCGAACAGGAACTGTACATCCAACATCAACCAAAAATCATTCCCATCTTCTGAGGATTCTAGCTGATTCTCAGCCCAATAACTGCCCACAAGATATGAGAATTTTTCAAGTGCCGCAACAAAATCGTAGACAAAGTAGCCATGGAAGGAATTCTCAAGAACGAGTTGTAACGTCCGGTGTTTCCCTGGGTCACACAGATTGGTCACAAAACTACACTGTCCCTCCTTCCTCTCAAAACATATACTTCTCCCAGCAGGGCTATCCTGAAGTCGGGAACCACACACCAGCCCAGAGTCAAGGCAAGTAGACTAATTATATTTATTCTTTATTCTTTTCTTGTCAATGGATTTATAATGGACTTTACGTTGGTTCCTTGATTGAACTTTTTTGAAAAAAAAAATATTTTTAGAGAAAACTGTTTTCAGTGTTTGGTTTTATCATTTTTTATGATGAAGATTTTTGGGTGTTCTACAAAATATTGAAGAGGGGGGGGGGGGGAAGTGTGTTAGATATGAACTTATTGACAGTCAGGATAGAAAAGTGACAAGCAAGACAGACGTAAAAAAAGAGAAATCACTAAATTTTCAAAAATAAATCAAGAATTCTCCATTTTGAACAGATTTGCTGTGAATTTT
This sequence comes from Magallana angulata, assembly GCF_025612915.1. Lineage (NCBI taxonomy): Eukaryota > Metazoa > Mollusca > Bivalvia > Ostreida > Ostreidae > Magallana > Magallana angulata. The sequence goes on along the minus strand of NC_069113.1, from coordinate 33,385,616 downwards.
TCCTACGTTACCTAAGATACCAGGTATGTTAATTGTAGTTTTGTTCTTTTATTTTTAGGGAGCAATTTTGTAAGAGGAAATATGGTCAGCCATGGTATTAGACAGTGCCAAGTTCCAAACCAACCTAGAATGCCCTATCCATCATGCAATTCATCACAGCGAAGACCGCCACGGCAGTACAGAAGAAACATGTCATCTCAACAGCAGACACAGTCAGCAATCACACCACAAGGTCAGCCAAGGTTCAGACCTATAGAAAACATGCAAAATATGGTGAATTCTGTGCCATTTTCATCGATGCCCAAACACTTAAGATCCATGACTTGGCAATTCTTCCAGGAGAAGTCTTCTGCCATTGTGAAAAACATTCCATCTGGAGCTAAGTTTGGGTACTATGTCCACTGTTGGCAGTTGTACGATCACTATCTTAAAAGCTTTGCTGTAATACATCCCTCTGGCTGTCCAGCATCCTTTCAGGATTTTGCAGAGACATACTTGAATCGCTTGGAAGAAGTTGGAACTTTTAAAAATTACCCTTCTCCGAGTACTTCTGCATCCCCTGCTAAAGATGAAGAGCCTTCAGATAAGTCCATTCTTGGACAGTGGTACAGGCTTCCTGATGAAAAACAGGAACAAGTAACTACTTTACGATTAGTCAGTCAAACAGAATCCACCACGAGTAATGTGGTAACTGACAGTGTCAGTCAAACAAATGACAACACTGTCACACCAAAGCATTGTGAGCCGAGCATACATGGTACTAGTCCAACTGACACTGCTGTTAATTTACGAGATACAGATATAGCTATTAGTCCAGCTAATGCTGCTGTAAATTTGGCAGATACATATTCTGATATTAGCCCAGCTAGCAATTCTCCTAACTCTGGTGTTAATTTGGCTAAGACATATACTGCTATTAGTCCACCTGAATCTCCTGTCAATTTAGCTAACCATGTGGATATTGGTAGTCAAGCAGAATACCTCACCACAAATACAAATAAAGACTTGGCTTCTATTAAAGTGGAAGCGAATGAAAGCTGGGAAAATGATCAAAACCAGAGCCCAGAAAGAGAAAGTGAAGATTCAGTGGGTTTGAATTCTGATGAATCAGATGAGGCAGTTACTGGTAAAAAGGGGAACAAAAAATTGACAGTGAAGTTACCCTTTCATCCACCTTTGCATGCAAAGCAAAAAAAGAAGAGTGCTTCTGTTGACCAGAAACTGAAATTATCAGATAAAAGTTTGAAGACACTTTCAGATGTCCTGCATAAAGTGTTAATGGAGAACAAGAATATTGCTGAAAGTAATTCTATGGCTGCTTCAATCTTGGAAATAGAACCAACAGGAAAGCCCTCAGAGATGGAACCTGAATCATCTCAAGACAATGCAAGTCAAACAGTGAACAAAGAAAGACCTTGTTCAAAACAGTCAACAAAGACACCTGAATCAGAACGAATTGTTGATTTGGTGGGAGGCCCTGAAAATGGGGTTGGCAATGAATTGGAACAGAGTCACAACAAAAATGCGGAAACAAATGAAGAGACAATAAATGTTAACAAACGTAAGCGTTTCCCAACGGAAGTGGATTCAGAGAGGAAGGCTGATCAGCCATCTAAAAAGTTAAGAAAGGAGTCTGATAAAGAAGTCATTGATTTGCCTCAACAGTCAGATTATCCTGTCATCTTCAAGCAACCATCTGCTGCCTGTCAGGCAGTTGAAGATCAAAATGTTTCTATTAGGACACCTATTGAATCTTCCATGGATGGAAGTGAAAGTTCTCCAAATAGTGAAAGCATTATCAACAGTGGAAAGATGACTGATAAAAGAAGTGAAGAACAACAGACTTGTGATATGAACTCTGGAACTGAAAATCCATCACCGAAAGCTTCCAGTGTGTACCTTGAAACTCGCTCACTTTTTCCGATTCGATTCCATGGAGAAAAAGTCTTGTGTATTAATTGTGAGAATGGACAGTACTTGTTAATGAAAGAAATATTGAACAAAAACTTTATGTCACTCGCAGAGAATTACTCTGGGAAAAGCAAAAAGTCTGTTCGTTCCAAGTACTTTACCACTGTGTTTCTTGCAAAAGAACGTGATTTGAAAATTCTCTACAAGGAGTTGCCAGAAATATTGAAGCCCAAAGTCAGAGAGTACATGAACAGGTCAGAAAATCCATTCAAAGTAGGACAGGGAAAACATGTCGGAATCATTCATATCAGTGATGCCCATAGACTCTATCAGTATTTCTTTGGTTTGAAGAATTGTGGTGATAAATGCATACAGACTCTCCAAAGCAATGAAGAAAACATCTCATCACAAGAAAACTTAGACAAAAGCTCTTCAGAGGGTGAAACATTTGAGAATTTAGCAGAAAACGTTTATAGTGACTTAGCTAAACCGAAGAGTAGTGTTTCAATGGGATACGAAAGTGATGCTACTATACCATACATGGAGGAGAGTGATGTAACTTCAAGTTACGATGATGTTGATGATGTTATCATATTGGATAATTTCAGTTCCACTGATACAGCAGATGAATTTTCTGCATGTGAGGAGATAAAGACAGAGCAAATAGATGCTGTGGAAAATTGTCAGGATAATGTAGTGTCTGAATCAAACCAGGAGGTAGTGCAAGTTGAAAAATTGAAAGAAAATGTTCAAAGTGATAAGGTGGAAGATATGAATAAAGCTAGGGCTTATGGTGTTAATTCTGATGATTTCATTCCTCAAAAAACAAATATGGGGAAAGTGGATTCTGATGCTGAAACTGGAAAAGATATAGAAGATGATGAAGCTGAAACTAGTATGGATATTGTTGATGATGAGGCTGCACCTCAGATAAACCTTGTGGATGATGAAGCTGTGGATAGAATAGAGATATCGGATGATGATGCTGAAACTGGAAAAGACAGCGTGGATGATGAAGCTGGGTTAGAAGCCAATGAATGTCAGATGCCACTGAAGGGAGGAATAGCTCCTTTGTTTGGTGAACATTTCAGATTTCTTGTGATCGATGGAATCAAATTTTACCCACTTGCTGACCTGTGTAAAACATTTGATGTTCAGGATCTTATTGAATGTATGCAGTTGAAGAAAGACAACAAATACAAAGCACTAAAATGCGACTGGATGGACGCCAGTTTTCTGAATAGATTGGAACCGTCGTTTCCAGAAATGATAGAGAACTCAACTCTACTTGAAGAAAAAATTTTGTTTGATGTTGCCCAAAAGAAAGGAATTGATGTTATTTATAACCTATCTGAAGATGTTCACAAGCAAGAAGAATGTTCCCAGCCAGTTGACATGTGTACTCCACTCGGTTCAAAGCTGGATGATGAAAATATGTTGGTGACTTCTGAAATTATTCCGTCATCTCCAATTAAAGAGAAGAAAGATATGCAAGATCAAAGCAACAGCATGGAAGAGAACTTGATTGGAAAGATACCTATCATCGATGGAAGGGAAACAGAGAGGTTCTTTGTTGATGAGGAGGAGAATGAGAGGGATTCTGCAGAGTGTCAAGTTTTAGAAGAACCTCATACCCCAGCTCACCATACACCGACCTCTATGGAGAACACTGATGTACATCCACCCGACCCGGTTTCTAGCAACATTCTAACTCCAGTGTCGTCGGAGAAGAGGCAGATACAGAGAAATTTGTCCCAGGATTTTACTGCAGTTGAAGTTCAGCAAAAAAGTAGTAAGTTTTGAATTCTATTTTTCTGTGTTATTAAAATCATTTCATTGAAAATCGAAAAATAAGCACTGCCTTCAAATTTACTTGGTCCATGTGCCCCTGTCAATCAACTGAATTGAGGTCCCAGATTGGTTAACCAACGGGCTGAAACTTCAACCTTTAACACTTGTACAAAATTTTCTCTCAGCAATCAGCATACTTTTGCAAATTTTTAGAAGAAGATAGTAGTCTGCCGGATTTGGATGGCTTCAGCGTGTTCCTGAACTCCCTGGAAACCAACAATAACAACCAAAATGCTAGTGATGCCATGGTGGAACCACGCCTCCTTCAGGAGGTCAAGGCCACTCTCTCCAGCTTACCACTGACTGCAGACTCGGAACAAATTGACCAAACCCTTCAAAGGTTCTTCAGTAAGTATTATTTTTTTCTGGCAAGTAATTTATGGTAACGAATTATGTTACTAATCCAGAAGTGAAGTCATTATAATAGTACATGTTTGTAGATGTGAAAATTGAGGTGTAGTTTCTGTACTGACTTTCTAACAATTATTTTTGCTCTATCATTTCCCTTCCTGTTTCACACTGGAATAATTTAAATTCAAGGGATATAACCTGTTTTTGACAGATTTGTTGGGACTTTATGACATACATTCAATTTTATATGAATAATGATCAGTGTTTTTTAGCTCACCTGAGCCAAAGGCTCAAGTGAGCTTTTCTGATCACAATTTGTCCGTTGTCTGTCGTTGTCGTCGTTGTCGTTGTCGTCGTCGTCGTTGTTAACTTTTCACATTTTCATCTTCTTCTAAAGAACCACTGGGCAGATTTCAACCAAATTTGGCACAAAGCACCACTAGGTGAAGGGGATTCAAGTTTGTTCAAATGAAGTGCCACGCACTCTTTAAAGGGGAGATAATTGAGAATTATTGAAAATTTGTTGGTATTTTTCAAAAATCTTCTTCTCAAAAACTATTCGGCCTGAAAAGCTTAAACTTGTGTGGAGGCATTGTCAGGTAGTGTAGATTCAAGTTTGTTCAAATCATGGTCCCGGGGGGTAGGGAGGGGCCACAAGAGGGGGATCAAGTTTTTCATAGGAATATATAGAGAAAATCTTTAAAAATCTTCTTCTCAAAAACTATCAGGCCAGAAAAGCTCAAATTAAAATGGAAGCATCCTCAGGTAGTGTAGATTCAAGTTTGTTCAAATCATGGTCCCCGGGGGTAGGGTGGGGCCACAATTGGGGGTCAAGTTTTACATGGGAATATATAGAGAAAATCTTTAAAAATCTTCTTCTCAAAAATTATTTGGCCAGAAAAGCTCAGCTTTGAGTGGAAGCATCCTCAGGAAGTGGAGATTTAAGTTTGTTCAAATCATGGTCCCCGGGGGTAGGGTGGGGCCACAATTTGGGGTCAAGTTTTACATGGGAATATATAGAGAAAATCTTTAAAAATCTTCTTCTCAAAAACTATTAGGCCAGGAAAGCTCAAATTAAAATGGAAGCATCCTCAGGTAGTGTAGATTCAAGTTTGTTCAAATCATGATCCCCAGGGGTAGGGTGGGGCCACAATTGGGGGATCAAGTTTTACATAGGAATAAATAGAGAAAATCTTTAAAAATCTTCTTCTCAAAAACTATTAGGACAGGAAAGCTCAGCTTTGAGTGGAAGCATCCTCAGATAGTGTAGATTCAAGTTTGTTCAAATCATGGTCCCTGGGGGTAGGGCGGGGCCGCAATAGGGGGATAATGTTTTACATAGGAATATATACAGAAAATCTTTAAAAATCTTCTTCTCAAAAATTATTAGGCCTAAAAAGCTCAAATTAAAATGGAAGCATCCTCAGGTAGTGTAGATTCAAGTTTGTTCAAATCATGATCCCTGGGGGTAGGGTGGGGCCACAATTGTTGGATAAATTTTTATATAGAAATATATAGAGAAAACCTTTAACAAAATTTCTTTTAAAAACTTTTTGGCCAAGAAAGCTCAAATTGGCGTGTAACCATCTTCAGATAATGTAGATTCAAGTTTGTTCAAATCATGGTCCCTGGGGGTAGGGCGGGGCCACAATGGGGGATAAATTTTTATATATGTATAGAGAAAAAATCTTCTTCTCAAAACTATTAGGCCAGGAAAGCCCAAATTTGAGTGGAGGATCCCCAGATCATATAGATTCAAGTTTGTTTATTAATAGTCCAGGGGTAGGGTGAGGCCACAATGGGGGATGAATTTTTACTTAGGAATATATAGAGAAAATCTTTAAAAATCTTCTTTTTAAAGACTATTTGGCCAGAAAAGCTTAAGCTTGTGTATAGAGGCATCCACAGGTAGTGTAAATTCAAGTTTGCAAAATCACAGTCCCTAGTGGTAGGGCGGGACCGTGATGGCGATTTGAATTTTTACATAGGAATATATAGAGAAAATCTTTAAAAATACTCTGGGAAAGTTTTCGGTCCAAAACTCAGTACTTAGTGTGAAAGCACAGGTTATGCAGATTTAAGTTTGATGAAACCATGATTCCCTAGAGAAAAGTGGGGCCACGAAATGGGGGGGGGGGGGGGGGGTATATAGGAATAGAGAAAAATCTTCTTACAGGTACAACAACAAAAGGGGCTTGGTATTTACCAAAAAAATAAGAGGTGGATAAAAATTGGCAGATTTTCAATTTTTTTTTAGCAAGATCTACTGTACTCAGTTGTCAAGATATTTTGATACTGCAATGCTAATTTGATCAGAATGAAGGCAATTGTTCCTCAGGTGAGCGATGTGGCCCCTGGGCCTCTTGTTGTCAATTGAGATTAGATGGATAAGTTTCCTCAAAGTTTTCTCTTTTATTTGGAGCTTGATCTTTCTCAATTCTTATACTGTGATTGTTTTGAAGAATCCTGCCAAGAAACATGTGCTGGGTCTCATGAGATTGTCACCAAAGCATTTGTTTCTGTGTTAAAACAGAACCTGATTTTGCAAAGTAAGTTAATTAACAGCAGTGAGCCATAATCATCAATTTTGATTTGAAAAGAGCAGATTTCAGCAATACATTTCTTCTTGTTTGTTAACAGATGAACTCAATGCTTTGCGCTCGAGTATCTCAGAGCTAAAGGGGGACAAGGAGAAATTGGATGCCGCTACACAAAGATGTAGAGGTAAGTACATTATAAAAATCAGAAACTTTTTAGCTTTTGTAATTGAATGACAATTAATGTGAGCTACAGTCATTAATATTTGTTTTTTTTTAAATCAGATATTACAAAACAAATGGAAGACATTGAAGAAGTGTTACTGATGGAAGGAAAGTGATGTCATTTGATGGAGTGAACAACCTTAGATTAAAGTGTTAAGTTTGATCATACTGCACCATCCATTTTAAATCTGAAATCTGGAAATCTGTATAATCTATATAAAATCTGACATCCATAGAAACTAAAGCAGCTTTGTAAATAATTGTATTGATATTATCTGTAAAACTTAAACCGTCCATTTATACATTGATGATTGATGCATGTATTGTCTTTTATGGGTAAATATTTCAATCATGTAAACTTTGATTTCATCTGTATTAAAAACTGCAGCTATTGTGTAAATACTGTAATATCATCTGTAAGCTTTTTCATCATTGTGAGTACATAAGTACTGATTTCCTTACTTATGTAAAGCATGCAAACACAGAAATTGTTTTCAAAACATGGCAAATTCTGTGCATGTTTGGTGTTTATTTACCAATACATGGATAATATGATATTACCTTAACATCATTGTACCAGTTTGTGTTAATGTTGACATAATTTTAGAAACTAACCACTCTTGAATTTTCATGGCACCCTTAAATATTTTGTTTAACTGATAGCCATGCCTTGTCTCAGGTCATGTTATAGCCAAAAAATATGGTTGTGAAATCCACACATGATATTATTTTTGACATTTTTTGAATTGTTTTCAATTTGTAGAGGTATTCTTATCCTGTTTAGTACATGTACTTAATATTGCCAATGAGACAATCAATCAAATGTGTTCCCGATGATGTATCAATTGTTAACTTTTTCTAGGGGTATTTGTTACCATAAGTTTAATAACCATTGATGGGTTAACATATTTTTGGTCAGCACTTATGTATGTCAAATAAAGTATTTTTCTGCTGATTGCCACAAAGTGTTCAAAATCAATACATGTAACGGTATATGCAATCAAAAATGAACAATTGATGTATTTTGTAATATGTTCTACTTTCATACACTGGTACACCTTATTTTTTTATATTTATGTTAATTTTCTTTTCTTGTTTAACATAATTTTATAGTATTTTCTTTGTCAGTTCCTTTCTATTTGATCAAGAGAGTTGTGAGGAAAAACTGCTGCTTTGTCCATATTGTGTTCAATATTGGCTTTCCATGATGAAAGCAAAATGTCTTCCTGCTTAAAAAACTTTTTTTAATAACATGTTCACAATAAGAGCAGTGCAAGTGCCTTGTTTTTACATTGTGTGTTTAAAACAATGTATGGGTTATGGCCCATTTGCATCATTACAAATTGTATGTTTCATAGATTGAAACTCACAAGGAAGATTTTGTATATACACATACAGTTTTTACTGTTGAAGTTTGCATTACATGTATTATGCTCAGTTTGCTAGACTTTGTAGCATTTGAACTACATCAAAAACAATAGTTAATAAATGCAGGAAATCTGTAGTATGAAAATGATCATACATTTAGAAATCTAAATTTCTTCCCAGATATCCTTTGGTTATTCATCTTTTCTTGACTCATTCTTAGAAAGTAAATTGTTCTGCCAAATCACCTACGAAGACGAAATTTTACTTTTCAATATTTTTTATTGTAAACATGCATGTACAGTGTACAGTTTTTGATTTTTGTATGACACGTTCTTTTATATTTTTGTTATTTGACAACTTGTTGTTGGTATTAACATGCAATTATTCATCAACATAGTCAAAGTATTCTGTATGAAAATGATTTGAAGAACAAAATGAAGATAATTTATTGTTTTTTATAGGTAATGTAATTTTGGAATTTGATTCTCATAGCAATTGTACAACCAGGTCTGGTACTTATTGTTTTGCAACCAAAGTACAAGTACCAAATACACATAGTGAAAAGTACTTTTTTTGTATGTAGGGTTACTTTGGGGCAACTAAACTAATTAGATTTGGTTTAAATTTAAATTCCCGCCAAAACATTTCCATTCACTTTGTAATTAATTTTTTTTTACCAACCATTTTAAATTAAGTACTGAATTATAATACATGAATTGCCTAATAAAGGAGGGGAGATAACAGTAAAATTGTCACACAATTGACGGGATTTTTTTGGGGGGGGGGGGCAGTTTATTCACTATTCCTCTTGCACATGAACATGTATGTGCAAGCCAAGTAGATTTTAAACATGAAAAAGATGGAATCAAGGAATTCTAGGGTTTTGAATACTCCTTTTTGACATTGTAATACTTAGCTAACTATGTATTCCATGTTTTACCAGTAGTTTTTTTTTTCATATGGGCATTTTGAAATTACACTTGAAATTCTATTTTAAATTCTCCAATAGTTAAAAGTGTACAGCATTGTTACATGTACTTGATTATGTATATGCTAAAGATAACATTTCCAAATTTGTTTTCTTCCATTGAATATTGTTCTTAAATAAAATGTTGTTTGTTTAATGTCTTTAATTTTTATTGTGTCCACCTTAAAGTTTGATCTGCTGAAGCCTGCTGTGGATAGAGACATTCCCTCCTTTAATACAAAAGAACATTCAAGTACTACATTGATTCTCTACCTTAGTTCTCTGGTGTTCATGCTGTTGCAATAGGATGACTATTTCAAAACTATTTAATACATGGCTAGTTCACTATCACTCTCTGGTGGTTACATCTACTTTTTTTTTTTCTTTTTGCTATAGAGTTTTGCATGCTTAGAATCATGAATAGGAATTCTGGGAAATATGCAGTTGAGCTTTATCAAATTTGTATTAATTCATTTTACACTGTACCTTGTGGACTGACCAAGTACGTTAGGATGAAACTTTTAATTAATGCACTTAATTAGACAATCCATGTTAGAGTACGGTATATTTAGAGAATTTTGATACTGGTCAGTTTCTAGGTTTGCAAGACTGACCACATGCATGCAGGTACTATCTCTGGTGGGAAAGGATATATTGGCAGTGGTGTGCAACAAGGGACCATGGAGTTAATAAAGAGTTATCTATGCAGTGTTTTCCATGCAAAGAAACACTTTAAAACAGCATGCTCAGTTGCTGTAGATACCGGTAGGAGTGTGCAGACAAATGCATTGTACTAACACCGCTACACACTCATCTCCTCACCAAGTAAAAAAAATGATAAATGGCAAACAAAATGTACAGTTGACTTTCGATATCTCGAACACTGATATCATGATTACAATGGAAATGTCAAAGTGATTTGCAAGTCCCAACCACTTAGTTTTTTTTTTACCCTCACTATCTAGAATACTCGAATATCTCGAAGTTTTAAAACATTCCCACCTAGTTTGAGATAATGAAGTTTGACTGTATGTACTTTTAATTTTACTCTCTTGCATCCAAGTCTTTCAAACCCATTAAGTAGGTCCAGATGCATTATCCTTGCAAGTTTGATGAAGATAGGACAAGTACATGTAATTACTTAGATACAGGACCTATACCAAAAACTTTTACTAGGTCCTCATGACACCGACGGTATTCCATATTCCTCCACTTCCTCTTTAAAGTATCATTTCCTGGAGCATTTGTAACAGCACCATGTAAACAGACAATGTGGTTTGAATTTTTATTAATTAATAAGGTCTTTGCTTTAAATCATTTTCATTTATACTATATATCACAAATAACTATAAATATATTGCACAGAAATGTCCATCCTCTTAATCAATTCCTATCTAGCTCGCATACATTATTTACAATCACATAAACATTCCTTAAGTGACTTAATACAAATGTACATATCTAAAATCTATCTATTTCCTTTAAGTATTGAATCAGTTGAACCACAAAGGGTTTCATTGAATATGGCAAGGAAGGATGTAAAATGTTACAAAAACAAATTCATCAACTTCATTTATTACCGTACTAACAGTTGATAAAACATTAATTTCTAAGATATATCTACAATGAATATATATTTATCAGAAAATGAAGAAAAAATTACAAGCAAGTATCATAATCCCACAGGCCTCTAATATCATAATAGGGTACATGAACAAGCTCTTGTATGTTGATTGGAAAGTCTACAAGTTTGGCACAATGACATCACTATTATAATGGTAAAGATTCAAGTTTCAGATCTAATTATAACGATTTCAAATATATAGAAATGTTCCACAATTTTTAGACTATGCTCAAATAAATACATAAGAATTAAACAGCATGGACTCATTCTCTATATCAATGAAAATCGTTTTTAACAACCAGTTTTGTTTAGTTTGCAGTGTAAAGAGGGTCAACATATGATTAATAATAACCATCTCATAATGCTAACACTGTTGCTTGCACATAATGTCATAGAATCATATGATGCATTGTTTTGCACAAGATATCATAATCAAGCAGACGACATTGTTTGTACTTTGACATCTGCACCAATAACCGCAAAATCAATAAGCGCTTTTTGTTTACAAAGGGAAGTTGAAAATATGTGTCATGCTCTGTATCAAATGGCTATAAGCTTTTCCTGAACTGTGAGGAAATAGATTAGAAGATACACAAGATGGAGTGGGAATTTTTCTTTTTTAATTTCCCTTTGTTTATTAGCATCTTCTTTTTTTCCTCCTTACTATAATCCTGCAACATAATCTGATTAGAAAATTCATGGCGATTTAGAACAGGTTTCCTCTTCATCGACAGTCTGAAAAAGAATGAAGCCAAAAAATTACAATAATCTGAACAAGGGAATGTGAGAAATACTGGCTAGTTTGATTGGTAGAATCTTTATAGGCTCTTTTACACATTCACTGAGATAGTTCCTTGATTTACTAAACCTTGCTAGGACCAAACTTACTACAAGTTTTGTTACATTTTGGGAAACCATTTCTTAATATTGTGCCTAAAATTTAACTTATTTAGCTAGTTCCCTCTAAGAGCTTTGAGCAACAGTCAGTGCTCTCAATCATTTTAAGTTTTTTTTTGCATTTTTGCATTTTATTTTTTTGGAAGGGGGGGGGGAGGGGTATTTTATATGACATAGTCAAATTATAGTCATTAAACACAGAGTTAATCAACTATTGCTATAATCACTTTTGAAAGACAAAATTCAAAGCTGACATGAAAATCCATAAATGTATGAAGACTCTAATATTACTTTGAATCTCAACTGCTACAGAGTTTTAATTATAATATACTCATCAAGAAAGTTGTGGTCAGATGCTTTCTGATTGAGGAACAAGTATTGCAGACTACTAATTATATACTCTCTACCAATAAATATGAAAGAAAAGAATTTAAAAAGGTATAGTTTTTGCAAAAAACTCCCAATTGAAAATGCTTTAATCATCTTGTCCAGAAATTTAATGGTTTCCTTACCACATGCAAATGAAACATTATAATACATGTGTGAAATTCCCTTAGAGTTCATAACATTTGCATCGTGTTGTTGACGCTCACACTATATCCAATACTAGTATGAAAAACAAGAGGCCCTTGGGCCACATCACTCTCCTGAGCAACAATTTAAGTCATAATAAAATTAGCTTTATGGAGTCATATACAAAATATCTGAACAATGCAGTAAAATAGATCTTGAATGTTTAAAAAGATTTTCAAAATTTTCTCCAGATATTCTTAAATAATGTTTATCATTGAACCCCCTTTGTAACAGGATGATATCATTTGTGGCCCACCCCACCCTACCCACAGGAATCATCATTTGAACAATCTTGAATTTATACTACCTAATGATGTTTCCACAAAGTTTCAGCTTTTCTGGCTTTTGACTTTTGAGCAGAATTTTTTTTTAAAAAGATTTTTTCAATACATGTATATTCCTACATAAAAATTTGACCGCCTAATGTGGCCCCCACCCTATACCCTTCACATAAGCATGCTTAATGCCAAGTTTAGTTGAAATTTACCAAATGGTTCTGGAGAAGAAGTTGAAAATGTAAAAAAAGTTTACAGACAGACGGACCTGGACAAAAAGTGATCAGTGAGAGTAGCTCATTTGAGCTTTAAAAAAATGAAGCTCAGATGAGCTAAAAAGTAACAAAAGGTGGTAATTTTTCCGTATATGGTACATACTCAAAACCGATTGAGAGTTAATATTGATTATCAAAACTGTTTGCCATACCTTCATTTCATTTCTTCTGAAGGGTGTCACTATAAAAAATAATGAACAAAATTAGAAAAAGCTAAATTGTAATACGATATGTGCTCTTTAATACAGATTGATTTAAGCAATCAATTCAATGAAATACATGTATCAAAGTCATCATAAGTTAAAATTTAAATTAAATTCTTGTATTTTACAAACTCTACCTGTCAATAGACAAAACAAAATCACTTTAATAAAAAGGGTTATCCCATAAGTTCAATAAATTGTTATTACCGACAGCTACAGATTTTCCTGTCTTAGTACTGGATTGTGTATCTGTGGATAACTGCCTAGAATCTTCCAAGGAATCAACAGACAGCACTTGATATCTATTGTCCGATGACAGTGACACTGAATTGTCAGTATCATTTTTCCTGGATGACCCTGCAAATAATATTTATATAGTTAAATTTATTGTTGGTAAGTAGATGACCCTACAAATAATATCGCATTTGAAAGAACTGGCTTCCTTCAGAGATGGAGATAATACTTAATGGATCATTGTAAATATTATCATCATAACATAATACATGTATATCCCCTTATTTTAAAACGAGATATGCAGGTTTCACTGTATCATAAATTTCAAGATCATCATGAACCATAGGCGTCGGAGGGGAGGGTTTTTTTTTTTTGGCTAAGATATTCACAATCATTATCCTTTTCTTTTTCAAAAGTCAAGGTAATTGTTAAGTTACCCCTATTTCAATTTGCTTCCAACGCCAGTGTGAACAATCATAAATAATCATGATATTAATGTCTCAAACTCAGAAAGGCATATCCATAAATGGTGTAGTTTTTTTATTACTTTATACCTGTTCCATAATCACTGTCTTCTTGGGATGCATATCTTTTTCGATATGCCATATCAAGTGAATTTGAAGAAAATGATGAATACATCCCTTCAGATTTCAAAGAACCTAATGAATGGGGAGGCACTGAAATGCTCTGTAAACCAGCTGTATATAGAACGGGGGATAAAAACGACTGATTTCTAATTTGAGGGTCAGTCCCTCTCAAGCTTAGTGATGATGGGTCATCTATTGGGGTCACATTAGCTTGATCACTTTGCTGGGTTTCTAACATCCCCGTTCCAATTTCTTCAGGGCTTTTTTCCACAATCTGAATTTCCTCTGAAGAATTTGGTCCAATTTTATCTACAGTACGCAACACATAACCCTCCACCTCTGCAGAGGGAGAATTTTCTGACACTTCAGTGCTTGGCAAAGAAGACTGGTTTTGTAACTTTGTATACTGTTCAGCACCATCTAGATCTGTTTCGAGAGTTTCATCGTCTTTTCCACTACTGTGGTCCATTTGTGATCCATTGCACCCAGGTAGTAGAGGTTTCTTTTCTGCTGAATCTTTCGTTTCACCAAAGGTTGCGGGAACTGTACCAGAATTTTGTAAATTGGCACGTTCCTGCATAGGGATCATACCTGTAAAGAGTATAAAAGGGGGACATTTTTACAGTAGTGGTTTTTTTTTTTGTTTAAAAAAATCATTGATATTTTACAACAAAATGATCGACTGTACATAGCATCTTTGAAGGGACAAAGGAAAAACATTTTTTTAAAGACATTTATAGCAAAATCATAATAAATCTTGCAACAAATTCATTATCAAACAATTGATCTCTTCATATTTTTAAAATATGTAAAACTGCATGTATGTAACAAAATAAAACAATTAATTACCGTATTTCACGGAATTTAGGTCGATACTTTTTTCCCCTGACATGTGGACCTCGCCCTATTCATCGCTTCGCCCAATTTATGTTTTTTTTTTTTGGTTGGAATTTTGCAAAAATTTATGCAACCCTCCAATAAAATCATGAGTGTTTACTGTAATACTGCTTGAATTTCTGTGTAAAAATCGTATGGATTTTAATCAATATACTGTAGTAATTTATCATTTAAACAAAATTAAATGTAAATAGATTTATTTCTTCTTACATTCTTACTTAGATCACTGACTGAATCATTAAATGCTGTCATGCATTTTGATCGTGTGCTTACGATAAACAGGAAATCGATTTCGCGCGGTAAAAGTAAAATGAGAACCGTACAAAGGGTAATTACGGGGGGAAATATCGTCAGGTAGAAATAAAAAAAAAAAATGTTTTCATAATAGAATACATGAACAAGTCTTTTTCTGTATATTCAACATAAAACTTTCGATGAAATTTTAGCCAGGTGTCTCTGAAATCAGTCTGGGTAGCGCTGACTTTATTTATACACAGTTGAACTCTCGGCACGTGCTACTCATGCCTGCAGGCTTCAATAAGATCAGAGGTTGACTCGTGTGTATATACACAGTAAAAAGTCACATAGAGACACAGGGTGGCATGTGCTACCGTAGTCATGCCTCCAGGCTAGGTAACTATCCCCTGGTTAACACCAGTTTGTACACATGGCAGGGAAGTAATAAAAAAACGATCTTAAATTAAAACCGGCCGTACTGAATTATTTGGTTAGAAAATTTTGACGCAATTTCAGACATTTTCTTACGATGTTTTCAAGAAATACATTTTATTTCCCTTTTGTTTAAAACTGTGAAAAAAGATTAAAGGCTACTACAGTGGAGCCTCAGTTATCCGGACGCTTTCGTTCCCAAGTTGAATCGTCCGGATAGGTGAAGCGTCCGGATATCTGAAATGTGTCTATTGTTGTCATGAATGATAATGTATTTGTATGCAATGGCTCCCAGTGTTGATACTAGTTTTTTTTTTGCCTTTCATACCATATAGCAACACATGCTAGAGTGAACGTTTTTAAGAGATAAAGAACTCTGCTTTATTTTATTATTTTGTCATGAAATATTAACCGGACAATAATGATAACCGAATCTAGCTGAATTCTTTCTGTCCAAGTGTGATATGTGTGTGATACACTGTTGTTAGCAATTTTCCAATTTTTGAAAGTGATTTGGGAAGTCAGTGTATTTATACAAGCTACTCATGAGGGTCTAGCACGTAAAAAAGGTGTGAAACTTAATTGACAGGGGTAATCTTTTGTACTGAGTAGGGTATCATCAAATTTTACCGTCCGGTTAAATGAAGCAAGATTAGTAGTAAATTAGTGTTTTGTGGTAAAAACAGACCGTCCGGATCCGGAATGCAAAATTCCGGATAAATGAGACAAAATAACGTATAAAAAATCTGTTCCCAAATAAAATCGTCCGTAAACTGAAGCGTCCGGTTATCTGGCGTCCGGATATCTGAGGCCCCACTGTATATGATAACGTTATTGGTTTAAACCATTTATTCATTAGAACTAGCGGTAATTTTTCGACCAATTCTTCGAAGTCGACCTATTTATACTTTTTTTTATTTTATGGCTAAAAACGGCCTCCTTCGCCCAATAAACCGTATCGACCTAAATTCCGTGAAATACAGTATAAGTCTTGAAATGTAATTGAAATTTGAGATGAGAAGGTTTGTAATGTAAATGAGAACATGTATAAGCACAGCATTTATTTACCTTGCTCTAAATCTTTATTTCTATTCTTCCTTTTCTTAGTACAGCACCAATATATCATAACAATTACAAATAGAAACAAAGGAATCCCAATTCTGAAACATAAAAGTAAAAATTCAGTAACATGTAAAGTAGTTGTTATACTCCTGCACAGATACAAACAGCAGAATTAACACGATCCAAATCTCAATGTTTAGTCTCAATCAAGAAATACAAGTGTCTTATGGGCTATAAAGTTGCTCTTGTCTCAACCGAATTACCTGAATTCCTGAAGCATTGTGCTACATGTATCAATTCTATTTTTTTGGAAGGCTGATGGGTATTAATTAACTATTTTTAAATATACAGGTACATGTACTTATATGTATTTGGAAATTTTGGCTTTTTGTAAATTGTCAAGAAAGGTGTATATCTATATAAGCTACATGATGCTATTTCATACACATGTACCAGTAACTGAATATGTATTGTCAACTTCTAAATAAGGGTTTGTGGGGATGTATACTCAGGGAAATACTTTAATATGTGTATAGAGAATATAGCCTGTATATATTTTATCATTCATTGGGGACGTTGGTTCATTAGTATGGGGGTATCCACAAATCCGTGAAAATTGAACAACCACAAAATTTTAAAGATTCTCCATTTGATTTTGTTTATATATCATTTCTAATGATAATGTTCATGCCAGCATTTAAATTCATTATGATGAAAATTTAAATAAAAATTTTTTTTTGACTTACCCCAATCCTACAGCAAGAGGAACAATATAGCTTTCTCCATCTGAAAAATGTTCATTGTGACAATTATATTGTGTAACATACAGCTAGGTTAAAGTTGATTACTCAAAATGCAAAATAATTTTTAAAAATAACATTAATATACCTGGAAAAAAACACCTTTGATTTCATTTCATTACAAATGTTGTAGATTTGTATGACTGTAGGATGTACGAGTCTAGCACAGTACTTATACGAGCTGGGTATCATGTGACCATGCACTATCATGGATCTAAATGTTATATCTTTTACTTCAAAGAGACTCTATGTGGGTATATTTTGACAATGCATACTCATTTTCCATAGCAACAACATTAAAATATTTTCCTCAATGCAAAAAAAAAACAAAACAATAAAGTGTACCACTATTTAAAACAAGAGGCCCATGGACCACATTGCTCACCTGAAAATCACTAAACATAATAAAATCAGCTTAATGGAGTAATATTCAAAATATCTGGACAACATAGTTTAATAGATTCTGTATGAAACAAAAGATTCTGTATGAAACAAAAATTCTATTTTTACCCTTGAATATTCTTATGTTTATTATTGAACCCCTTTTGTAATAGGATATTTGAGCACTGCAGTTCTCAAATAGATCTTAAACAACTGTTTATATAAATAAACCTACATCAAACTTCGAACCCCGTACACATGTGAGGCCAAAGAATTGTCCAGGGGCCACAGTCTACACAATTTTAAAGAATCAACAATATGTCAAAAGCTTCCATATAAGAAAAACCAAATATTAATATAATACTCGAGTTTTTGTGAATAATATAAATCTTTTCCTTTGTACAATTGGACCCGAAATGTGCTTCCACCCTTTCCTGAAGATTAGAATCTTGGACTTACACTATCTGAGGTTGCTTTCACAAATTTAACTTTAAAGCTTTTCTAGGCAAAATAGTTTTTTAGAAAAAGATTTTTAAAGATTTTTCTCTACATATTCTGATGAAAAAAATTGATACCCCCCCCCCCCCCCCCCATTACAGCCCCACTCTACTCCCAGGGATCATGATTTAAACAGCCTTGAATTTACCCTACCTGAGGATGCTTCCATTTAAGTTTTTAGCTTTTCTGGCTAAAATGGTTTTTGAGAAGGTTTTTGAAAAATACCAACAAATTTTCAGTAATTTTTAATATCCCCCCCCCCCTTATAGAAGGCACGGCCCTTCATTTTAACAAACTTGATAATCGGTATTCTTCACCAAACGATGCTTTGTACCAAGTTTAGTTGAAAATGGCCCTGTGGTTTTGGAGATTAAGTTGAAAATATAAAAAGTTTACAGACAGACGAATGGACAGACGGACAGACATATGCTGGACAAAAGATGATTAGAAAAGCTCATTTGAGCTTTCAGCTCAGGTGAGCTGAAAATAATAAGCTCCACATATGTAGAAAGTTTTGATCATGAAATTGTTTTACTGTTTTAGACAAGCACCGTGGTAATTAATGTATTTGTACACAGAAATTAATTTTCGTTAAATACACAACTTGCAATACTGTCAGGTTTTGTTTCAAATATTTTGAAAACCTCTTAGTCAGCTAGCTTGACCAGGGATGTATATACCGGTATTAATGAGATATGTAACTTCTATATTCGCCATGTTTACTTCCCAAACTATCACGCAAGCTTTGGCAAGTTTTAAAACTCTGTTCAATCCCAGAAAAAAACATAATTTTTCAGTAGATTATTTTTTTTCTCTTGTTAATAGGTATGTTTTTTTTATATATTTTAAATCAATTGTTGAAAACTAATTTAAATGGAAAGAGAATAAAGAAAATAAACATCAATTTTCATGTGATCTTGAAAATGGGGAAAAAAAGTGTCACTCTCCAAGTTTTAAGAACTCTGTTATAAAAATTATGATCAGATCAGGGTTATAAAGTACATTTGTACTTAAAAGGTTTTATAATGATATCTGGTAACACCATAGATATATGAAGTTTAAAATGACCTACGAAATCAAGTGCAGTGTGATTTCAGCGAGACTTGTGAGAGTTGCCTATTCTCTTAGTACATGTATATATATACTTGTTTGACATACTAAAGATTTCTTTATAAATGCGAGAACAGTTTTATTTTTTGCAGAATTCTGCCATTTTGTATCAAACTGCAAGTTAGAATATACTGGTACAATAGAGAGCATTATTTTTTTGTGATATTTTAAAAAATGAAATGCTTTCTTTGGTGATTCATGTGGGATATCAAGGTGGTGACATTGCAGAAAAATACATAACCCGCATTAGAGAGTTATGTAAATTTTTTTTGCAATGATCGCTATCTTCATACCCGCCATGAATCATACTTGTTAGACTTAAATATTTGTGTATCTGTCAGATAAATTAAAGAGAGGTTTTAAAATCTACAGGTAATGCTTCTGACAATTTTACGCATATTTAAATTCATCACTATTAATAAGGCTTTTACAGTAACTAACCGCCAGTTAACACCGTCATTTGATCCTCTGGCTGGTGAGTAGAGGTGCCATTGACTTCTGGAGCTATTCGCATCCCAGACTCTGCAGGAGAGCCCAAATTGGTTCCATTGTGTTTGGTTCTCTCTATTTCTCCCTGTTTAGATAATTGATTTCTCCTTCTTAACTTTGGCAAGAAAGTGACAGATGGCACCATGGTTAGGGTTGGTTGCTCCCTTTTTGTGGTTAGAGGTGTAACAGTTTTAGTGACTAGCCGACATTTTCTGTCTTCTGTTGTGGAACCATTAAAAATCACAGAATAGCCCTTTGGACATCTGAAAATAAACAATTATCTCCATGCATATTTCTAGAAAAATGTACTTGTATTTTTTGATCAACTATTTTTAGTTTTCAACAGCTTTTAATAACAAATTTAACATTTCATTACCTAGATTAAAAAAAAAATCCTCTTAAAAAATTCAAACAGATTATTTGTGGCAACAAAGCATAATCAGAGACTAAAGACATTTTAATCTCTTGGTAACATACTTTGTGTGAGGTATACAAATGGAGTAATCACTCTTATTCTTGAAGTGTCCTTGGTCACACTCGCCAACATCCCCTATAATAAAGTTGTCAAGCACCTTTATATTAAAAAAAATGATATAAACATTTATTGACACATAAGGAAAGGTCGTGCAACAATAAAATAAAAGTGAATTTTATTTTAAAAACATTTTTTCCTAAAAAAAAGGTTTTATATTTTAAATACTAGTAGTTTAAAAAAATCCTTATAAAACAGTCCTCAACATGTAGCTATTAATACGTATCTTTGAAGTTTGATGAAAAAAAATTCTAAAAAGCATCTAAAATACAAAGCTTTATGCAAAATAAGGAATACCGGTAGTGAAAACGTCAAAGTCATAGAGAAGGCCAAGGTCAGAAAAATGTGACACAGTTAATTGTATCTTTGTCTGGAGTTTGATAAAATATCTTCAACAGTTTCTTTCAAACTGAGGTAAGTAAATGCCTACATAACAGGGAAACATAAAAATTACCACCCTAAAGGTACCCCCCCCCCCCCAAGCCTTGGGCTTGTAAATTTCCCAATTAAATTCATGACAATACATATCTTTTGCTGAAATTAATTGCTTGGTAAATGAAATATAAAGAAAAAAAAAAGGGATTCTTATAGATAAACATGTATATTAAACACTTCATGTTCAATAGATACCGAACAGCAATGAAAAAAAATGGCTGAATTAGGTTGACACAGGTTATCAAAATTATTTAACATTTTTATCTGCACAAGTATTTTTTTTTAAAATGTTATACATTTACCATGTTTAATTACAATGTAAACTAAAGTTATAAAATTTAATCATAAAATTTATCAGAAAAAAACAGCCTTTGATATGACTATAGGTCCTCTACATACCAGTATTCTTTAACTCGAAGCCCGGTGTTCTGATCGAGTTCAGTTTGTCAGAATCATTGACTGGCCCTTTACATGCTTGAGGGTCATCGCCATAGCGAAGATCCTGTCTTCTACAGGCACACTCTTTATTCCCTGTCCTTTGGCATTCATCCCTGTTAAGAAGCTCTGCTTCTGCATTGCATAAGATAGAAAACAACAAGTTATAACAATCAAAATTAAAACAATACATAGTATAAAGTCATAAATATTTTTCATCACAAAATAAAATAGTTTTCCTGTAATCAACTAAGATTGAAAAACTTCTTTGTAATGTTCACTTGTGCATCAATAAAAATTGTAACAACCCTCATTTAAATCCTCATCAGGGTAGGACCATAAGATCTTAAAAATTAAGTTCCTTTTTATATCATTTACATCACATTTGTTAAGGCATGACAGAGATACCAGGCAAAAAGAATAGCTTGGTCACATGAGTGGAGTACAAAACTAAATAGTTATAAATATGATAAATAGTACCCGGTAATCAATGGCCATCTAGCTGAGAAATAACTACAACCCAACTTTATTTTCATTATTTTCATAGTTATCTCCCTTTGGAAGATTTAAATGAATTTGAAACCCCATATCATAGAAAGTCTTTCTCTTTTTCTTGCCTTACCTGGTGAACAGTCACAGTCAAATTTCCTACACTGTTCTTCTTGGATTCCGAAGTTGTATGTTATTTCAGAGGTATCCATTGGTAACTCGTTGACAGTTCCGATGGGACAGTCGTAACAGGAGTCATAACCTAGTGTGTTCCTGCTAGAGCACAATATGTAACCTTGGTCTGCAAAAACAATGTTCATCAGTTGTTACTAGTTCTGGTGTTGATACAAATTACACAGAGAGAGAGAGAGAGAGACACACACACACACAGACAGACATACAGACAGACACAGAGAGACAGACAGAGAGAGAGTGAGAATTATATGGAAAGTGCACTTCACATACTTACTTTTTAAACACTTAATTGTTTTGCAGCATGATCCATCAGTTCTATGGATAACGTTGTTACCGGTCGGACAGGACATACCGATATTAACAAGGAGGGATGATAAGATGAGCAGACAGGCAATCATCTACAATGTATATTAAAATTACCTTTAAAATATAATGTGAACACATACACACATTTTTCAGGTCCAATTGATACAAAGGATGACACTGATATCTAGAACATGAACATATTTATCACATGTTCACATCTATATGCAGTTGATACCTCTCTGACATGTAATGAATATTACAAAGAAACAAAATAATGTTACTTTGAATTAAACCAAAATCATTTACAATCTATAATTATGAGAGTTCCTATAACATTGTTTATAACTCTTTCCAATTAGCCATCATCGAACATGATATTTTACTATGGGAAGCACTGCAACTCAAAAGGTCGTCCATCTGAATTTTTTCAGACCTAGAGCTACGGACCTGCAACTATTTTAGGTCTAGTACTAGAATTTTCTCTTCAACATTCAAAATGTAAACAAAAACATGGCCTGAGCTTTAATGTCTACATAGAACTGTGAGCTCTGTATCTCACTTATAACTCAATGACCAACACTCAAATTTTGATTGAAAATTAGATAAGCCATACTGAAGCAATGTAAACATTAAAAAGGCAAAAATAATTTTTGACCAAAATCGTGATCATGGCCCTTTAAGCAATGCATACTAAGAATGTATCATTTTATGTACTCTATTTTTTTCAAGTACTTGTACCGGTACATGTACTTACATGCGTATAAACTTTGATGATTTTTTAATGAGAATAATGAGAGCTCTTTAAACGGATGATATAATGACGAAATGATGATGTCTTATTCAAGCTGCATTATATAAAATTTACATCACAATCAGTTTAAAAACTGGCCTCCTATATAAATGACACATCTCTCCAACATAGGGTATAGAAATTAGTTGATATGCAGATGTCATACTCAGTATAACTCACGCATACTCTTCTCTTTCTTCCTCATACATCCCCTTCTCTATTCACACTATGCATTTCTCCCTTCCCTATTTTCACTAAACTCTCTCTGTCTCTCTCTGTGTCTGTCTGTCTGTGTCTGTCTGTCTGTCTCTGTCTCTGTATCTCTCTCTCTCTCTCTCTCTCTCTCTCTCTCTCTCTCTCTCTCTCTCTCCATTTACAGAATGAGATACAGACACTTGTCCCTCTTCCCCTTTTACATATGGTATTTAATAAACTTTTTACACCCATTTTAGAATGACACATTATCCTTTACAATGAAATGAAAACACCAAATGCTGTTTATGTTTGTTCACCACAGGGACAGGAAGACAACCAGACAACCAACACTCTTTATGTCTGATCTTTGTAGTTTGATTCTCTCATTTTTCTTCTTTCAAAAATCATTTCAATCAAACAGCTACAAATTCATGTTAATATTTCAATGATCCATTAATGGTCATCTAATATGCACTTATTAGTACAGATCGAGTGAAAAGTAGAAAGGAATTGTGGTCTCTCATTCAACTACAATTGCATTGATACTGCAAAGCGACACACTCTCTCCCTCGCACACACTTATGTACACACTCACACCATTTCCACTTCCACTTCAATGCACTTAGACCGTCTACACTATACATGTATTAGAAAGAATGAGGCCAACCCTAAATAATGACATCAAAATAAGTCGTCTAATCAGACGACGGAAAGGAAAAGGATCTCTTCACCCACTGTTTTACTTTTTCAACTTCAATGGTTACCGTAAACTTTCAGTGAACTACATGCCCTTTTACTTCTGTTCTAAAGGTTTTTGTTCTTTTCTTAATCAAAGAAATACTACCAGTATTTACAGAGCAAAATTGCACATTGAATATTGAAAAACTAATAGCCAATTACATACTCAACATACTCAATCAATCTTGATCAAATTTTCAAAAAACCCAACACTAATTCCTGATTAAAAAAAAAAAAAAAGAAAGACAAAATTGACAGCTGATCCTATACATGTTAACAGACATTACATAGCTTAAATTTCCTGACTGCCAAACAAAATAATACCCTGTTTCTCATGATGCAAACTGACTGAGAATACTGAACAATGCTTATTACAATTAGCATACATACTTACCGGCACCCAGAAATGAGCCTCTTTCCCAAATTTCCCCATATTTGGTCCTCAACTCCCTGCTCAATGAGACCTGCTGTCATTCTTTGTAGTCAATCATCTCTAAAAATAGAAATTTAGTTACTGCTTGTAGAATCATATGAACTGGCTCAAGCCATAGGAGGAAGAATGAAAAGTTGTTTTCATTCACTTTGTTCGAGCAGGGTTAAAATTAACCCACGCTATTGTTTAGTTGTTGTCTGTAATAAGACTGGTTTTAAAAAATC
Source organism: Magallana angulata (assembly GCF_025612915.1). NCBI lineage: Eukaryota > Metazoa > Mollusca > Bivalvia > Ostreida > Ostreidae > Magallana > Magallana angulata. The sequence continues at coordinate 33,361,060 of NC_069113.1, read as the reverse complement.
ATTTTTGCAGGCAAACTGCAGGTAAAGTTAAATACTGCTTATTTAGAAACAAAGTTTTTTAAGAAAATCATAAAAGTTAAGAAATACAGGTCAGTTTCTGTGTCAATCTATGTTCGCTGTCAGTCTCACTTCTACATAATTATACTACTACATTCTATGGTACATTTTATTTACTCTTTTTGTTATATCTTTCTCAATAAAATTTAGAATTTTAATTACCGGGTACTTAAGATTTTTATAAAAAATAAAGTTCATGACCTTAAACTTTTACTAGAGTTTATGGACTTAGCGCATTATTGAAGTACATGCAGTCATGTATATTCATGAAAGTAACTGTCTCTAATAACTCTTTCATGTAATTAATATTCATGAAGAAATATGACCAATCTTATGGGAATGATTTCAACCTCTCTTTATCCTTTCCATAGCCAACTAGTATTGCATGTAAATATGCATAATGGAATAAAATGCTTATCGATGCTGTAGATGTGCATAAATGGCCAAAATTTGAGAATCTATTTAGCCTTAATGCATAATAGAGTGCATGACCTGATATTGAAAAGGTGCAAGACTCTGATAGGAAATAATTTTTCCATATTTGTTAACTTTCAAGATAGGTTTATTTGTGCATAAATGAAAACATGATTGCTAGTATTTACATGTTTCATATTTTTAACAACCTCTCATCTACCATCACCAAGGCAAGTTAAGATTAAGACCAATGATATCCCTTCATATATTTTAACTTTTCAATATTCAACCACTATCAATGAATCACCATCTGCCATTTATACCAAAATCATCATTTTACATGTAGCACTTATCAGTTATTTTGGCTAGCCAATTATTTCTTTACTATTAACAAGTCTATTTTCTATTTAGAAAGTTCAAAAACTGTTTTGGCTGTTTTGAATAATTAACATACTTGTATAACTCTTTAAATCACATAACTTCTTAATTACAATATTTTAAATGATTAATTACTAAATGTGAACAAGCAAGGGAAGATAACTCCGTTTTGAACAACCAATGGAAGTTAACTACATTAAATGTTACATCCCCCTTTTAAACTCTTTCCAATCTTTTCACAATATCTCAACTTTGATAGACAGCTTCATAACTTCATTCTTAAGACATATACCCCCCCCCCTTTATTATATACATTATATACATTAACACTAAATGACCATTTTGGCCACACCCTGCAGTAAGCTACCTTTGGTTCAGGTGAGCAAAAAAAATTAAGACAATTTGATTGTACGATCCAACGTCCCTTAGGAGATCTATAATGAGTAATATTGACATTTTTTCTCTATTTGAGAGTCGTTCGTAAGTCGGAATACCTCACACAATTTTTCAATGTTATCATCCGCTGGTATTCTTTATGCCTGTTGCAATGCAAATTAATTTTTTTTATTTTTAGTCGCTTGAATTGAAACCCAACAAGCTAATAAAGAGGTTTCATCAGGAAAATTATACGGTTTTTTTTTTTCATTAAATTGAATGAACTCTGAGGTATTCATACAATTTAAAATATCAAATTAAAAAATGTGCTGCATAAAATATTTTTGGACAGAGTACTTGTTATAGTAATTTCTGATTTTTTTAACAAATAACTAATTCGTTTTAACAAATCAATAATTAGTTTTAACAAATCAAGAATTTATTTTAACAAATCAATAATTTGTTTTAACAAACGAATAAAAAATATTAATACTGCTGCCGCCCTATGCTTTCATAGAGCTAGTATACCTGTGATTCAATATCTCAATATTTCCATCTTTTCAAGGTAAATTTGGAACAATTATCTTTCCTGCTAGAAAAAGGAGGGTGGGGGGGGGGGGCTGATCCCTCTATGATGCTATGTTCCTAATGGTTAGGTCTAACTTTGCAAAAAGTTAAAAAGCTAAGCCCCCCTCCCAGCCCCCTGGTTCATACGCCTATGTATAAAGCAGTCATGTTTAAACATATGAAATATTTCAGTCCGAGGGAAAACAAAGAATTATAAATATACAAAGAAACTCGATCTGGGGTCCCAAGTTCAATTCACAGTCCAGCAATATACCTTAATTACGATATATATATTTCGTTGCCCATCCCTCCTTTAAAAATGCACAGCAATGATACATCAGCAAGGAAAAAACTTGAACAATGTGTCAATGTATCCCCATGCAATGATGTTTTTACAAGGAATTAAAGGTCACATGAAACAGTTTTTAACACTATGATTTTCATTCATAAATATAAAGCTTGGTATAAACAAATGTTAAAATACGTGAAGTAAGAATTTTTTGCCTTTGCATTATTGAGAAATAACCTTGAAAACTCTGCACCTGAAAAAATTTTTCCCCGCTTATCGTTCTTGATTTTGTGGATTTATGACGTCACACAGACCCACCGATGTAAACAATGCATCAAAAAAAGTGTAATTTTACAGTAGTTTATCGATTTGATTTTAGTAATTTCTGCATATATGAACGTTTCTTTCTTTTCAAATGAGATCATTTGATTTCATAGTACAGATGACTTAGTTTCCTTAATGAATAAATCTACTATCAGCTTCTCACCAGAGTAAAATAATGAAGAAAATCCCATACTGCAGTGAAAATTTAACGAAAGAAATGCTCTAAACATTAACAGCTGATTAATGAATTATCCTGATCCTTTTGAAATAGAGACATCATTTTCTTCTTCGATACGTATAATGATTGAGCTACATCTAAAGGGAATTAAAGCATTTTAATTCAGTTGATTTATTTTGTCACATAAAAAAGTATAAGGCAGGCCAATGAAAATGTTTGAGGTATTGTGTACATAGTTTGTATTTAAGAGCTGCTGTAAAATAAGTTAAACGCAAAATTATTCTTGAGTTTTATGTTAAACTAATATTAATTTCTGACTTATTGATATATACATGTAGCAATATCTTTAGAAAATACTCTGTGTACTCGTGTATTAACGTTTTATTAAATTAGATCGCGGAAATATGGCACTTCGATTTCGAAATGTATCGGTAAAATAAATCGGTTGTTTGATAAATATTGTTGTGAACGAATGTGAAGATAATCAATAGATTTTATTCAGAACAAGCATCAATAATAATAAAAGAACGAAAGAAAAAATTGCGGAACAAAGTGAGATAGAAGGAATCTGTGAGTAAACACAGCACATACACATTTTAAAATCAAAATACCGCACATATATAAGTACATGTTTCAAAATCAAAACATTTGAAGAAATTTCTCTTAGACTAAAAATAATTAAATGGTAACATATTTGTGAATTTGAAAGCGAAACAAACAATGTACTCGTGAAGCGAATGAGGCACCACGAGGCCACTTGTTTAGAAAAAAAATCTTAATGAATTGCATGAACGTGCAAATGGGAAAAACGGTCAGTTATTTTTGAATTTGACAATTTCATTAAAAAGATTGAAATAAAACATATACACATGCATATATTAAAAGTATATTATACTTGCATGTAGATTAGATCTATAAAGACAATCATTCATTCTCCGCGCAGTCTCTAAACTGAATATGTACACGCTATAAAATATAAACGCACACGATTTCATTTCTTGAGAGAAAAAATACTGCCGTGGTTAATTATTGTATAATTATACAAGTTTTTATATAAAATAGTAATTTTTTTCTTTTAAAACGCTGCAAAATGACATGGATATTTGGATTCACAACATAGCTTTATAAGACCATTGGGTCTTACTGACGTCATAAGCAAGGGAGGTAAGCCGCGTAAGTCAATGTTCCTTTTCCCGATTAAGTGATTTTGATCGACTGTGGCGCTCACACTTCGCATAAAATATTCAATAAACAATGTCAGTCTTATTAAATAGGCACTTATGAACTCATTCTTGTATATAACTCAATATGGTCAGGATATCGTTTCATATGACCTTTAAGGTGAAGTTTGCAGTTACAGGGAGATAACTCACATATTTTCTTTGTGTACTACATAAGTTGATAACGATGTCAATTTTACTCGGTTGGCTTAGTCGATTAATCGGGGCCTTTATTCGAGCGACAGTCGAGAACTCGTTATTACTTGAAACTGTGTGTCCTTATTCAACTGTCAGATACATCGTATCTTAACTATTATAGTTAAACATTTTTAAACTATGTCCACTTCTCAAAAGAGAATTAAAAAGAGAATAGCTACAAACCCAATCTAATTAAAATTAGACCTTTCATCTCGCTCTCTGTTATGTATGGGATCGATCGATACAGTTTCACAGTTAAGGTATGTCAAGAAAAATAATTCTTACATTTGAATTGGTGTTATCATGAAGGCGATGCATGATACTTCTTTGACTACTTTCAATTTGATGATAGTGTGCATTCGGCAAACCTCGGTTGAGTCCCTAGAAGTGATACCGATCGGCCGAAGTGTGCCGAGTGAGTGGCGCCGAATGCGCATGTAAAGGGGATTTCCATTTCAGGATTCATGATGAACTAGAAAGTTCCACAAACTTATAATATTTGTAAGTAGGGTTGATAGTTTATGCTTGTAAATTTATTTATGATGCAATATTATGAAAATGCTGGGATAATAAGAAAATATAGCCAATCTTATCTTCTAATTAACGTGTGGAATGGGCTTAAGTCAAATTAATTTTAGACACGAGTGCTTCAAATGTGACAACTGTTAAAATGTTTCCATTCAACTTTTGGACGAAATTAATGTCATTTGTTTGCATTCATAGATATTGAGTAGAGGGTATAATTAAGATCGGATGGACGACCTGGGAGCTACAGTGCTTCCCATAGTAAAAAACTGCTATTTACGGCGCACAATAAATTGTGCTAGTGTTGGACTGATTAACCTTATTCTCACACAAATTCCGAGAAAACAGTTATACTCTGTATCGAGATTTTTGCTTCCACCACTTTTTGCTTGATATTTCAATAAAAGTAAATACCTTTGTGCTCAAACTACGTTCATCCACTAATATGAAAAATGTCCAGATTATCCGTTTTGAAACGCCCCCTCTACCGCTTCAGGTTTCAATACACATCCAAAAATTGAAAGTCTACGGAGATTTTGCATTGCATCAGCCATTGATAAGCCCGGATGATAATGTTAAAAAATTGCGCGATGTATTCGGAGTGTATTCCGAATGGAGAAAAGATGTAAACATTCCCTGTTATAAATCTCAGTAAGGAATCTGTTTTCGTTCCTGTGAATTTTTCTGAGTGGAAAGGGATAATTGTTCAATGAAGATATCTTGGAGATATTCCCTTTTAACAATTTCAATCGATTTCTTTCACAGGTATGTGTAATTTTATTAAAAATCATCAAAAAGCGATGGAAGCAATAACTTGGGACACACTTTAGTACCATTAAAATTTTCAGGCAATTTACTACTGATATCGTCACTTTACTTGCCTCAGGCTATCTCCTAAACATGCCATTCGACCTCGGAAAATGAAGTATATTAATTTACATTGAGATCAAGAGTCGCCATTTTTATATGTAAACTAACTGCACCACTTCACATTACGGGTCTGGTGATGGTGTTTAAAAGAATAGCAGAAGCAAGTGAAGTTACGATATCTGTAGTATAATGTCCAAGGAATTTTTTGGAATCAATCATTTCATTAGAATGTGTTCGGAAATGAGATTAATCATTCCAAAACTTAAGCACAATTTTTTGTGCGCCGTAAATTGCAGTTTTTCACTATGGGAGGCACTGTAGCTCCCAGGTCGTCCATCCGAATTTTTTCAGACCGGGAGCTACAGACATGCAGCTAGTGTTAAATGAGGCAATTATAAATCGTTTTATCATTTACGTTACCGATGGAATTGATATGTACCAGGTAATAGAATAGCCATTAGGGCGATGTCCACATGTATAGTCCAATCCACACTTTGTAAAAGTTGTTCCCCTTTGCGAGGTCAACCCAAAGGTCAAAAGGGAAAAAACAACTTTTTTCCCTTCTTTATGCAACCAAATATTTGGGCGTCCTGTGAAGAAATCTCTTGGAATTTAATTTAGTCCTTCGATGTGTGGGTTGCCCCAACTTGGGGCAATAAAATTCACAGCGGAAACAGATTTCTAATGTCAAATGACAAAGTTACAACCCTCCAAACTACAAAGGCTACTGTGAGAAATATATGGGTTTTTCCCCAAAGATGGCGGCCAAGGGACATAACTTTTGTAAAGTGTGGATCGGTCTATAGGTTCGAACTCAGGACCCTTCAGCTTAAGTTGCTCCACCAGGTGACTGCATGAGCTGTTTATTTACTTGTTGTTAGAACCACATGTACTGGCTTAGTTCACAGAGACGGTCACAAAATATTTTTGTATTTCAGTATATATCTAAAGTTAGAGAAAAAAATTGCTGGAGCCACAAGAGGATCAAGAAAAACATTTCTTATTCAATTGATAAAAATTCCATCATTCAAACAGAACAACTTTTCTCTGAAAAATGATGTGCAGGTTGACTTGTTTCTTTATATTTATACTACAGGTAAGAGTTCTGAGTTATTTGTAAAGTATAGATCTAAATTTAACACATAAGTATAATTTTAAGTATTTAAAGTACTGTTAGACCAGCTTGTCCAATCATAAGACAAAAGAGAGTAATTTTTCTTACAATTTTGTGTATTACAAGTTAAAAAAAATGTAAACAGAGAAAAATCAAAATTTAAAAGTTACTTTTAAATTTTATTTTTCATTGCTTAACTAATCATAATTAAGTTTGTTCTCTGAGTAGCACTGTATTTAGCAAGGATAATTGATTCTGACATATGTAGTACTACCTTAAATTGTGACGGATGAGTGTATTTTACCAACAGAAAATTCAATGTCAAATACATTCCTTATTCATTCACTGTAAATGACCCCAAACATGGGGGAGTTTGACAAAACGTATGGGAGAGTCGATCCCAAAGCATGGGGGGGGGGCACATTTTTTAGCTCACCTGAGCTGAAAGCTCAAGTGAGCTATTCTGATCACATTTTGTCTGTCGTCCGTCTGTCTGTCTGTCCGTAAACTTTTCACATTTTCAACATCTTCTCAAGAACTACAGGGCCAATTTCAACCAAACTTGGCACAAATCATCCTTAGGCAAAGGGGATTCAAAGTTGTGAAAATTAAGGGCCACACCCGTTTTCAAGGGGAGATAATTAGAAATTAATAAAAAATTTCGAGAAATTTTCAAAAATCTTCTTCTCAAGAACCAGAAAGCCAGGAAAGCTGAAACTTGTGTGGAAGCATCCTCAGGTAGTGTAGATTCAAAGTTGTGAAATTCATGACCCCCGGGGGTAGGGTGGGGCCACAATGGGGGGGTCAAAGTTTTACATAGGAATATATAGAGTAAATCTATAAAAATCTTTTTCTCAGAAACTAATCAGCCAGAAAAGCTGAAACTTGTGTGGAAGCATCCTCAGGTAGTGTAGATTCATAGTTGTGAAAATCATGACCCCCGAGGGTAGGGTGGGGCCACAATGGGGGGTCAAAGTTTTACATAGGAATATATAGAGTAAATCTATAAAAATCTTCTTCTCAGAAAGTAATCAGCCAGGAAAGCTGAAACTCGTGTAGAAGCATCCTCAGGCAGTGTAGATTCAAAGTTGTGAAAATCATGATCCCTCAGGGTAGGGTGGGGCACAATGGGGGGTAGAAGTTTTACATATGAATATATGGAGTAAATATTTAAAAATCTTGTTCTCAGAATCTTATCAGCCAGGAAAGCTGAAACTTGTGTGGAAGTATCCTCAGGTAGTGTAGATTCAAAGTTGTGAAAATCATGATCCCTGGGGGTAGGGTGAAGCCACATTGGGGGGGGGGTGTTAAAGTTTTACATAGGAATATATAGAGTAAATCTTTAAAAATCTTCTTCTCATAAACTAATCAGCTAGATGATTCTTTATAATTGTTAAGACTTTGGCTCCAGGACAATTCTTCGGCCTCACAAGAAGGTTCAGAGTTTGATGTAGCTTAATTTCTCATATATAAACAATTGTAAAGGATGTTTTTTGAAACTGCAATACTCAACAAGTGATATGACTATAAAATCATCCTGTTATAAAAGGGACTAATGATTATAAACATAAGAATATCCAGGGGGAAAATGGATTTTATTTATTTTACAGGATCTACATGTATTATTGTACATTGTTCAGATTGTTTGTATTATGACTCTATTAAGCTGATTTTATCATACCTATTGTTCCTCAGGTGAGCAATGTGGCCCATGGGCCTCTTGTTTATATTTTTGTTGTGAAAATGGACTATGCATATTAATAATGAACGTATAATATTTTACAGTTGATATGTAAAAGCATTACGCAAACATAATCACAAAGTTAGGACACCAACTTTGTACATGTGTACAAAGTCATATGTCAAATTGCCTTTGAAAGGCCGCTTATATCAACTTGTGTTTACATTGAAACTCTGATAAAATATTTCAGTTTTGGAAACATTCATCTGAATTGAAATTAAAATATTTTTGTGTGAATTTAGAATATAAAATATTGGTAGATAAAACATTTTAAAAATCTAATCAAGAGTTTGTAATCTAAACAGTTACGCCGCTTGTATCAATGATATTCGATTTATCGCGGATCTTTCCTCAGTGTGGTATAAAATAGAATACATAATATGCCGGTTTTATGAGGGTATATTTCACACGTTTGTTAAAGATCGACCGACAAAAAATGGTCGGTGTCCGGTATTCGGGGGTAGCCGGTTTTCTAAGGGTTTATATAAAAGAAATAAAGAGAGAGCTGGCCGGGACTTTTTAAATAGGCCGATATTGAGGGGGTGCTGGTTTTCAGGGGTGCCGGTTTTGAGAAGTTTCAATGTATATATTTTTTAGGAATACTTAACATTATAAATACCTACAAAAGGTGTGACCTTTATTCCTCCTGTCTCTGCATGAAGTGGATAAAATTGACTCTCCCATATGTTGGAATCTACTCCCCCATACTTTTTGTCGACTCCCCTGCATTAAGTGTTATGTACAGTGTTATATTTTAAAACAGTGCAAGAAGTACACATGTGGGATAATTTAAGCTCCTTCTTGGAGCCATAATTCATTGTCAAATAATATTTAGCCTCATGCATTTAAGAATTGAAAATCAATGTTGATTTTACTATCTAACTTTTGCATGATAAAATTGTTTTGAATACTTTATTGAATGTTTTTTTTATATATAAATATAACATATATTTTTAGGCTTCACAAGTATCATGTATGGCTTGTCCACCTAATTACGTGTTAAGGGAGGGAGAAGATGTTACAACATGTTGTAAACCAACAAACTGTCGTCCAGGTAATTCTAAATGGCTGTGTGTATTTAATGAGCATTACTCGGGGTCTTAGATATCCCCAAGAATCAAAATCACACAAATAACTTTTACTTTATGTTTAATATATTAAACATAATTCAAATATTGTAGTTAAAACTACTGTCTGCAGAATCATATTAAGTCACTTAACATAAAATCAAGTGTATTTTCAATCAGATTATATAGGAAATTGCATACACTAGTATCTTGCACAAATTACTGGAAAAGTACCCTAATTTTTTGCAAGAAAGCTTGTCAGAGTAGTAGTAAATCGATAACAAATTCCTAGAAAAAGTTATATAATATTGAGAAATGTGTCATCTAACCTTAAATTAAATTCATGTTTGTCTCATTTGAAACTAGCTTTGTGGGGGGGGGGGGGGGTACCATTAGTACAGTTCTATTTTTTTGTGAGTGACATCAAAGATGGATAACTCAACCAAATTTGCTAAAAAGAGAAAAAAATATCTCTCTTGTGAACACAAAGGCTACATATTTTATTTCTTTGCTTCCCATAGAACTGAATCATTATTGGACAAATTAAAATAAACAATATTCTGCCATTTTATGCACTGGTGCATGCACTGACAAATTACAGCCGTTGGATGTCGCTGTTAGCTAAAATTATCAAGAGCACTAATATATGCTGATTGGCTAATTAACACTCTTCAACTTCAGACTTTTCAAATATTCATCACTTTACATACATAAACTGTTATCGCTGTCTTTTGATACTTTATATTAACTTATTATTTTTTCTGTTGATCGAAATAAACACATCAATCGTCTCCTTTACAAGTGAACACACGGGCCCAAATGATTTGTTATTTATGGACACTGAACAACTAGAGTATTAAATCAGGATAAATTTATATAAATATTAAACAAATGCTTGTATGTACATTTGTGGCGATGTAAAATATTGTGGGCAAAGGTCAACCACAGAAGCCATGAACATTGATACCCACAAACAATTTTGATTCCATAGTATTGCTATATGTTGAAATGAGTAGGCGAAGCGATGGCAAATGACAGCTATATTTCCTAATATCAATTCTCACTGAACTAACATAGAGATATATGAGACAGTTCCGTGCTATGTTTAAACCAATGGAAGTGTGATATTTCAGTCCAAGGGAAAACAATATATTTTCTACTTTTATATATCATAGGAGAAGGCTTCTACCTCTGTAATGGCTCCATTGCTGCTCCAGGAGAAGACAGGTGTTACAAATGCCCTGTTGGAACTTACAACAAGGATCCAGTTAACACTGCTGAGGTTCCTGATGGATTTAGTGATAATGTCTGTGCTTTCATAGACTGTAAATGTCCTCATGGTATGTTGATGATAGACTGTTCACATGAGGGGCGAAAGCTTTAATGCAAGTGTATAAGAAGAACAAAAATAACAGGGGCTGAAAGTATAACTCTGTATATACGGTATTAAAGTTTCCATTTTTATACATACTATTTTAGATGGAACAATTATTTGGAACCTTGACTCCTGTTTGAAAGGCAGTGACAAAGTCTGTGTTTGTGATAGGGAGAAATTGTTTTTTGGATTTGACCCCAATACCTGCCAGAAGATTGATGATGTGAACACGAAATCCAGAATATCCAGACCTGGGTTTGAACTGGACAACAATGGTAATAATTATAGAATATGTCATATATTCTCAAAATTAAGGTATCCTAATTTGTTACATCGTATAAACAATAGCTTTATATGAAAGCTGAATTTTGCAGCTTAAGTAAAAAAAAAAAAATTGAATGAGTAATTATTGAAATAGTTGACTGAGTGAAAATAAGTGTAGTGGACATTTTTTTAAAAAATTTGAGTGTGCCTAATGCTAAATTAAGGTTTCACAAATGGTAAGTGGAATCTAGTTTAGTTATTAATTGGTTAAAATTGCCTTAAGTATATATACATATGGAACAAATCTGAAGTATTTCAATCAATATTATACACTGTTAATTTCAGGATTATTTTTAATAGTAACAATTTGTTATACAGGCCCATTCTGATACCTATACCTTCATGGGTAAATCAAACTTTTTTATGTCATGCGCTTATGGTTGCATGAAACTAGTACTAAATCCATGTTTATTTTGGATTTCACTCATTGGATTTAGTATAGTTCAGGGTAAAATATTAGGAGACAAAATGAAATAACCCTGATGATAGCATTATTCTCTATGAAAAACTTCAAAGGCATACTCTATTTACTTTTTCTTTTATGCTATTTCTCAAATTATGTACTCCTACAAAGCTTCATTTTGTCATAATGTCTAAAATACACATTGGCAATTAATGCTCACCAAGCTACCGCACAATTAAAAAAATTATTTTTAACAAAATTTCCTTTGAAAATCCATATATTTTTATCTGGGTTTTTTTTCTGTGTTCTATTTTATATATGGTATTGAAACAATTTCATAAAAGGTATAAAATACACTGTATTTTACTAGAATGCGCAAAAACATGCACAATGAAAACTAAAGTTTGCCTCAAATCACCATGAATTAGGTTCCCTATTAGGAAACTGTATTGGGGTATGATATACGGTTTGGTTATACACATGTATATGGTTTTGTCTTGTATTACTGGTAACTGCATGATTTTGAAATAATTTGATGTACCGGTAACAGCCTCTAATATATTACATTTATGTGTGGATCACCATACACATCAATATCAATTGAAAAAATATTGATTGGAATTTTATTTTGATAACTGTATGTGATGGGATAGTTTTCATCACTGAAATGAAATTATAAATGTGTTATGTCTTTTCATGTAAAATTCACTAGACAATGTTTGTGCTTGTTGTGGTGCTTGTAAAATTATTTTTAGGTACTGGTATATCAAATTAATAATTATTAATTTGTTTCTTTTTAATGGTTTTTCATACATTTAAATTACTACTGATTTTATTTTAAAAAAAAGATACTTGGTACCATTATATAAACAGTGCCTGTTTGGGAAGGTAACAGTTGAAATTGACACTTCTAGGAAACCATTGTCAACCGACGTGAAGCGGAGGTTGACAATGATTTTCAAGGGGTGTTAATTTCAACTGTTATCCTCCCAAACAGTCACTATTTATTTCATTATACTGAATGACTTAATATTAGAGATTTTTTTTACTGCTTTTATACAGAAATGACGTGAATTCTATGCCTAACCATACACACATAATTTACGCGCAATGTAACAATTCGTTTTGTTATACTTTCATGTTAAATACTGAAATCTGATTGGTTTAGACGCAGTTCATAATCCTTTCTATTACCCTCAGCGTTAGGAACGCACTTAGCAACGGGTAGCAACGCCGTAGAATTCACTTTATTCCTATGTAAAAGCAGTTAAGTTTTCTTTAAAATTAAGACATTCAGTATAACAAAATAAATAGTGCCTGTTTGGTAGGATAACAGTTGAAATTGACACCCCTCGAAAACCATTGTCAACCGACGCGTCGGTTGACAATGGTTTTCTCGGGGTGTCAATTTCAACTGTTACCCTCCCAAACAGGCACTATTTATATAGTGTTACCCGTTGCTAAGTTTGTTGCTAACGCTGAGAGTAATAGAACGGATTGACAACTGTGTCTTAACCAATCAGATTTCAGTATTTAACATGAAAGTATAATAATAGCATATGGCATAGTTACTTTGTAAACATCTTTCTTAGAATTCGAGAATTTATAAAATTCTACTGAATGAACACATTTCAGATGTTTTTTCACCAAACAATTACATTTCGTTTTGCATGGCTAGTACTTTGGTTAACTTTTTATTCTATATTGTTTTATGAAGAGAATTTTCTTTGCATTAATGTGAACATAAAGATGCAAGGATATTTTTTTATTTCATTTTATTTGAGAACAACATTTCAAAAATTTAAGACATAGTTTTGATTCTTAATGCCTTTAGTTATAAAGTATACTAATAGTCTTTTCATCATTTTATTTTATTCAGGTAAAATAAAGAGATGTCAAAGGGGATTTTTTAAGTCTAAAGCAGACTTGAGCATCTGTGAACCACACACACAGTAAGTTTGATATGTCATCATATTTTTGGAGGGGAGAGGGTCAGTTATTAAAAAATGGGGAGGGGGGGGTGTTCAAATGTGAAATAGTTTCTGCTTGAAGTCATGCAAGAAAATTTTCCATTGTATATAAATTTTTAAAGCAAAGTTTATGTACATTAATCATGTTTTTGACATATGACTATACTGTAGAAGCAAAAATATTCATTGAGGATTTTATTTCGTTTCTTTCATTGGCTGCAGTAAAAATCAACAAAATTAAATCCATGAGGAATTTTCAATCAAAGTATTAATGAATACAAAGAGATTATGATGTGATGAAATTAAATGCCATCAGAATTTTATTTGGTTCAAAAACAACAAAATTTTGACCCAACGAAAATATGTGCTTCTAATTTCTAAAAAGTTTTAAATTCCTATCAATTAGAGTGTTGTACATACATGTATATCAATATCTATGCCTCTTAATTTCAATTGAACTCATACCATTACTTTGAAAAAATGCCTAAAATCAGCACATAGTGATACATATATATTTATAAAAGAGGGAGAGAGAGAGAAAATCACCTCAGAAGGAAACACAGATATGTCCTATATATAGACATCCTCTTAATTAACAGGTGCCCCGTTGAAGCTGGACTCCAAGTGAAGGTTGAGGGAACAGCCACATCTGATGCTGTGTGTGAGAACGCGACCGATGTACCAACATCAGGGGAGAGCACTTCTCCCCTGCCTGTTGACAAAGATAAGAATGTCACTCATCCTATCGAACCAGTAGTTGTATATACATTAGGTAATGCATTTTTCTTTTGTCTATCTATATTATCTATCTACCGGTATATTATTTACACCTTTTTCAATTGAACTCATACCGTTACTTCGGAAAAATGCCTAAAATCAGCACTTATAGTGATACATATATGTGATTGGACCAATCAGCTATAATTCTCTAGTTACTGATTTTGAACCAATCAATTCTCTAACTACTGATTATACCAGTAGTTAGTCTTGTTGAATCTGTATTGTTGGATTGTGTTCGTCCTGTAATAGAAAGACATTCTTAGAAGTGGTTTTTCAATTACAGAGTTCCCAGTGGGAGCACAAGGAACACTTCTATATGTGTGCATTCCCATTGCTTTCTTGCTTATTGTGTGTATCATTTGGTAAGACTTGGATTATTATAACCTTATATTATTTTATAATTGAGTTTAAAGCCTGTTAGAAAGAATTTAGCTTTTTATGTAATATTGCAAAGTGGCTGATGTTGATCTTTTGCTTAATTTTTTCTTTTAAACTACATGCAGCCACTTTTATTTATTCAAGAATATAGAACATTATTTTTATTTTCAGTTTGCTTGTGCGCAGATACTCTTTGGCAGGTAATGATTTTAATTCTGGTGGTGACATATTATTTTATGGGCTAAAAATGAATTGTTTTTACTTGTAAAGAATGTTGCCTATATTAAAAATATTAAAATAAGTTAAAGGTAAGTTAATCCTTCTCCAAACCATGAAGGCGCATAAGGCTGGTGCTTATCCCCATTTTCCATGGCACTAAGCGGATAAGAGTCATTGACTCCCCCTGGATAGGACATCAGTCCTTGCAGGTTTACCCTAAGCATAAGCCCGTACCCAATTCCAGCTGGATGGACTGAGACAATGTAGATTAAGAACCTTGTCCAAGTGCACAGCATTAAGGGACCTGAGCAGTGTTTAAACCAAGAACCTAAGGGTTATTGGACTAACGCCTATGACCACTGAGCCATGTGGTCCACAGTATATCACAGTAAGACTATTAAACATAGAAAACATATCAATCTGCTTAGTGTAACATTTGAATTCGAATATTTAATATCATTTAAAATGTTAAAGTCTCTCCAAAGATATGTATGTGGCACATTTTGAAAAATTAGTCGTTATTTAATATTCATAAATACTTCAGGGATCAAACTCTCTTCATTCAAAAGCATGATAAAATCCCAAAATTTTTCTTTTGAAACACCCCCTCTAGCTAATTCACAGCTTAAAAATGTGGTGTCGATAGGCATTTTGTTTCACAACAGGCTCAGATGATAACATTGAAAAATTGTGCAAAGTACTCCAAGTGACATCCGAATGGTGAAAAGATGTAAACATTTCCCAGTATATATCTCCATAAGAAATCTGGTTTCATTCATATAAAACCATTGTAGGTGAAAAGGGGTTTGGGCAATTCATTTAATTAGAACTTCATATTAATGAGCACTGTTATTTTTATTACTTATTGAATAAAGAGACCACATACATTTTATTCTGTTGAATTAGTTTCAACTGTGCTTGAATTCCAATGATCATAGTGTTCCCCTTAAAATCATATAATAACACAATCTACCGGTACTTACTAGGGTCCTGCTTGGCAGGCACCCTCTAGTGATCAGTCTGTCCATTCATCTGTCCATCTTTCCATCCTTCCATCCATCTTTCCATCCAAGATTGCATGTCTGGGGCATATCTTCTCTCCCCTTGGCCCAATCTGGTTCATACTTCACCCATAGAGTGCAGTGACCTTAAACCATGTTTCTGGATCAAAGGTTAAGGTCATAGCAGAATAATATATAAAATCCTTGTCCGGGGCATATCATTTCTCCCCTTGGTCCAATCTGGCTCATACTTCAATCACAGAGTGTCTGTGGTCAAAGGTTGTGCAGTGACCTTGAATAAGGTTTGTAGTTCAAGGGTTAAGGGCATATCAGACCACGCAAAAATCCTTCTTCTTTTTTTCAGAATATATACTCTCCACTTAGCCCTATTTGGCTCATACTTCACATAAACAGAGCTTTTGAGTAAGGGTGTGTTGTGACCTTGAACCAATTTTCAAGATAAAATATGAAGGTCATAGCAGATTTATGTGAAAAATCCTTGTCTGGAGCATATTTTTCCTCCCTTTACACCAATCTGGCTCATGCTTCACCAACATGGTACCTTTGATCAAAGGATATGTAGTGACCTTGAATGATGTTTGTAGGTCAAGGTCTTATTGGACCTTGAATGATGTTTGTAGGTCAAGGTCTTATTGGACCATGCAAAAATCCTTTTTTAATACTTTACTTAAACAGAGCTGTTTGGTTAATGGTGTGCAGTGACCTTGAACCAAGTCAATGTGAAGATCTAAGCAGATCTCTTTATAATCAGTTTTAGACTGTAGAATTTTCCCATTTGCTTAATGCTTAGTCTTGTTCAGATTGAAAAAAATGCCTGTATGTAAGGGGTAATGAGATTGAATTAGAAGTTCTATGCCAGCTGGAAATTTATAGGTCAAGGTCAAAGCAAAATTCTCTGAAACTATTTTCATCTTAGTGACCTTTATTTAAGCGGGCTCTTTGAGATAGTCACCATCTCAATGTTGTCTAGTTAGTCAGATAACTGAGCAAGAATAAAAATTATTTATCCTCACGCTTTTGCCAAAAGTTAATGGTGTTTACCCTGCTGTGTTTGCTTCTAATTTTAGATTGTACATGGTATAAGAAATTTTTGATTTAAGAAAAGAAAATTCTTCACCTTCTCATCAAGCCACTTATAATTAAATACCCTGGTAAATGTCTCTAGCTTTCTTTTAACAGAAAAATTGCGTCGCATAATTGGAAAGGTGACCCAACAACGGGAGGCGATTAATGACTTGTCCAGTTTGGAAGATGATGATCCCAACATTCCTTTAAGAGGTAACCCTATTCCTGATAGAGAACCAGACATATTTTCGGAAGTAGATGAAAGCGAAGCTAATCAAAGAAGTCAAAGTATTACTGATTTTGTGGATCTCAGTAGTCTACCATCTACCATCAACATGCAATCTGACCAGGACAGTAGAACATCAGGTACAAAACACAAAAGTTGTAGGGTAGAAACTGGGTGATATAGACAAATAGGATCCTGATATAAAAAAGGTAAAGTTTTGACAAAATTTGGTTGAATTTTTTTTTTTATTAAACATAGTCTCAAAACTTTTTTCCAGGTAGTGAGGATATTGATTTTTCTGAACAAAATGAACAAACATCACTAAAAGCTATTCAAAATTCCAGTTTCGAGAACTCCAGCAGTAACATTGGTCATAACAGACCAGTGGCATCTGGTGAGTTACATGTATATATATTACATTCAATCACTAAATGTAGGAGTATTAGTATTGGCTACTTTAAGGTAAGATAGTGAAACTGCGTGATTACGGGTTTCTAAAGATGACTAGTGTAAATTATACTACTTGTATTTGGAACTATAGCTTGAAAAATTATTACTTTTTACTGTTAATTTCATTTATTCTTGCGTTAAAATTATAAACTTTCATTCACAAATTCTTAAATATCACATGAAACCATGCAAATTAGTAATATCTAATGTAAAATTTCAGAGAGATACAAAAATTATTAACTGCCAATTATTCTACCGAACAAAATGCTGAAATTTTGACACCTTAAAAAAATATGAAAACATTCACTGTGTCAGTAATGACAATTGATTTTTAACCAGTTTTACCCAGTGTACGACAGAGTTTCCAGGAAGAAAGAGAGACAGAACAAGTTATAGCGAGTCCTGTACAGGAGGATGAAGTGCGGATAGCTTTCGGACTGAACACAATCCCAGTACTTTCAAACAGGGCACAACCAGATAGCAGGATAGCAGATGATGAAGAAAGCCCCACAAGGTAGGTGCATTATATGTAGTACAACAGGTGCTTGATAAACTTGCATTCTCATTATTGTCAAATTTGAGTTTTGAAAAGAATGAAAAATAATTATGTGTGGATCAAAACAATTTGAATTTAATATGGTCAATTTTAATTTTCCAGAAGTAGGGGGTGGGGTAAGATCTAGATAAATGCATGATTTTGAAGGAGTACTACTGTAAACCAATTTTTATTCGCGACGACTTTATTTCGTGATTAACTGCTGATAAACTGGTTCGTGACGACTAATGTTCGCGACCAAGCCTTATCCAGACCTGTATTGTTATCAAAACTATAGACAAAGGACTGGTTCGCAGTGAGAAATATTTGCAATGACAAGACTCTCGCTAACATCGCGAAAAATTTTCGCACGCGAATAAAAGTTTGTTTACAGTATTTTAAAGATTGGAATGAAAAAATGCTACAATGAAAAAATGTTCTGATTTTTTTTTTTACTTGAATTGGAATAGAATTGATACATGTACATTTATAACTCTCAAAATCTGTCACCTACATGTATGTGTATAATGTGCCATTAATTTTTTTTATGGATTTTTTTTTTCAGGTCAAATGTAACGGAAAGATATCTCTATGAACACTAAAACTGCCTGTGTGGATCAGGGGGAAAAAGATGGAACAATCTTTGATTAATTCCATAATCAAAGGAGAAAATACCGATGTACATGCCAGCTGCTCTGATATAAGGTCTAAGTTTGGGCCTTTACACAAACTGGCCATGGATCATAAGGGGTAATGGAGAAATATTCAGGGGAAAAAATCGGGGAAGGAAGAAGATTGATAATTCAGCATCTAATGACATCTCAAATATCTTCTAAAATTTAATAAGGTCTCCAACAAATTGTTAAAAAAATCAAAGAATTTATTGTGATTGTAAAATAACACTTACCATAACTTGATTCTGTACAATATCAGTTAATTCGTACTTAAGAAGCATTGCAGTGCTCAACCTGAAGGTAAATTCTTATACCTTTGATTTCTTTGTCCATCATCATCAAAGGTCTTAAAATTAATAATGATGCTGATTTTTTTCCATCATCATTATCAAAGGTTTGTGTCTTAAGATCAATTATGATGCTGATATAAAAAGGAAATGAAGTCGGTGTTTGAAGGTTTCTATGATAAGAGAGATTACTTGTCTTCAACAGATGTTAAAATCACTTTATACCTGGAATAATGATTGAAGCAAGTTTGTTTTATCAAAAGGAAATCTGAAAATAATATCATAAAATATGTTTTCACATCACTGGTAGCTTGAGGCTAAAGCAGTCATAGCTATTCATGTGCACAGTGAATAATAGAAAAACGAAAATGATTTCCAGGTCATAAAGTGAACAAAATGCAAGAGATTCTTATATGTCCACATGAATGAAATCAGTCAAGTTGCTTTTTGTAAAGTGGTTACCAGTATATTGTCAACCATGCAAGCTTAATTTTTTTAAAAGCATCTTCTGAGTCTCTATGATGTCATCTAACACTATTAAAAGAATGACTTTGATGTACTAATTGTACTCTTGTGTCAAAATGTCATGCAAAGATAAATTTGAATTTTATTATATCTGATTAAAATGGGCCTTTAGATTTCTGTATAACTCAATAAAGCCTTGATTACTCTACGAAATTACCAGTCAGGTGGTATTACCAATAATGTATGCATAGTTTTACATGAAGGTCAAAAACTGCATGTGTTTATTTAAAGCACTGTAAAATACATGTACTGGTATGCCAAATCAAGGTACGGTAGATTTAAATTTGATAAGAATATGGATTTTATATTTTTTAACTTTGATAACTTTAATTAACTTCAAATTGTATTGTGACATTATTTAAATGAAATACTGTGCAGTGTGTTTGTTGTAAATTAGTTATATTTTTTTCATATTTTATATGTGCTGGGCATCTTTTTTGCTTCACATTTACTTATTGGAAATTTCTTCTGCTCTTTAAAGTGTATTGAACAAAGTTGCAGTGTATTTTTATTTATTTACAGTACTTATATGTTTTTATGCATTGATTTTTTTGTTAATTTGCAGATTTTAAATATGCTTAAAGCATAATTGAGACTTAGAGTTTTGTTTGCCAATTATAAATATATCATAGCCTCTAAGACATAATTAAGACTTTGTGTTGTGTTTGCCAATTTCAAATGTTTAAGACATAAGTCGGACTTAGCGTTTGCCAATTAAAATTATGTTTATAAAGGCATAATAAAGATTTAGTGTGTTTCTTAGAAAATCATATCAGGATCTGCAACCTCTTGGAGAGTTTGAATTACATTGATTTATAAATCGAACAAACATTCAATTTCGATGATCATTGTTAGATTCACTCATGACAGTTTGTTTTAAGCATATCAAATGATATTCTTTCACACATGCTTTCATTGATAGTCATCATACACTTGTCTTTCTTGTTGATGTTGCAATTTTGTGAATTCCATCAACTCAGGGCATTTGTGCAATTCAGGAAGCTGTATTGTACCAATGTGTTAAGTTTATCTGCTCTGTTAAGTTTTTTTTTTACATGTTAAAAGCAATTTGATTGCAATTTTATTGCTCTTTGACCAAACCATTGTTTTTCCTCAAGTCATCTATGTATCATCTTCTTGTTAATTTGCATTGAATTGTTTTTTATCTACTTTTTTCATAATGTACAACTCATTAATTCATATTCATTGTTTATATGTTTTCAAAAATAAAAAAAAAATCATCATTCATGTAAATGTGTATTTCTTATTTATCTAAATTCAGTTAATATATTTATTTACTCTTTATATGCTAAAATTAAGGCCCCGCTCTACGGGTGCCCGAAGGTGATCAGTCTGTCCGTCCGTCTGTCCATCCGAGATCACTTGTCAGGAGTATATCTTCTATCCCCTTGACCCAATCTGGCTCAAACCTCACCCACAGAGTGCTTCTGGGGTGTGCAGTGATCTTAAATGAAGTTTATAGGTCAAGGATCAAGGTCATATCAGACCTTGCAAAAATCGTTTGTTCAGAGCATATTATGCTTTTCACTTCACCCTATTTGCCTCATACATAATGCTTTTTAGTAAAGGGTGTGTAGTGACCTTGAACCATTTCTCAAGGTCAAATGATAAGGTCATAGCAGAATTATATAAAAAAAATCCTTCTTTTGACCACATCTTCTCTCCCTTTGCTCCAGTCTGACTCGTACTTCACCCATATAGTGTGTTTGACCAAAGGGTATGCAGTGACCTTGAATAATGTTTGTAGTTTAAGTGTCGAGGACATATCAGATCACACAATCTCTTGGTTAATGGCGTGCAGTGATCTTGAACCAAGCCAATGTGAAGGGATCTTGCTCAGATTAAATAAAAATGCCTGTATGGAAGGGGTTATGAGATTGAATTTATTTAGAAGTTTTATGCCAGCTGGAAAAATTCAAAGTTATAGGTCAAGGTCAAAGCAAAATTCTTTGAAATTCTTTTCATCCTATTGTCCATTAAGCGGGGCCTTTTGAGATGGTCAGCGTCTCAATGTTGTCTAGTTTCATTTTAACATTTAATGCCGCATATTGTGAGATTTCTATGCAACAAAGCATAAATAAATCCTACCTGTATGCGTATTATGATTACAAAGTAAACACCTTTAGATCACACTACTTTGACAATAATTTCGATCGAACGTCAAATTTCGTTTTGTATTTATTTTCCATCGCCTCCCTTAATCGTCTCTAATTGTTTTATAAACAATTAGTTAATAACTAGTCTTCCAATATGAACAAAAAAGGACAAACCATTTTGAATATCCAGATATACTTTCGGTGAATCCACAGGCAATTGAAAAAAAAACCCACAGAAAACACGATAAGATAATTAAGGATGTTCAAAGCAAAATTAGCAAAGTTAATATCAAACTTCTCCCCAACCTTTTAAGCTGCAGAGAAGCTTATAAGCAAAAATTACAAAAACCGAAAAATGATTACTTCGATATATATCTATGTTTCAGCAATTTTAATTTTTATTTCTTTATGCTCAAATGTTTGCATCGATATTTTATTGCCTATTTATCGATTTTTTATTTCAACGTAATTTTTTGTTCTGAAGCGTGTTTAGGTACTGGTTTACAAAATTAATAGCTTTTTTTGAAATTCACAATCAATTTCAATCGTTTCCCTGATTCCTCTCCTCTTTCGTTAGTCAGGTATCAACAGCATTTACAAAATTATAGGTGAAAAAAAAATCAGCTTTCAAGGTTTCATTTTAAAATTACAACAATTAACAGTAATTATTAACAAAATTAACAATTAACAGAAATGTGAATAGTTGATTTGAGAGAAAAATCCTAAAGAAAAAAGGTAATATATATTTGTTGAATTAGATTTATTTACTTCTACACACTTGAGTGTATCAAATACGACAGACCAACAAAGTACAACAGCTACCCCCCCCCCCCCCCCCCCAGCTTAATCGGTTCTTTTCAATAAAGTCTTTGCCTACATGGATGCACGCTCTTGAATTTAAATTATCTAATGATTTGTTTAAGCCCGTTCATTGTTTACACAAATTAATTGCTAAAATGACATATTTGAGGGGGGGGGGGGGGGGGGGGTTCTAAGAAATAAAAGTGATAGTCACAACTTCTTTTATAGATTAATTGGCATTCGCTGTATCTTAATGCTTATGTAAATAATTAAATCCGTACATTTTTACTCAGAATACTTCATGCATAAATGATGGTCGGAAAGGTGTTTCAAGTTTATTCAAATAAAGGGCCAGTTTAATGGGGTTTATGATACAGGGTGAAACTTTTATCATCAAAATACATGTATGATTTTAATACCGGCATAATTATTTTATATCTTATTGTATTTTTGCAGTCAGAGTTGAAAACTTTGTATTTTAAGTTTGTGATTTTAATGAATTTATTGCCTTCCGCTACGCGTCGGGCAAAACTTCGTTCTTCGGGGGCTAGTTGGATTAATTACAGAACTTAATGATAAAGTAATGATTGCATGCATACTAAAACGTTAAATCTTGTTGCAACAAAATATATTCACATCTATATTGTAACGATTTCTGTACTTTCGAATTATAATATTGTTCATTTGTTATTTTAGGCCAATGCCTTAGTTATTTATCGATCGTAATAAAATTGGAAAGAAACCCCCAACTGCCTTCATTCTGCTCGGTAACTGAATTAAATTGCAAGTTGTGTTTTAACAAGTTTCTTTTCCTTGGGTGAATAAACAAAATTAGTAAACTGAGAATAAGCCGGCATATCTTTGTTAAGAAGTTGTTGGTGGCATGTAATAAGCTAAAATAAATAGATTGAAATCGTGCACAGAGATTCCATTGTCTGTATTAGACTGGATAGCCTGTCCTCGATTTCAAACGCTGCCACTAGCTTATTGGAATAATGGACAATATTACCCAGGTGAGCAAAGTGGCCCCTTGGCCTCTTGTTTATTAAATGTGGCTGTCTTAATTGTAACTTCGCATAGATACTTTCTGAACCACTAGTCCAATGTCACAAACCGCAAACAAATATATGCGTCTATAGTCAGGGGAGGGTTAAATGCAGACTGCGGACTGTGGTTGCATGAAGACAATTAACCTATGACCAGTCTTCCATTACAAGCTATATATACTGTTGATCGATGCACAAAGTTTGACCATGACTTTGATCCATATAATGAAAAGTTTCATTACTTATTTGATTTTCGCTGAAAAGGTAACTCCTACGCAAGCGCGTTTGAAATTTCATCCTGGTGTAAATTCAGGCCGTATGCTGATTTATGAAAGACACAGTCTGTTGTAAAAGATCAGAAAACTAAAACACAAACTCAAATATTTTAACTTTACTTTTAAAAAGAAATTGCGTTTTAAGAAACACTCATTAGTTTAAGTTAAAAAGCCTTTTTGGGGGGAAAATTTAAGTTCATAACATAATTAAGACAAATTTGAGGCTGAGACGAAGAAGCATCTTCGCTAGCCAAAAACCCTTGGCTAGCGAAGATGAGGAAGAAGATGAACAAAAACTATATATTAGAAACTGTGACAGTCATGAAAGGCATAAATACCTGCAAGACTACGTCACTGAGATGTACATGTACCTCTGAAGACAGTGGACAATAGAAACGCACTTTTATAATAAATTTAAAAAAAATTGACAAAATATGAGAAGCTGCGAAGGATTGGACATGTAAAGGATTTTAACAAGTTGGTTTTATAGTTTCTTTATACGGAAGTACATCCATCTTATCTCAGGCCACTGCCAATATCCTTTCCAATCTTAATATCACCAAGAGAGTCTGTGAAATTAAACAGTGGACAACAAAGTGTTCATAGATCAGCAAATCCATCGACTGAGTAATTTTTCTCTGACATAAAACCGCCAAACACATGTAGATGTTAATTTATGACGCGGGGATAGCACATGTGTATGACGTTTTGAACAACTATATCCTTTTAATTTAACAATGATATTTCATAAAACTTTTAATTCGAATATAATTTTTTATCATGCCAACTTTGATACCTCATTTTCTATAATACAGAGCTCATGAGAAGATCGATGCATGACACCGGTATGTGACATTACTTTTGGATTACCATGTAATTTGATTTTTTATATTAATTAATACCAGCTAGGGGTGTAGCTAGAACTTTTTAGTTTAAACAATATTTTATTTCAAAATGAAATAGGATCGGACAGCAGGCATGGCCTATTTTTGTCCCCTCCCTACAAACAAGATCAAGATAACACTGGGAAATTAAATTAATAATATGAGTATGGTGCATGGAAATAAATAATGTTCAAACAGAAAATGTATAGAGAACAAATATTAAAAGATGAGAAAAGAAAAATACAAAAAAGTGAAAATAATAAAAAGAAGAAAAAATACACACACACAAACACACACACACACACACACCCAAAACCAAAACAAAACAAAAAACAAACAAAAATCAAAAAGAATTCCACAGAGGGTAGCTAAATCATCGTATTAAAAAAAACCCAGCATTAATTATTTTATTGCCATATATTAATACATCAGCCAAATGACAACTTTCGGTGTTGATAAAAATGTATATATCATGATATTGTTTTCTCTATTGTTGGGCCGACATGTCTGACATTAAAAAAAATAGTAATTAATATTGTCATAAAATATGTCCCCTTTGTGTATCTCCTGAGTCCTTTTGTGTTCCGTTTGGGCACGGGCACCTGAATTTTTATATTTTCCTAATGATGAAAAATATACCTCTAATTGTTCGAGAACAACTAGTCTACTAGTTTTATAACAATTGTTGTAATTAAATCGATGTGTTGAATTGTACATTCTCCAATGCTGTTATCACTGTACTAGTACAGCCTACATATTCACTGTTGCTATTACCATTTTGTTAGTATCCATGCAATGTGCTGCACATATTCTGTTAAAAAATTTCATATGCAATAAGATGTATGTCTTATGCAATAAAGAAAGTTGAAGTTAAAAATATTAATATGTGCTTTTTGGGTTCCTTTTGGGTTCTTTGAGGTCCGTTCAGGTAAATCGACGCGCCCTGCACCGCGGTGTTCCGAATATTACTTTCGCTTTGGCGGAATGACATGGCTATAAAATTAGAACAAATTTAGTGAAGCAAATTGAACATATCAACATTATTAATTATTTTTTCAATTTGTGTCATATGATATGAGACCGATTAAATTTTGTAAACAGATCTCGAAGCATTCCGTTCTCACCGAACAATCTCGAAGATGATCGTAATTATAACTCGGGGGATTTTCAAATTGGGATTTTCGAAAAAAAAAAGTGTCAGTGAGTATTAATGTTTTTCATGCATAAATGTTCAGGCAAATATTTTTATTTCCCGTTCTTGTGGTCGTTAACGTCATATGTGCACAATATAGGCTGAAATCTATAGATTTTCAACAAATATAAGCAGAGACATAAATATAGGTTATTTATGTCTCTGACTTAAGACAAGAATTAGCCTAAATATTTTGTTGATTTTTTAATTTTTCACAGGCCTCTGAATTTCTATCAATAAGCTGTTAAATGTAGGGGAAGAGAGATATATACCCTATCTATATATAAATAAATACGCCAGGTGTACCTTGTGTATTAAGGAGAGGGTAATTTTTCTTTTATTATGAGAAAAAATATATAATGTCTGGTGTCTGGGGTCATGTCTGCCCCTATTTGTTTGATACTACACCCATAATGTGCTTGTTTGATCAACAATATGACTCCAATGATGTTAATTGTCAAAATGTCAAAGTAAGGTTGTTGAAAATGCTTTTTATTCAAATGTTGTTTTAGCTGTTTACTAAAGCATTCAAGGCTTTTCAAGATGCATGGTCACCATCTCAATGATGTTTAGTTTTGTTTGCTATTATGAAAAAATCTGTTGACAAGAAAAAGACATTGAAAAAGTCTGCCTGCTGCAATTGAGATTTTTTTTAAAACAAGAAATAATTTTTAAAAGCTTATTTGTATTTTTTTAGGGAATAAGAAGTCAGTCCTTGGATCATAAGAACAACACAATTATAAAGAAGCCCGGCCATTATTCTAAGCATTGCCAAGATGAATTTGCTTTCTCCAGTGATGAGATTTATAGTCTCAACAATGTTGATACAACTGGTAAGGGCTATAAGTTAATCATGATATTAAAGACAGCTAGTACATGTTATTAATACAAAAAATGTGACTTTATTATATTTCATGTAGTTGGATATGAGAAACAGTCTGAAACAAACATGTAGTACGTTGTTTCAATATCAAACAAAAGCAAAAAGTATATTATTTGTTGTTAAGCATTTAAGATTTCCAGGCACATATGAAACAGTTAAAAAAATTAATTAGAAATTGATTTCCCACACAATTTATTTTTGTGTATTTAAATGTCAATGGAGTGAGGCAGGCCTGCATACTTTTTGCTATTTTGCTGTCAAAGACAAGATTAATTATATTTTAAAGGCATATTTCTAGTGCACGTACCATATACAGGTATAGTGCAATATGACATGATTTTTTTTTTCAGGCCTTACAAATGTGTTGGGCATGTCTAGATGGATTCAGAAAATCCACAGAAGGAAAATGTTTGGAGACAACGATTTGTTATCCAGGTATATAATGAAAACTCTGAAAATTTTAAATCTTAAAAGGGCATGGTCACAATTTTGGTCAAAAATTATTTTTCCAATTTCAAAATTTACAATGCTTCAGTTTGGCATTCTTAATAGACAATCGAAATTTGAGTGTGATTTGTTGAGTTATAAGCAAGTTACAGAGCTTGAAATTCTTTGCTATATGTAAACAAAGCATTTGTGTACATTTTGAATGTTAAAGTGAAAATTCCAATTTTAGACCTAAAACTAATGTGTTAAACTTTAGGAACTGTATAATTATGCTTAAAATAAATAAAAAGATAGACAAATCGGGTTTAAAAAGATTTTTTATTGGTATATTGAACCTATGTAAACAAAAAAGGGCACAATATAAGCCTTGTTTACATTACATAGAATTGTCAGCCCTGTATCTTGTTTTTAACTCCACGAATGACTCTCAAATTTCATTTGATCATTAGAAATGCATTTCTAAAGCATTGTAAATAATAAAAATTGAATTTGACCAAAATCCTGACCATGCCCCTTTAAAGGGCAGGGTCTTATCTTTAAAGATTACCATCACCACAATAAATTTAATTTTACAATTTAGAATTATAGGGCATAATTATAATGCTTATCATTGCATAATTTTATCAACCCATCTGTTAATCTGCTCAAAATGAGTTGTTTTTTTCAAACTTCATAAAAAGCTGATAAGTATTGATGAAAGCAAATCTGCTGAATTATGATTATCTGACCTTAACCTTTCTTATAACCTTGACTTTACTATCCCTCATTTTTTATTATCCCTTGTTTGGAGGAACTTTTTACTGTTCAAGATAGTTACACCAAACTTTGTTAAAAAAAAAATGACATTCTGGTAAGAGCAAACAAAATCGTGTTAAGCATGAGGTGTTTTGATCTTAATTCAGTTGGCCCTCATTAAGTATTATGAAAGTATCCTTGGAAATGATCATAAAGAATATTATTTACTAGAAAGGTAAATTTGGCTCAAGTGAGCTATTCTGATCACATTTTGTCTGTCGTCTGTCTGTAAACTTTTCACATTTTCAACATCGTCTCGAGAACCACTGGGTTAATTTCAACCAAATTTGGCACAAAGCAACCTTAGCCTAAGGGGATTCAAAGTTGTGAAAATTAGGGATCACGCCTTTTTGCAAAGGGAAATAATTAGAAATTAATAAAAAAAATTCGAGAAATTTTCAAAAATCTTCTTCTCATGAACAATAAAACCAGGAAAGCTGACACTTGTGTGAAAGCATCCTCGGGTAGTGTAGATTCAAAGTTGTGAAAATCATGACCCCCGGGGTAAGGGTGGGGCCACAATGGGGGGGTCGAAGTTTAACATAGGAATATATAGAGTAAATCTTTAAAAATCTTCTTCTCAGAAACTAATCAGCCAGGAAAGCTGACACTTGTGTGGAAGCATCCTCAGGTAGTGTAGATTCAAAGTTGTGAAAATCATGATCCCCGGGGGTAGGGTGGGATCACAATGGGGGAGGGGGTTCAAAGTTTTACATAGGAATATATAGAGTAAATCTTTATAAATCTTCTTCTCAGAAACTAATTAGCCAGGAAAGCTGACACTTGTGTGGAAGCATCCTCAGGTAGTGTAGATACAAAGTTGTGAAAATCATGACCCCCGGGGGTAGGGTGGGGCCACAATGGGGGGTCAAAGTTTAACAAAGGAATATATAGAGTTAATCTTTAAAAATCTTCTTCTCAGAAACTAATCAGCCAGATGATTCTTTATAATTGTTAAGACTTTGGTTCAGGACAGTTCTTTGGATTCACAAGAAGGTTCAGAGTTTGATGTAGGTTTATATCCCATATATAAACTATTGTTAAGGATCTTTTTGAGAACTGCAATACTCAACATATGATATGACTATAAAATCATCCTGTTAGAAAAGGGACTTTTGATTATAAACATAAGAATATCCAGGGGAAAAATGGATTTTATTTATACAGGATCTACATGTATTATTATACATTGTCCAGATAGTTTGTATTATGACCCCATTAAGCTGATTTTATCATACCTATTGTTCCTCAGGTGAGTGATGTGGCCCCTGGGCCTCTTGTTTTTATATCTCGCACTTGTTTTTAATATTAGGAGAGGGCTACAGATTAGGGGATGGCTCGATGACGAATCCAAAAGACATCTGTTACAAATGCCCAAATGGAACGTATAACAGAGATATAATAGATACTGCTAAGTTGGATAATATTCAGCTGGATGTCTGTGCTCCTATAGACTGCTCATGCGGCCATGGTAGGTTGTGTCCATCCTTAACACTACTGTGCCAGATTATTTTAAGGTGGTATGGGATATTTGTGGATATTAAAGTTGATTAAAATACATTATAATTAAAATACTTTCGCTGGTTTAGAATTTTATAATTTTACAATATTTACCATAAACATGTTTTAAAAATCATTGGAAAAGTAAAAATTTTAAAATCCCCCGTGGGATTCGAACTCAGGACGTATAGATTCGTAGTGAACCATCTAACCCACTGTGCTAAGCTGTAAGGTGACAATTTTTGGAAAGGAACTTTATGAAATTATACACTTGATTTTATTGTTTATTTTGATAAAAAATATGTCACAACATGGAGGTGTCCCATACCACATTAAATTTGACATTTCTTGATATGGTCTTTTTTTTCAGTACATTGTATTAAACATGCAAATGAAAGTTAACTATCTGTTGAGGTTTTATGCTTACCATTTATTTTTTTATCAATTAACAATTTGATATCAAATATATATATAGTGGACTCCGCTAAATACAATAGTTATTTTGTCAGGAAAAATTATTATATTAACTGGACTATAATAAAAACTGAACCCAGCTACATTATCTGTATTTCTTTTTCCATTTTGACAAATGTATAAATTTTAGATGGAACCATTATTAAAAATGATGACAGTTGTGAGAAAGGTGAAGAAAAAATATGTGTATGCGACAGGGAGCACCTGTTCTACGGATGGGATCCTTTGGCATGCCAAAGGATGGAAGATCAGAGTTTAATTTCTAGAATAAAGAGACCTGGGAACGAGCTCACCAACTCTGGTATTAATTTACTACATGAAGTTATTTTAACATGCTTGCATTCAGTTTAGTTGTATTTCTAAGCTGAGATTTGGTCCTAGTAATTTTTGAAAGTTGATTGTGTTTATTAAGTGAAAATATTGTATATATTATGTCTGATTAAATTAGATCCTTTGATCTGCTTCATAAGTCTACACAAGGATTTTAAAAAAATTAATGGAAGGCATGTTCTGTCAACCTTAAGCTTTCAAATATAAGTATGTTTCATAAAAATTCTTAGAACACGGGCTTATTTGTCAATCCTTTACCAACAACTCCCAAAGTCATCTTAGATAGCTCAAATTAAATGAAATTTTGGAACCACTGGCAGAAAATTGCAAGTTTACATCTGATTGGATGTCAAAAAGTTCACTCAGACGTGACCTTATACATATGTATTGGGTTTCTTCAGATCCTTGTCATTATGTGAGCGAATCAAATGATCTGTGGACAATAAAACGAAAGTTTGTTTGCGAATGCCTAGTTCCGAACTAAGGTTGTACCTTGATAAACATGCAGAATCTGGTTTAAAGTACCTAGTCGTTTTGCCATATAAGTCTTTAGAATCTTTAGATATTTCAAAAATAATGCCATGTGATGGAGATTATGGAATTTTTGATCAATTTATTTTAATAATTGTTACACAGGCCAGTTCTGATAAAATACTTTCGTATACCGGTAGATAAATAAGTTTTTTTTATGCTTTGGTTGGATTTTTTAAATGGATGCATCAATTTAGACTTGAAAATATGAATTTTTTTTGAAAACTTTCCTCTACCCAGTATTCATCATAGTCGCAATTTAAGAAATAGTATAAAAAGAATAGCATTGGATTGGTTAACAACACCAGGTTGATTTAATTTCAAACGCAAAATATACATGAAAAGTTTTTTGGGTGCATTGCATGTACCGGTACTCTGGTACAAAAGGGGAAGAACTCATTTGCTTTTAAAAAGAAAAATACATGTACATTGCATGAAGCCTTTATTCATTCAACTGGAGTACATTTGATTTTAAATTCTTGTCAGTTCTGGAATTTCAAGAGGTCATTTGCAAAACCAGAATCAGAGTGAATGTTTTTGTTCTTAGATGGCTCAAGTGAGCTTTTCTGATCTAGATTTTTTTGTTGCCTGTTGTCGTCGTTGTAAACTTCTCACATTTTTATCTTTTTCTCCAGAACCACAGGGCCAATTTCAATCAAACTTCGCACACAGCATCATCGTGTGAAATGATTCAAGTTTGTTCAAATGAAAGGCCATTTGCTCAAATTATGGTCCCATGGGTAGGATGGGGCCACAATGGGGAATGAATTTTTACATAGGAAGATATAGAGAAAATATATTAAGATATTCTAATAAAAACCATTTGGTCAGAAAAGCTCATATTTGAATGGAAGCATCCCTATGTATGAATCCCAGGGGAGCCACAATGCGGGGGGGGGGAGGGGATGTGGAATTTTTATATAGGAAGATCGATATAAAGAGAAATCTTTAAAAATTCTCTGGAATAGCATTCAGCCAAAAAATCTGAAACTTGTGTGAAAGCACAGGTTGTGCATATTAAAAATTGATTAAAGCATCTGGGAAAAAATGGGACCACAAGGAGTGGGGCAGGGGGGTAAAAATTTGGGAGAAAAATCTCACATATACTAAAACAACAAAAGGGGCTTGATATTTACCATAAGAATATGTTTATAAAAATTGGAAGATTTTTAACTCTTTGTACAAGATCCACTGTACTAAATTTGACAAGATATTTCGAATATGATTCTGTAATGCTGATTTAAATTGGCTATTGTTTTCCCTTGGACTGAAATGTCACATTTTCATTGGTTTAAACGTAGCACGTGATTGCCTCATATATCTCTATATTTGTTCTGTGAGAAATAATATTAGGCAATATGGCCGTCATTGGCCGACGCTTCGCTTACTCATTTCGACATTTCATAGTATTTGATACATAAACCGCATGCCATAAGTTCTTAAAGTATTTGGAGTAGTTGCCCTTTGAAATTCTTTAAAATTAGAGTAGTTGCCCTTAGAATATTGACGTCACATTGTTTTGTCTGGAGCAGAACAAAATGGCAGCGTCGAAATTTGCTCAAATCTCTGCAGAGGAAAGGGAGAAAACATTTAAAATTGAATAGCAACAAAACATTGTAAGTAAACATGGGTGAAGCAAGGATTTTTAAAGAATATTTGAAAGGTGAGATTGAAAATTTTGAAGAGTTTAAATGAGTTAAATTGAACGAGATGTTAGGCATCTTGTATACCAGTATACATGGCTTTACGTAGATCATCGCTATTTGTGAATAAATATGTCGCTTGATAGTCCTCGGGAAAACAAAACACTTATTAGGTTAGGTACTGACTCACTACGGAAATATATTGGGTTGATCAATCTCATAGACGGCTCGGCTTCGCCTCGCCATCTATGAGATTGATCAACCCAATATATTTCCGTAGTGAGTCAGTAACTAACCTAATAAGTAATAATGTTGCTCAGGTGAGCGATGTGCCCCCCTGGGCATCTTGTTTTATTTTTAATTCAAAATTAATGAAATTCAAAATTAATTAACCGGAAACACAAAATTTAAGATATATTTTTTCAGAGTATTAATTATAAAACAACTATGATTTTTTAGCACTACCCAAGGAAACATTTTCAAGATATAGTGGTTTAGATTTGTGGTATGTTTAGATGATATTTTATAAATTGTGACATATACTGTAGATTCCTTATTTCACACAATTACTTAAGTCTGCGATTCAACTGTTTTGCATCATATCATGGGAATATAAAATCTTGAACGTCAAATTTTTATTTTATAGTTTCATTAAGTTGACATCTGTCCAAAGAACAAAAGCGAGATTTTAAAATCTGTAATATGTACTTCTTGCGATTTACGCAGATATTAATTCCTCACATTTAATTAGGAATCTACAGTTATTACTGGTAATATTGTTTGGTTTCATTCACAGCATGTTTTTAAAGGGTTTGATATTAAATTTTGGCAGCTGTGCCTGATATGTTTTACGTTATTAGCATGTGAAAAAAATAATTTGTATGAATTTTTCACTTAAAAAATTAAATATATATACACGCCAAGGAACAGTGGCATTAACATTGTTTTGTATGACATGTACTGTACAATTATTGTAATGATAATTTATTAAATGATAAAATCTTCTGATTATTTAATAACTTTTGAAATCCTCAAAACACATGGCATCGTTATTTGAATTTTCTTCATGCAATGTTTCTTTTACATTTTGAAAGACAAAATGCATGTGATGCTTAAAATATAAAAAAAATTACATGCATAGTACACTTGTTTAAAACTTTTACCTAGTAACTTTCGTTTCATTAACTCTAAAACAGTTGTTTTGTATTAAATTGAAATACTTTGTAGTCTTTTCCTTAAAATACCGGTAGTGTGTTTTAAATCTATTTTAAAAATAGATGATGTGAAGGAAAAGCACTTTGAAAAAAAAAATCTTTTTTTGTTTGAAATTATATTGTAACAAAATATACATGTAGTTAAAAAATGTTTCAATGTTTCTGTAAGAGATGTTTTTATTTGTATTGTTCAGGAGAAGTGCAGAGGTGTCGGAAGGGGTACTTCAAAACATCAGGAGACCTGAGCATCTGTAAACCCCACACAAGGTAATAATTGCTTAATTTTTCTAAACAATTTTGGGAAAAGAAGCATAAATATAGTTTACTGACTGTTAAACAGTTTCCATATGAAAATACTGTTATTTATTTGAGCTCGATGAAAACATTTCAGACATATGGGAGATTTTTGTTTCAATTCGTCAAAAAGGTATAAAGTATGCATGTGTATGTACCCTCTTGATTGATAATAATTTAAGTTGATGTTTCTCTGATTATCAATATGGTACTGTACATTTTACTTTGAACTACGGTATATATACTGTATGTATAAATACATGTATGTGTTAATTAAGTTAAGTACATGAATTTATTTTCAAAGATCAACAATTAAGCGTTAATGCAATGCTTTTATGATAATTTTGTAATTTCGGTGATCTATCTCACTTATCAGTTATAAATATATATAAGCAATATATTTGAACAGGTAGAAAATAAAAATTTGAAAGAAGGATCCACAAATAATATCTGACCAGATTTCTTCTTCTTTATTTACAGCTGTGCAGCTGAAGTGGGACTCCGTGTGAAGGTTGAGGGAACAGCCACTTCTGACGCCGTGTGTGAGAATGCGACCGATGTTCCATCATCAAGGGAGATTACTTCTTACCCTCCCATTGACGAAATAGTAACCAATAACGTTACTTATCCCACTGATGGTAATTAACCGTTTTCCAGTTTGTTGTTTATGTTAATGCTTTGATTTTCAATTTTGTATCATGTGTAAGCATGTTTTTATGTACGGAACTGTGCATTTTTTACATCAAACCCAACAGAATACATTTATTACGTAATCACACTGTATAAATCCTTATAAACAGCTGATTGCATGAATCTTGCTATCATGGATCTGTGTTGCTGTGCGTGTACACTCATTCAGGTTTATGTGGCAAGAGGTGTTTTTGAATTTCAGAGGAACCAGGAATGCCTGGACATGTGTATGCAATACTGGCTGTAATTGGTCTGTTAATTCTGGTCATCATTACCATTTGGTAAGATTTCTTAGATATTTATATAATTTGACTCTGGATGCAACATCCTATTTGATTGGCTGAAAAACTAGTTTTTATTGTATTAAGAACATTGCCTATGTCACAATATGACTAATATAAAAAAAAATATCAATACGCTTGAGGTTACATTTGAATTTAGCACAGCTAAATGTAATTCCTAAGATCAAATCCTTTTTCTACACTCAGTGGCAGAAAATTAAAATTATAAGGAAACAGCTTGTTAGCTACCTATTAAATTTATACTGGTTGGAACAGTTTACTTTTTTATTATAAACCGCTTTATGGTTATTGAAACATAAACTATTCATTTTAGTTTCTAAAATTGGGTAGCAATTGAATTAATTCCTTAAATGTATTTCATTTTTAATACTTGATTGAGTCCAAAATTTTAAAGGTTATCCCATTGTCAATTTACATTCATATGAACTTACTGACAGTAGAGTTTTTCATCAATGTATTTCAAAAGTTAAATAAATTCATTGTTTCAAATCTAGTTTCCTTTTGAATGAAGTTAAAGAAGTAGTTTAAGTATGTTATAGATATAATGGTTTTACTATATACATTGAATGTTGATTCAAATCACAAAATTTTCCGGAAGTACAAAAATGATAAGAACTGGACAATATATTTTCAACGCATTTACAGCTGATCTCTTAAAAAATGATTGATAAAGCTGTCATTTATTGGATGCACCTCCAACATGTGAAAATCTCGTTATGACCAGATTTGGAAAGTAAAAAATCTTGTCATAGCACGTAACGACATTCACGACATATTTACCATGCATTTCATAGGTATATACAATAGAAATATGTGTTAAAACTTATGTGTAGTACTTTATTGCAAAGAAGCATTGTAACTAACAGTTGCTGATTTTGAATTTTGTAAAGTGATCTGACACAGAAAATGGTAGGTTGTGTTCAGCTAAAAAAAAAAAACCAAAAAGAGTTTCTGCTACATTAACCTTGCTTTTGAACTCTGTAAATGATGGCATGAAAGTTGTATTAAAATGCATTCTATACATGACTTAGCGTTTTTTGAATGTTTAGTCAGATCATTTTGGGCACAAAATCCAATATTCAAATGTGCGTTACATAGAACACAAAAGCCTCGTTTTGTACTCGATTACTTTGTTTTACCTATGGGAATTCATTTTCCCAGATATGTTGATAATTACAAAAATATCGTTTTCTTTTTGTTGGTTTTGATACCGCTGGCCCCGATGAAGACCTTTTCTTATTGGAAGCCATCACACTTAATGATTTAAACCTTCGCTTAGTCAAAACAACTCACGATAATAATTACACTTAATGTGTCTGTTATAGCCATCAGCATTGTTTACGCCTTACATAAATCCAAGCTCAGCTTGGGTTCATAACTGGAAGTCAAACGGGCAACGTAATTTACGAACCAAATCCCGATTTCCAGGTTGTTCGACAAAAATCGTGTGAAAAGCATGACCCGCCGGGTCATAAAAAATAATCGTGTGAAGGGTTGAAAAATCAGGTGTGACCCGACGAAATCGGGTCAGTTGGCAAGTATGTTGCACACCCTCCCATTCATTATGTGTATCATTGTCAAGTAATAGAAAAGTGTGGGGTATGTGAGCTTGCATGCTCACTTTCTCTTCCATTTATATACAATTAATTTGAGTTCAAAGACTATACTTTAAATCACTTGTTTCATTATTTCAGTTTTTGTGCCTACAGATATCCAGGTAAGAATTTCATAATTATGTACTCTAAAATACAATATTTGGAATATCTAGCAAAGCAAGTGGCCTCTCTGAAGACCTCAACTTCTTCCTGAGTCAGACTTGATCTCATATGATTTAAGATACAATCTCACTAATGCAATCAGTACTTTTCTTCAAAACAATTGATATTTTTCATATTCTATTTCTTTTCCTCATGTACCCTATAGTAAAAGTTATAAATGCCTTTTTACATCAACAGAGCACTTCCCGTGTCTTCAAAGTCTAATCGAAAAAATCAAACAAAGACATCTTCTGAGAAGAAATGAGCCTGACACTCCAAGAGATGAACATTTTATCCACATTTACCAGGATATAAATGAAGTTGTAGTTGACCAGTGTCAACCCAGTGATGAACTTACTGATTCTTCTGAACCCAGTAGTGATCTCCCATCTTATGTACGAAATGACGCTTTCAGTAGACCAGAGACATTAGGTAAGAAATGCAAAAAAAATGTCTGCATGATAGCTTAATTTAAAAACTAAATTTTCATATATACTGTATACTATTATCATTAAAATCTGTGGTTGCCCAATATTCATTGATTTTGTTGGTTTCCTTTCTCAAAAAATAACATTCTCAGCAAATGTAATGCAGTATTACCGGTATTTGATAAATCCAACATTTCAATCTACAAAAATTGAGTCCGTAGGCTAATGACCCAGTGAAAAACTGACTGTCTAAGGAGATTGCCCTACCCCAATTTTAATGATAATACAGTTATTAAAAATACTTTTGAAGTCATGTTCTCTCTTTGTAAAGGTAATTTGGATTCATGTGGTTCAGAAACATCATTATTTAAACCATTTCCAAATCCCAGTTTTCCAGTTGACACTTCCCATGGTGGTGGAAGACCGATAGGAAGTGGTAAGTCCGAGTACTCTTGAAACTATTTTTAAAAGATTTGACTAAAGCCACGAAAACTGATCCCCACAATTATTAATGAAGACTCAATGAGTTGTTTCTAAAAATATCACTGTAGAGTTTCTAGGATTATTTCTATAAAATTAACATCATAGTAAAATTTTGAATATATTTTTACTTCTCACTATGTGAATTAAGGCAAATAAACATGTAAAGTGAATGAGATAATAAAAACCTCAAGATCTGTGCTAGTTAAACATGATAATAATCAAAGTCATGAACATACACATGGCATTGCGCAGTATTAATTGATATATTTAAAATTATTTTTTACCCCAGTTGCACCGATGGTGCAGGAGAGCATTAACTCAGTGATTCATCCATCGAATTTAGCTAGTCCCTCAGAGAATGACCGTGGGGAGCTAATGGTATCAGGTCAAAGGGCCAGAGATGATGATGGGCCACTTAGTGAACAATTGGATAGTGGGCTTGGAGAACAATGAGGACAACACAACCAGGTAAAATTAAGGTGCTGGAGCTCCAAATGTCGACATTTTAAATTTTTGGCTCGTATGCAGGGCACTTTTATTCTCTGCCTCAAAAAAATCATTCTTTTTGGGTTTACCTAGCACTATCTGAATAAAGTTTGCCAAACAATTAAAGATGAGGGAATCCTGACTTTAGTTCTGGCTTGCAATGAAATGAGTTTTATTTGTTCTCTTTTTTGCATGCATAATGCAAGAATCCAGCATCACATTACTAAAATACTTTTTATTATGAATGCAAAAAAAGTTCAGTGAGTTTGCCCATATAGCTTGAGTAAGCCTATGCAAGTCTTGCCTTTTATGGGTATTTGCAATGAATCTGGGTCAGATTGTTAATTTTCTTAATCTGTGACTCATTTGTTAAATCCATTTTTAACTACTTTTTTCAGATTTTGAACAGTGATAAAATGAATTGAAGAATGTGTGAAAATTAAAAACAGACTATGAGATAAACTAGGACTTTGATTGATCCCACAATCAATGCTTCCATGGAAATACTTCGTTACGCTCCAGATCTCAGCCACCCTGCTAGATGACCAAGCACCTCAGACGGGCACAAGCGTCATCTTGCAAGATGGGCATCAGGCGAATATGAAAAGAAGGTCATTGGAAAAAAAATATGTTACGGTCACAAAGTTCAGCATCAAATGATACTGCTTGTATTATAAAAGATGTATGAATATAAAGTTCTAAGAGGGCATGCATGGTCACAAATTTTACTTTTTTATTTTTATTATTTACAATACTTTAGAAATGCATTTCTAATGATCAACCAAAATTTGAGTGTCAGTCTTAAAGTTATAAACGAAGATAGAGAGCTAAAAATTCTTTGTCATGTAAACATTAGGCTGTTTACTGTTTTCGTTTACATATAGACAGGTTAAGGTTCTTTTCCAAGCTAATTTCTATCTCTTTTAATTCGTTTTAAGCATAAATTACTTTTAAATAGTTCCTACCATTTATAATTCAATATAACTCTAAAAAAACTGAAATTTTCACTTCAACTTTCAAAAACGTAAACAATATCATGACGTAAGCAATGTTTACATGACAAATAATTGTGAGCTTTGTATCTCGCTTATAGCACGTCTGACACTCAAATTTTGGTTGACTATTAGAAATGCCTTACTGAAGAATTGTAAACATCAAAAAACGAAAAATAATTTTCTACCAAAATCAGAACAATGCCCCTTTAGAGATGTTAGAAATCAAATTGTAGAAAGTACCCTGACCAAATTCATTTTGAAGGGCAACAACTTGATTCTACATACATCTGTGAAAGAAACAGTGCAGTAATTCAGTATGTCTGTTTTTGAAGGTCAGTTTTAAAGCTATAGTAATTTGTTGATCAGCAATGGTTCTATCCTGAGCTCTAAGGCACTGATACAAGTACCAGTAATTAAATCTGAGGGGAGCAGAGGATTCTGTGATAAATAAGAGTACAAGTCTACTACAATACAGCACTACTGGCAAACTTATAGGTCATGATGCTAAGTTGTTAGTTGTTCTAAGTAAATGCAGAGAAGACAAACACCATCCAATTTCATAAATACAGAGGTTGTATGGTAAAGAATTGAACTTTTTTCTGATAGAAACTCAACCAAGCAGTCAGAACTATTTAAAAGCAAGCAGGTATACAGTGTATGTCTAAGACAACTCTCTTTAGCAGAAGCATACATCTATTAACCTCAACTGAGACTATATACAAATACTGGAACAGTACCTTTATGATTATACAGCCCACAAAAGTGGCAATTGCATATTACCCTTAATACTAATTGAACAGCATCTTCCAAATCCATAACAATACTATAAGGGCAATGATACACCAATGACAATTTTTGTGTCAAAGGTCAAAACTTTCAGAATCTAGCTAGATTAGATTTCAAAATACAGACATTGGCCCTTTTGGCAAAGTTGATACAATGTAAACCTTCATATCATAATACCAATCGTTTTACATTTTGGTTATAAAATCCATGGGCTCTGTTACCAACTTTATTGTCCAAGCAATGCATTTATAATGTTAAGTTAGAAGCGTGGGCCCCTTTATTGAACAAGTATTTATATTAAACCTCCCATACCAATGTTTGGTTATATCATGTATATATATTTGTCCATCTTCATACAAAATATGTTGATTTCTTTTTCTTTCCCTTTGAATATTCTTATCCTGATCATGCACATGCAATTTTTTAAATGTACAAACCAATTTATGTTTTTAAATTTTTAGTGTTTGTTTTTATACCAACTTTTCTAATTTGTGTTTAACATAATTATGTGTTGAGTTTTGAACAAAGCTTTTGAGAAATGCTTTAATTTAATAAATATGTTTTATTATGAAATATTGATTTTTTTTTAATATGCAATGTATATTGAACTATATTCACATATAGATTGATTTGGTTTTTGCACCAGGTTCTTTTATCATAGTGTAAACAAAAAAATTGTTATTTATTGCAAACCATATTCAATTGCATGGTTGATAGACATCATTTTTAGAGTAAAGTGATAAACAGTGATATTTATAATCAGCATTTTATACCCATAATTTATTATTTGTTGGATCACCGATAATTTTTTTTAAAAATCAAATTTAAACAAATTCTAATCATAAGTTCTGAGAATCTGATTTTTATACGGCAATATAATGAATTATTATTATGGTTATCTGTTATTTCTTTCATACACTGTTACCATCTAAAATGATATTGCTATAATATTTGTCTTTCTTGTTGATGTTACATGTACAGTTTCATGAATTATACATGTATCTGGATATTTGGGCATCTCAGGGAAGCTATTAAGTAGAAATGTTATGACAGTTGATCTTTTATATCTCTTGTTAATTTATCAACAGAGGATTTTTTTTCTACAAATGAAAGATAATTTCATTGCTCCCTGACCTTGCCTTTGTCTTTCCTCTAGTCATCTATTTTCAGTTATCCATTTATTCCTTGTTTCTAACTGTTCATGATATAGCCATTGTTTTGTTTTCTTTTTCAAGGTAATATTAAATACATCAAATGTATATTTCTTTTTTTTTGTTATTACACCCCTGCTTTAGAGGGGAGAGGGGTGTACCAATTTACCCTTGTGTGTCTATTTGTAACACATTTCTGTCACATTTTTTTCAGCAACTATAAATCGCAGATGCTTGAACTTTGAACATAATTCTTTGTGTAGGTGAGAAAAACTAAATAAATTATATATGCCATATAGTTGAAACTAAGAGATGTCCACTTCCTGTTATTAAAATGATGACTGTTTATTTTAAGCCAAATTTATTGACAAATTTTCGTCTAAGATTACTCATCAACTATTCATCACAGATGGTTGAAATGTTAACACACTCTTTGATAAGACAGTGTAGATTCAAGATTGTTCAAATCATGATCCCCAGGAATAAGGTGGGCCACAATGAGGGGTCAAATTTTTACATAGGAATATAGAGTTATTATTCAAAAATCTTCTCAGAAACCAATTGGCCAGAAAAGCTGAAACTTGTGTGGAAGCATCCTCAGGTAGGGTAGATTTAAGAGTGGAAGCATCCTCAGGAATGGTAGATTCGGGTTTGTTTAAATTTTGATCCTTAGGGGAAGGTGGGGGTCACATTTGTTTTTGGAGGGGGTTGAATTTTTACAAAAGAACATAAGGAGAAAAATATTTAAGAATCTTCTCGGGAACTGATAGGCCAGAAAAGCTGAAACTTGTGTGGAAGCATCCTCAGGAAGGGTAGATTCAAGTTTGTTGAAATCTTGATCCCTAGGGGAAAGGTGGGACCACAATGACAATGGGGGGGGGGGGGTCGCATTTATGCATGTAAGGATATATAAAAATCTTCCCAGGAACTCGCAGGCCAGAAAAGCTGAAACTTGTATGGAAGCATCCCGGGGTAGGGGTCAAGTTTTTTTTTATATCTTGATCCCTGGGGGTTGAGGGGGTGGCCACAATTAAGGTTGAATATTTACATCAGAATATATATAGAAAAATCTGTAAATATCTTCTCAGAAATACAGACAGATTTCCAATTTGCATAAAAAAGCTTATCTTTAAAAACCACCTTCTCAGGAAATGAAGTGATACAATCTCTGAAATTACTAAATGCAATCATCCCGGTATAGTGAAAAAACCATTATTTATATTTTGGGCAATTTAGATTATACTTATTGAGTTGCACAGCAAATGCCACAAATTTCAGCAATGTACCTTTAGTTAGAGCTGGAGATTTTATAGAAATTTATTTTCTATATACTTCAAACCCCTGCTGAGGTCCAAAATTGACCAGTGATCATGGTGTGGATAATTTAGATTCTACTACATTTCAGAATGCTTACACAGAATTAAACAAAATGAAGCATTGCACGAGTTCTGAGATTTTTCTTACATAACTCTATTTTTTAACTTTGTACTTCTTCTGGGGCCCCAAGAACTTAGTCCAGGGGTCATAATCTGCATGAACAATTTGAAATGCACCTTTAATATATCAAACAGCTTGCATTGCAATCATAAACTGTGCCAATATAGCTCTGAGAAAAAGAGTTTTAAAGATTTTTCCTATATTATTCTATACACTAAAATTTGAAATACATGTGTATTGTTTAGTTCTGGATATATATTTCTGGGTTTCTGTTGAAATGGGATATAAATACACGTATACACCGTACAGGCTCTTGTGCAATGTCAGTGTGGTACTGTTTAAAACAGTTTCAGAGAAGACAAAAACTAAAATATTAAAAAAAAACAGTTTATTGGAATGGCACTTAAATTCATCA
This sequence comes from Magallana angulata, assembly GCF_025612915.1. NCBI lineage: Eukaryota > Metazoa > Mollusca > Bivalvia > Ostreida > Ostreidae > Magallana > Magallana angulata. The sequence continues at coordinate 33,318,154 of NC_069113.1, read as the reverse complement.
CAGATTGTAGATTTCATCACAGTTACACTTGTTTTAACAAATAACCAGTATGTCATGTATTATGCTTTACACAGTATATATAAAATAAACATGTCAGGTGAGCTAAAAAGATACCATTTCATAAATATTGCATATTATACGGTATCCTACACATTGCAGTAGTTGGTAATAGTTTACTGGTATGTAAAAACAAGAAAGTTACAAAACATTAAGGTATTCTAAAAGGGAAAGAGAAGAAAAATGATAAAAATAATGTTCTTTGTTCTTTGGATTTCTGAGATTTCTCCCCCTCTTTTTATCACAGCAAGAAACATTTGGTGGTAACATCTTCATCACAACATTTGATTACCGGTACTGTGTAGCATTAGGGCAAGTATGGCGATACTGGTATAACAATATTTGCGAACTAAAGGGATTTTTTTATTCATTGGCAAGTGAAGAGGAAGACTTGTCACCCTGGTTCAATACATATCTCTTAATATGTATATAAAATTTCACAACAATCTTTTGAATAATATATACCCATTATATCAACTAATAAACTATGAAATATTGTCATACATAGAACACAATAAACATTACAATAGTAATAATTGCACCATAGAAAAAAACTTATAAAATAATTGACTAACATTCAGTAAAGCTGTTTTTATTTAAACTCTTAAGGGGTCCCATACAAAGTTTGACTTTGGTTTGCGTATGAAATATTGTCATACATAGAATACAATAAACATTACAAGAGTAATAATTGCACCATAGAAAAAAACTTAAAAAATAATTGACTAACATTCAGTAAAGCTGTTTTTATTTAAACTCTTAAGGGGTCCCATACAAAGTTTGACTTTGGTTTGCGTAGCTTAAAAAATTACAAGAAGTTTACAAACCGAACTGAGCATTATCACCGGAGATTCATTCTATGAGTTTGATTTGTATGGATAACATAACTGTATAATGACTAAAATATACTTGTACTTATAATTCTAACAATAAAAATATATATCTACAAATGGCAGCCAGATCGATCAATGTATAGATAATACAGTTCTTTTTCATATAAAATATACATCTAAACCTAACCTAGTATAATAATTATAGGTGTTTTATGGCTATGCATGTAATTAAGCCAGCTAAATCGTCATTTTGGCAGACTTAAATCAGATCAATGTAAATGACTATCTAATGAGGGACTAGGAAATATTCTTATGACAGGAAGGCGTGAAATGGGCTCGCACACACACACACATGTAAGAGTGTGTACCTGAGTAGTGTGTGTGTCACTGTGTGGTGAAAAATCTTTGATTTGGAAAAACCAATTCCAGTGGATACTTTGTTATGGATTAACAATTAAGTTTGTTGGACGAAATCTTAAGGAAAAATAAAAATTCAAAATGTAAAATATAAAAAAAAACCACCAATACTTTTGTTAATACTGAAACAATTAAGTTTGTTGGACAAAATCTTAAGGAAACATAAAAATTCAAAATACATAAAAAACCCAAATACTTTTGTTAATGCTAAATTAATAGTCTTAGGCAAGTCGAGATGAATGCAATCCATAAAGTTTGATCTTTCACAAAACCCAGCATAATAATATCAAAATGATAACTTTTTTCTCTTTCAGCTGTTTATAGTCTTTGTCCTTTTCCTCCGATGAACAAAAATAAACACATGGACTGCCAAAAAAGAAGATAAAGAAATGAGGCAGAAATTTATATTATATATCATCAACATGAAACAATTACATTTTCAATGTCTAGTTTGTGGAGGAGGAGGGGAAAGCTCCAGTTTGAACATACTTTAATTAAAATTTTATCCCTTAAACTGCAAGTGATTTTATTTTTCAATGTAGTAATAATACAGCTATCTAAAGAATTGCAATTTTCATGATGATGGTCTTGTAAGATAATTTTATGCATTTTTTTTTAAATGCAGTTACGTCTTTTATATCACATCATAAATAAGAGTACATAATTTTGTAGTACTGATTATGTATTTCTGTATGTTTTGTAATTTAATTTGTCCTTGAAAACATGTACATTATAAAGAGAAGTAAAAGACATGTACCGTAGTATTAAAGGTGGAATCATACACTAACACTTTATTTCATGTATTTTTAAAATGTAACAAAATTGAATAACCTAAGTTACTGTATCAATTACATAGCAAGTGATTCAACTTTCTTTTAAAAATAACTTTTTTTGATGTTTTACCACATTGTAAATTAGCACGCTGTATCAACCATCCCCTGTCCATTAGTCAGAGGCTCGCTTCCCTCTCGTCCATTTGGCAATTGAGGTTCCATCCTCTGTCCATTTGGCGCCAGACCTCGATTCTGTTCCTCATCTCCAGGATTTGCATTGTTCCTACCTGCAAAAAAATTAAGAATTAAATCTTTCTCTGATCCATAGCCACGACTTGCAGAGGGCACATGCTTATCAGGTTTCCATGCATGGTGCCAAGGGGATGAAAGTAATTGACTCCCCCTGGTCACACCCGTCCATTGCAGGTTCACATAACCAGGATATGACTGAAAATATATTATATCTTGTTTGACCTTAAAATTAAATTATTAGATCAATTGCAAGGTCAACAATTTTGGTAGTCTGTATGATTAAGGAATTTTATGGTTCAGACAATATTTTTCAGAAAACCCTTGACCTTGAAAGAGAATATAAATTGAGGTCAAAAATCTTGAAAGGATTCAGCTCATACATCCTACATAATCTACTAGTATCTATGGTATAATATTAAGGCTGTTTGATAAAGGATTCCAATGTTATGGCCTAGACAATATTTTTCATTGGATGATTGACCTTAACATACAAATTAGGTCAAGATAAAAAAAAGTATGGGCCACTTCTTCTCTAGATCATCTATCTATGTCTATCAAATCAGACAAAGGATTTCAAAAATAAGAACTGGACAATATTTGAATTTTTTCCTCTAAGTTTGAAGTCCTTCTGTCAAATTATATTCAGGAGTGACTGAGAGTGTGTTTGTTCTGATTTAATTGACATTGAAACAAACACGAGGTAAAGGTCAAACTTTTTGATAGGGTATGCTGATTTATCTGAAATTATTGTGCTCTGTACATAAAATGAAAAATCATAACAGGGCAAAGTATTCCTTGAAAAACTGCTCCAGACCAAATACCAAGACGCAGTATCACTTAAGCGTTACTGACTTCATCAAGATAAACATGCTGATACATGTACATAATTACCGTATACACAAAATAAGAAATTGAAATACAGAATTTCTTACCTCTCCTGCGCCGGTAAATAATGGCTACCACGACAAAAATCACCACTATCAGTATTCTGGAAAAAAAAATCAATAGATTGAATAACTTAATTCTATTATGCAGATTTTTGCGTAAAATTTTTCATGACTTTTTTTATTTTCTAATAGTACACCAAAATTTGAAAGTCACTCATCATGCAGAGAGATACAGAGCTCACAATTTTTTGTTATGTAAACAAGACATGTTTCTGATTATGGTTGTTCAATTACTGTGGAATCATTATAATTCATATTGGCTCAGTTTTTGTGGTTTTCGTGGGTAGACCGCCCCCATTAATTTCCGTCCTCCATGAAAACAACTTTTGTAAGAGTTAGTTTCCTTACTTAAACTGAAACCAGCATACCCACGAAATTACATCCCCATGAATAAGCAAAATGCCAACAAACCACGAAAATTGGCCCCCTTGAATTTAAATGCTTCTACAGTATACCTGCTTCAAATCTTTTTTTTTAAGCTGACTCTCTGTCTGCTAATTCAGTTTGACCATAAATTTTTAGGAGACCTGGATGGTCAAAAAACTTAAAACCATCAGATCTGCATAAGATTTTAAGATATATGAGTTGTTAAGCCTTAATAAATTAAGCTATTATTTAGAAAAGAAAAAATCCAGCAATTTAACCTTAAAAGTTTGGGTATTTTTCTATATCTTTATAATTGCTCTATACCTCTAAAGGAAGATGTCTAAAAATGGCCATGACCATCAAGTCTTCATGGTTCCTAGCATTTTTTCACATTCAATTAGGTCTAAACCTGGAAATTTCTTAATGTTTACAGAGACATGATCTGAGCTTGATTTACATAACAAAGAAGAATTGCAACCTCTGTATCTCTCTTACAACTCAATGACAGACACTCAAATTTTAACTGACTTAACAAGAAATGCCTTGCTGAAGCAATGTTAACATTAACAAAGACCAAAAAAAATTGGATCAAAATTGTGACCATGCCCCTGTAAAGTTATTCAATAGATATTTAGAAGAATGAACTTGAAAGTATAAAGGTCAACAGAAAACCAACTAATTGAATATAGATCTTACCCACCTAGCTGACCCTTAACAAAACAGATATAAAAACTCAATACATGTAATACAATGGTTTTGAAATGACCTTAATGTTCATGTCAAATTGAAAAGGCAAAACGAAAATGCTTCCATCCTTATTAGTTCGAGATCTGCGTGAAATATGGAAAAAAAGTTTTAAATCCCTTTATTGCCTTATCATAGCTCTATAGAAACTGACAGGACTGAAATTCAGACATTCTGTTTATTAATAGGTCGAAACCTATAGTGACCTATGAAAATTCACAGACTGCATGATATAACCATGATGATGTCTACAGACTCCCAATTTGCAGTTATGTATTTTTTCTGCAATGTACCCACCTTCTTACCCTGCATGAGTCACCAAAAACACAATTTAATGGTTAAATAAATCATTTGAAAAATAAATAAATTTGAAACTATTTCACATGGTATGACATTTAGGCCAAATGCACTTTGGGTGTGCATTATTATTTGTATTTTTTAATTTTCAAGCAGTCAGTAGTGCTAGGTTGTAAATGTAGTGAGTCACTAATTTGTATCTGTGTCAATTAAGGTTATCACTGTATTTCTTATACAATACTTTTCTTAAACTACTAAAACCTGTGTCACACTTTCTAATAAAATATGTGTAATAGAAATTATCTATTCACACAAGATGGAAAGCATTTCATTAGATCAAAGTATTGATTTTTTATACTCACATGCACCCCACAACTGAACCAATGATTACCGGTATTTTGTCAGTATCTGCAGTGCCTTAAAATAAAAAATGTAGAACACATTAAGGACAAGTTTCTTTCTTAATTTGTATAAAAAAGCGATTCCAATGCATAAAAGAATTTTATCTTTCAGATTATTTTATAGGTGTGGGGAAATGTGATGTATAACATTTATTATTTAAGTTTCCCTCATCATGCTATACATTCCAAATTTGTTAAAAAGAATTGGTAAATAGTATCAGTATTTGACAACAAATTGAAAATGTGCATGTTCATTCCTTAAAAATATGACTTCAGATGACAGATAAGACTAATTGCATTACCTTAAGAATACCAGCATGAGCCAAAGATGTAATTGATTAAACAAATCTAATCAGCCTTTGAAAATTTTTATTACCGTCACTGCTAGGGGAAGTACTGTTGGCATCAAATATCTTCGTACTTTTGGTCGGAGTTGTTGTCTGAGTCAATGGACCACATTGTCTGTTCATAGTGCTGTTACCCTTGAAGATTATTTCCTCTTCCAGCGAACACCTAACACAGGTGTTCAAAGTCAAAATAATATATCAGGCATGTCAAATGTGAAAAAAATCCCTATATTTCCATCCAAAAAAACAATTTCTCAAGTTATTTTTCTGAAAGTAAGATGATCGATGCATATCATAGATTTCTTATCTATTAAACACAAGTTCTAAATTTCTGCAGTATTGCAGTTTTGTATCACATCCTGAGATTGCCAAACTTTCATTGCAGTTCCATGCGCGGATCCAGAAAAATTTTCCAGGGGGGGTCCGAAGGATAATTGTGTTTGCCAGGGGGGGTCCGAGGCATATTTTCGCGATAATTTTACTATGTAAATTTAATAAATTTTCATTTTCCAGGGGGGGTCGGGACCCCCCCGACCCCCCCTCTAGATCCGCGCATGAGTTCTATACAGATAACTGTCAGAAAAATGAAAGTATGATTCAAATATATGCGAGAGATGATTGTCGCAATATGTTAGGCGAACATCAATTTCACATGTTTAATAAAGAATTTATAGTAGTACACATTATGCAAATTGCTGCTTGTTGAGGCTGGTTCAGATGAATTGTGTTCTTTCTGTATGTTTTAACTCAAATTTTAGCATTTGAATTTTAGTATGTACATAATCCCAATAAGAAACTTTTTAAGAAAAAAATTTCTTTGCATATAAAAACTGTTACAATTATCTTTACCTATACTGTTAAGAGAATTGCAGATTTCTATCTTTAAAGGTATTTACTTTGTAATTATTTAATGGCAAAAAAAAAAAACCAGTTAACCAAAATTAGTGCGTCAGTCATCGCGTTATAAGCAAGATATGGAGCTCACAATTCTTTGTTATGTATAAACAAAGCTCAGTCTTGTTTTTGTTTACATTTTGAATGTTGACAAGAAAATTCCAGGTTTAAACCTAAAATGAATGTGACAAGCATGAGGAACAGCTGTCTATTTATTTCAAAAACAAATTAGTAGATAGAAAAATCAGGTTGTAAAAAATAAGAACTTATATATACAGTATATTGAACCAATGTAAACAAAAACATGGCACAAGCTTTTTACAAAACAAGGAATTGTGAGCTCTGTTTTTTGCTTAACTCTACAACTGACACTAAAATTTTGGTTGATCATATAGAAATGAATTCCTTAGGCATTGTAAACAATAAAACTATAGGAAAAAAAATTAATTGACCAAAATTATGACTATGCCCACAAATAGGTGGAGATTTTCATCTTGATTCATATCCTATGACAGTGATTCGTTCCTAATATCAATTTTAATCGAAAAATGTCAAAGGTATTAACAGCACTGTATTTTTGGCAAGAATTTTTAGCTTTATCTATTATTTGTGCAACTGTCTTTTTATCTGTTTTGCGCAACAAACTTTATGAAAGTATGGATGGAATCATGATTTTCTTTCTTTGAATACTTTGATATCTTGAAGTTTTTTAGACAGTCTCATCTAGTTCAATCAAGATAACAAAGTTTGACTGTACTCTGAAATAAGAAACATTCCAAAGATAATGCTGAAAATATTTATGATGTTATCTTGTTTTGGTTTAATATTTAAAATCTTACTCTTTGTGTTTGAGGCATTGTCCATAGCCCACTTTGTCTTTATAATACCCAGGCTTGCAATTCTCAACCTGACCTAAAATAGAGATAATAGTATTAATAGAGAAATGATAGCACAATATAAAATTATTTCAAATATTTAGTTTTTGGATTAAAATGTAAGCTATGTTTTATCTAGAGTATGAGTTTCCTACTGACATATGTATACCGTTTGAAAGATACAGAGCAGGACTTAAGGCGAGAGCAATAGGTACCATTACTTTCATCAAACGCCTTAGTCCAATGGTTTCAAGTTTTAAACATGCTACAATCCTTTATACCAAATAGAAGAGAGTCAACTGGACCTCTCTTTCAAACAAATTTGTATTTGTGGATTCTGAAGTTTGTCTTTGTTATTAATAATCTATTATCAATAGTTGCCTATTTGTGACTCAAGTTTAAATGACACCAAAAGACAAGAAAAGCATGCAAAACAGAGATAATTAAATGATCCAGTGGGGTGAGACTTGAAACTTATGACTCTTTAAAATGCTTATCCGAGCAATCTCAGAAAAAAGTGTATTAGTAATCAGGCCTCAGGACCATAAAACATAGACAAGCTCACTTTTGATCCAAGTCTCAGTTTCATAAAAGAGATAAATAGTGGAAAAGTGAGACTGAAGTCAAAAGTGATTTTAATGGCTCCTGTAAGTTTTACTTGATTGAAGTTTAATTTAACAACATATGCTAACAACATCACAATTATGATCTTATTTATTATCCAAAAATATATTGTCCAAATATTTCTCCAACTGGAGGGTTTAAAAATAATCGAGATACGTAATTATATGTATAGATTTGATACTAGTGTTTAACTTAAATGACCTATACCTTTTGACATCTGACTGACAAAGTAACATTTCTGCATGCATGTACCTGTATCATATCATATCAATTAACAAATGAATTCCAACCAAGTTTACATCCACATGCCCCTAAAACATGTAAAACTATAAAAGATTCACTTCCATTGACCAAGGTATTTTAAATTACATGCATATAAATTCCATAATTGCCAATATGTGTATTGTACATGTCAAAACATGCTTTAGATTTCAAAGGTAAATGAGATAACTGTACAACAACAAGTTAAAATAAAATACACCAGCAATGGATAAGGTAGGATCACAAATTAACTCCAAAAACAAGATTAAAAGAAACATACAATTAAAATCAATGTGCTAACAAAACCTTGCTAATATTAAAAGTGCTTGCATGATTACTTACAAAATCTGTTCTTAAAGTTTAATGCCAACTGTAAGATTTCATGAAATAAATCTCAATGAATAAGCAGGTGAACTACTGGCAATTAATGTAAAATAATTTTTGAGTAATTTGGGATTAGCACATTTTAAAAGAATTACCGTAATTGAGTTATCTCACAGTCAAATCATTCTTAATTATTATACATGTACAATTTCTTCATCAAATAATTGTTTCTTGAAGACCAATAACTTAGAAAAGAAAGCTTTATGTTCAGAAAGTAACAATCTGCTGTAAGAAGTTTAAAAAATTTAGGCCAAAAACAGTTGAAACATACAGATCTGTGTTAATCCTACGCCTTTTCTGAGATCTGTAACATTTCCTTCCCATTCTCTGCAAGTATTTGGATCCTCGCCACAGTATCCTCCCGTGAGATTGCACTCGCACTTGGCAATTCCACTTTTCAGGCAATCATCAGGGTTTGATATCATTGCTGAAAATATTCACAACTTCATCCTTTTATTACAGACAGTTGTAACCCTTAGTGATATATCTGTATATATTTATCTACTATAACATTGTAACAAGCAGGTCAAGGGCCTAATACATTACATGTATACAAGGTGGTAAAATTTGAAGTCTGGTCCTGGCTTTATATTTTGACTCAATTTTGTAACCAGCTCCAAGACCATAACACAATTTGAGTTGTTCTAAAATCTAACACCTCCTAAGCATGCATCTAGATCATCCAGATCACTCTCCATATCTGAAGCTACCTCTGTGATTCTTCAACATAGTAAAATCAACTATGCAAGTTTGAATAAGTACTATTATTTACATTAACATGTGACCTGCTCCAAACACCTGTACCTCCTTCTGCATTAAAAAAACTATGACTTAAGATTCGATCAGCATTAAAGCCCAAGGAGTGCATCAGTATCACCATATGCATTATCTAGCTAATTCTGGAAAATATTAACCAATAATAACTACTGGGTATTTAAGATTAGTCTTTCAAAGGGCATTTTCTCCAAAAACTTTAACCATGCAGTTCCAAAAACCTTAACCTCATCCAGCATCCAAAATCTATGGCTCAGATTCAGCATTCAAGCCTATCACGTGCATAAGTTTCACCATCAATGCAAGTTTGGTGAAGATAGGAGCAGCTAGTAGTAAGTAAGATACAGTCATCAAAGGACACCTGCTCCAAAAACTTTAACCTGATCTAGAAACCTTAACCTCCTCTAGTATCAGAAACCTATTGCTCAGACACAGCATTCAAGCCTGTCATGTTCCTAAGTATCATAAGATGCACCATCCATGTCAAGTTTGGTTTAATTATAGTTCACATGCAGTAAATAAAGAAAACACAGATAAACAAATTGGTTCTATTAAGCATGCACCCTGCACTTGAAATCTTGTAGGTTATATAGTAATGAAATAATGAAGTACAATGTATTTAGTTTGATCAATCATAGGTATCAATATTCTGAATCCTAGTTGTACTCACCCTCTGGAAGACAAAAACATTCAATTTCTTTGCAGATGCCTGGTATTTGTTCATCAAAAAGGCTTGTGTTAATGCTGTGCTGATTGGTTGTATTTGGAGGACAAGGAGTACAACTGTCTTCTCTGTGTGTATCATTACAAAGTCGATAGTCTTCATCTGAAAGTTGTAAAATATCAGAATTAAACTGTAACTGAATACTAATTAAATTAATTCAGCTTGGGTAAAAACAATAAAATTATCTTATTGCAAGGCAATCTTTACTTACTTTTTTTACATGTCACTGGCTTGCAGCAGATGTCCCCTCTCTTAATCATACCAGCAGCCTGACAATCCTCAGCATGTGTCATGGCTGCAGCAATGCACAAAGTTACCATCATACAGCATACAATCTAAAAATAGAATATAACATTACTGCGATTAATAATATTACTGGTAATATTTTTTTGAAATGCCTTCATTTGACCATTAAGAAAGCTAGATGATTAATATATTCCGGTCAATTTTCCATATGAAAAAATATCAGTTCTCAGCCCTATAATGGGTCTAGAAACTTTTTTCATACAGAACTGTTTTTGGTATATTTCAATTTCAATTTTCAATTTTCTTTATTAACCAATTAAGGGCCCTCAAGGGGCAACATGAAGACTGTACATACAACATCCAATGTACACAAAAAAAAACATTCAATAAACATACAAGTATACAAGAGGGAAAGAGTTGGATGATTGAAAGAGCTAGGACAGACATGAACATTTGATTAGTACATGTATATATATGTATGTTTCTATAAATTCAATACAGTGTCTTCTATATATTTATGTTAAACACCATACATAAATATGTCAAAATACAAATGTACATACAAATTTGAAATTATAGTTTATCAAATGTGTCTTCTATATATTTATGTTAAACACCATACATAAATATGTCAAAATACAAATGTACATACAAATTTGAAAAATTATAGTTTATCAAATGATTGAAAGTTAAAAAACCAATATTTGACTAGGAAATACAAATTAAGGCAATGCCTTTTGTAAAAATTTACCAAGAGAGTTTAATATATCTAATTCTTCACAGTTTAAAATCCAAAATAATTTTTGTTTGTCTTGTAAACTAGTAAAATGTTTTGCTTTAGATGATCAAATTAAATCAAATAGTTCCTCTCTTTCTTTTGTAAATTTGCTGCATTGGATAAGAAAATGTTCTTCATCTTCAATTCTATTAAGTGTACAATTTTTATATATTCTTTCTGTTCTAGGTGTGTTATTATATCTGCCCAATTCAATGAAAAGTCTATGCGCTGATATCCGCAGTCTACAGATTGGCTTTCTGTATTCAGGTCTTAATATAGTTAAATACTTTTCCAGTCTGAAGTTATTTTTCAAAAATATATAAGTAACAAGTTTGCCATCTTTAAGTGTTTCATTTGAGTATTGCCAATCCATCAAATATTTTTTAGTCTGAGATTGTTTTAAGGAAGTAACAAAGTCCTTTTTAGAATATGTCATAATGTTATGAATATTAAGAATGTTTAGCAGCTTTTCAATAGAGGAATACCAAGTTGTGTTTTTGGCAAAATGAAGTTCTTTACTACATAGAAATGCATCTTTTAATAGAGGAAACTCCGTTGTTAACCTAAAGGGCAATTTTAGAATGAAGCAGGTCTAAGGAATGTATTTTGGTGGATTTCTTTAAACTTAGAAACTCAAACTCTCTCTCTCTCTCTCTCTCTTTCTCTCTCTCTCTCTTTCTCTCTCTCTCTCTCTCTCTTTCTCTCAAAATACATGTACGTAACACATTCATGACATTGTTGACAATGATGCAATACATATGTAATATCCCAGCAATCGCACGGTAAATCTTATTACAGGCTTTTTGAACAGCAATTATTGACATGTCAAAAGACAACTTGATCTATCTCTTTTTAGGGTTAAAATAATTAATAGACACCTGTATACATGACGTCTTAATTATGATATCATTATCAGCTGATTTGTTTGCAAGGTTACTTACAGGAATGGTCAAATGTTTTATCGAACAATCAGTGAATAAAATACTTTAGTTTAAAACTTACGTTTGCCATAGTCTAGCAGATAGTATGAAATCCCTTGAAAACCGATGAAGTTTCCAGAATCGTCGAATCGTGTACGATAGAGGATTGTCTACGCGGTTTTACAGTTTACTTTTTTCTGTATACCAAGCCCGACCATAGGAATCCGGGATAGTTCGCACCTATTCTGTTTCGCGCTGAGACGTTTCGCACCTTCATCGGTGCGAAACATATCACTGTATTAATTAATATATTTTTCTCATGTTATTATTGCTCTGAAACTAATTAATACCTATATAAGAATTGACATATGTTATCAAAAAACATTGAAACGGTGTTAGCATTTATATATACGCCGCTAGTATATTTTTTTTTTAGTCTTGGTAAAATGGGTAGGCAAACCCGGGCCGGGGCAAAATGAAAGCCGGGGCAGATCGAGATTTTTCGATTTATGTCGTCAATAATAAACCAATCTCATTGAAATTTTCATGCTATATTAAAACAGGTTTATTTGTATTCGCTGGAAATATTACTGCACAACGAATCGTATTTTGGAATTTATTGAACATTTTTTATTACAAAGTTAAGGTGGCTCAATACACCACTTTTTGATGCAGTGCGCAAAAAAGTAAATCCGGAAGCATGCAATTCCGGTACTGGCCGATTTAAACTGAGGCGAATTGTATGGGGACCGCTCTATTAAAAAAATTGTGAAATGAATAGTCTTAGATTTAATTTGTTAATTGAAAAAATCATTACTTACAAGTAATACAAGTTTTAAAATACTTTCTTTTCTAGTTGTTTTATTTTACAGCGTAGCTCAGTGGGGTAGTGGGTTCACAACAAACCTGTAGATCATGAGTTCGAATCCCATTGAGGTCAATAAAAAATTTTAACTTTCCAAAATTTTCTAAAACGTATCATTGGTTGAATACTGTGAAAGAAAATTCTAAACCGGTGAAAGTATTTTAATCATAATATTCTTTAATGCACATTAATATTGACAGATGTTCCTAACCATCATAAGGGGATGGGGGGTGGCTTTGAATTTCTTTCAGGTTGGGATACATAAATCCTATTAGTTAATTTTCCCCTTTATTTATTTGACTTAGTTTTGCATTAAAGTGAATAAATTCACTTATATAGGCCTGAAATATGTATGTATTTATCATTCCATCCATCTTCGCTAGCCAAGGGTTTTCGGTCCACTCTGCTCCCCATGGGGAGCAAAGTGGACCGAAAACCCTTGGCTAGCGAAGATGCATTCCATCGTGATATTTAGAAAATTTTCTTTAACTCAGAAATGAAAAGCCCCCAAGATGTTTGGATCTTAGGACTTAGGAACGATAACTCTTCCTGAGGAATTTTCATACCAAAGAAAACTTAAAATATTTTTTGTGTTTATTTGCAATGATTAATTTTTTATTCAAATTTTTTATGTCACAGTTATTAAAATACATTTTCTTATAATATCAAGCAGCTTTTTCAGATGATTTGTCAACAGAGTAAGAAAATATGAAAAATTATGTTTTGTGGAAATACTAAAAAAAGTTGCAATAAGGCCACACCAATTTGATTTCTTGGTCTTCGGATTTTAGTCAAAAAAATATTGGGGCGAGCGAGCGATTTAATAATTTTAAAATTAAAATACTGAAATTTGAAAATTTAGGAGCGACATAAAAAAAATAGAGGCGAGCGATTACATTTTATTTTAAAATATCATTATTTTCTTCGAAATACATGTAAAAATCATTATTACACTGTACTAAAACCACTGTGCAATGTTTCAGATTATACTTTCACACCCTATTCGTCAAAATTGGAATTATATAACAATAATGGTTTGGGCACATGTATACTAAAACCACTGTGCAATGTTTCAGATTATACTTTCACACCCTATTCGTCAAAATTGGAATGATATAACAATAATGGTTTGGGCATATGTATACAATATGAACAGCTTTTACCTTCGGACAAAATAATAAAATAAATTGTTAGCAAAGAATGCACACTGTTCTATTTGTTACAATTTCTTTTCATCATGAACAACATTCAACAGTTTATCTTCTGCACCTCTTGGGCAGAAATTCCCCCCCCCCCATGTTCTTGCATCTTTGCCATTATTTTTACAAATCTGGCATATGGGTCTAACAATAGAATATTGCTCAAATAAGCCAGAAATGTAAGGGTCTGTATCATCTAAAAGACTGTCAACACTTCCGCAGTGAACACAAACTGGAGGTATGTAGTGCTTTAAGGAGGTTGAGAAATAACTTGTTTCCACTTCTGTTGTGCAGTTTATGGCCTCACGAACAACCATGTCTGGATCTTCCACATCCTCTGCTACCATGGGGTCTCCACATGTGTAAACATGATCCTCCTTTAAACGCAGCAACAGTTCCTCCTACAAATACATGACATCATGAAAAAAAAGTTTCACAAATCTACTTTAATATCAACTTAAATTTAGCGTAGTTAAAACTGCAGGTACTGAAGGCCTCTTAAGCTTGCTAAATGAGACAGTGAAGCCACCAATAACATACAATACTAATAACTTACTTGTTAACGGGCAGGGATGGGGTAATGGTAATTTGTAATGGTAATTGAGTGTAATTAATTACAAATTTTGATGTAATTGGAAGTAATGTGTAATTGGACACATTTTCAATTACATGTAATGGTAATTTAATTAATTACTCTCAAAAAAGGCATGTAATTCCAATTACTTTTCAATTACTTTCAAATACACGCTGATGGACATATAAATATTAAGCTATCCACTACCCATTTTCCCCACACAATGGCACATTAGGTCAAATTCGAAGAGTAGCTAAAAAGCATTGAACTATCATTATATATATCATTATGATACTAAATATTTTTCAAAATGGATTTTTTCAGTGATTCAATATTTAATGATAAGTTTCCCAAATTTAATTAAGTACACATATTTGATGATTTGTTTGATCTCTTTTTTCTTAAAAAATACTTATTTCCCTTCTTATTAGAATAATTAGTGTGTCAATTATCATAGAGTTTAAAACATCACTGTTTAATTTACAAACAAAATCAGTGTTATCGAAATTATATAAACTATCAAGTCATGCTTTGTAATTGATAGACTAAAATACACAGAGCTAAAATGCATGGCTTCAAATGGGTTTAAGTTTTTGATGCCTAACATGTCCACAGGGTGTGTTCCCTTATTGCTTACATTTTGATAATTAGGTAGAGAACAACAGGTGTGCATTGTTTTGATAACAATTAAAGTCTGCAAGAAACACTTTAGTTGACATGGTAGGTGTAGGTTAAGGGATATGACTTTTAAATGTTTATTGAATATCAGGGTGTATGGGACACCTCCATATTGTGACTACCAGTACTTGCTGTTTAAGATAAACAATAAAAAACCAAATTTATATATTTTTTTTCCCAGAAATTGTAACTAATTATCAGAATAGTTAGCAAATTCTCAAACAGTGAAATTATTTTGATTATGAGGGAATTTTATTCATATTATAGATATACCTCCTTAAATGTTTATGTGTTGTATATAAATCATGGTTTTAGTAAATTTTGATGAAAATGTAATTTGTAATTTAATTAATTACATCTGCAAAGTAATTGTAATTTAATTAATTACATTTGAAAACTCTTGTAATGGTAATGGTAATTTAATTGAAGAATTTAAGCAAGTAATTGTAATTTAATTAATTACTTTCCATTGTAATTGACCCCATCCCTGCTTTTTATCACTGTAGACACATCTTGGTTTTGAGCACTCTCCACATACAATAACATCACAACCTTTTTGGGTCTTAAATATATCTCGGTTACGCCTGTCGTTGGCAGTGGCAGGATCATCCTGTACTTGAGCACTCGGCCTGTATGTATCGTCTGTTACTTGTCCATACAACTAATAAATTTGATAGATTTAGAATCATATATTATAACCCACAAACAAAGTTCAAGAAATTAATTCAATGCCTTATCAACATGAACGATTTTAATGTTCTTTTTCATTTTATCTGATCTTAATATGTTTCGGAATCCTTTGAAGGAAAAATTATGCCTACCTCCTCAAAGGTTTGATAATGGCCATCTCCTCCAGGAACAGGGTCAGGCAGAAAATGCAAACTCTGGAATTCAGCAACAGGAAGCCTTGGGGTTAATAACTGTGCAATAGGCACAGTTATTGCACTTTTTCAACTGGAACATGTAGTGACTACTCTTTCCATGGTCTGCCAAGAAGGTCTGAAATTATAATGCAGGTGTTACTGGTATATAATAATTTATCTCTATAATAGCGAGCGCAGCTCGCCGGCACGCAGCGCCGGCGAGCGAAGCGAGCTCTAAGAACCAGTGTGCGCGGGAAAAAGAACGAGCTAAACCTACAGTTCATCAAACAAAATTTTTTGTCTACGTCCCATAATGCTCTCTAATGTTTTCACCCGTGGTGCTATGCCAAAAATGGCCGACTTTTAACTCGTAATTTACGGTGACTTAAAGTTTAAAGACACGTTTTGAGTACCGCATATGATTAGGCGAGACTCAAAAGATTTGTTACATGCTTCCATACCTCCGTATTGAGTCGAGAAACGTAAACAAAGACGAACAAAGTCATGGATGACGTCACAGTGCACTCGCGCTATATTCCCCGCGATAAATTTAGAGGTGGATCAAACATCTGTAATGAGTGTACTGGCTATTTCAGTATAGACTGCAATACCTGCCTCATTGACATATGATTTGTTTTTAATTTTTTTTTAATATAGAGATTTTATGTATATATACTAGCAAGAGCCATACTTCACTGACATATCGATCCATTTTTAAGCTAATTGTGCATGCATGTACAGTAGACAGGTAAGTATATGAGTAGGGAGGAAATAAACAGTAGGACATTTTGAACTATAAATAAAAAGGAATAAAATGAAAAAATAACAGTGTTTTCCCCAGAAAATTTTTGATGCATGGGGGGAAGTTTGGCAGCGTTGGTGCGCGGTGCAACGGAACAGCGCCCCAGCCAGCGCGAAATCACTGCGCGTAATAGTACATGTACTACAAGTTGTGTACTATAATTGATGCATTCTCATGAAATCTACATCAACAAGTATTATTTCATTTTATTTGTAATTCATATATTTATCCTAATTTTTGTGGGTTTTTTCTAGCAAAACTAATTGCATTTTTTTAAAATTAAATTTTTTCAAGAGACTTTTACAAGAAATATAGATTCAAAAAGCAGTTCTAACACCTTCTGTTTTATTCATTTTCCTTTTATATATAGAGGAGTTTACTTTGTGTGTGTGTGTGGGAGGGGGGGGGGGGGGGGGGTTACAAGAAACAGGCAGAACCATGAAATTACAGCAATCTTGTTTCAACTTATTCTGGACAGTCGACATTTTTTGTTTAAATTTGGGGTTTATATGAAAGTTTCTGTGATAATTTGATAATTTAAATTAAATTTAATTTAGTTACTGTACTATAACTTGGCAGTCAGTCCCTATACATGTGATTCCACACAATCATTTTCAGAGGCATACTTTACTGTACTATACGATGTCTCGAGTCATGTGATATCGCTTCCATGTATTACTTGCAGTTAACTGTATTTTTTTTCTTTATTTGGTACATTTGCTCAAGTTTCCAATATTTTTACGGCAAATAAACAGTTCAAGCATGTCGCAACCAAGCTAACACCATCGAGTGAACATTGTGCTATTTTTAGATCTTGGAAAATCCACAACATTCGATAATGGCGGATGTGTCAAAGAAGGCACATTTTAGTAAACCTAGAAGTAATCACAGCTCTATTTATGCATTCATTACCGATTAATAAACTCACTTTCAATATATCTCAATCATATTAAGCCAAGTCTTTTAACCGTTAACCACGTGTGCCCCCTTGCCGAGATCGATGTCGAAGTAAGCGACGCTCTCTGCGGGTGCAAGCGTTTTTATGAAGATTGAACGGAATAACGACAATTTTACCTCTACTTATCACTGTTAAGATGTGAAATAATTAGAAAAAGATATTTTGCTTTATAATAAGTATGCATAGCGGGAAGCATGGCGGCACTGTGTGATGCATGGCGGGGGATCTTCAATGCATGGCGGTACCGCCATGCAAAAACGGCCTGGGGAAAACACTGAATAAAATAAACAGTTAAAAAAATTATGTAGATATTGCATATAGTCAGACCATCAAATTTGAAAGTGGGAAATTACACACCAACAAACAGGAACCGGTCTCTCTCTCTCTCTCTCTCTCGGGGGTTGCACTGTATGTATCATAACCATTAACATTAGTACCTTTGGCATACTTATTGTAGAGCAATACTCTCTCAAAAATTCTTTGACGTTCGTTGATACCTAAATAAAACTATAAGTTGACAATGATGCAAGGTGTGTGTAATTCTTGCTGCGCTCGCCAGAACGGTAGCACCGTAAAACATATTAACTGTGTTGCAAAAATATGATGATGTGGTAGTATGATATTTTTGCTACCATGCAGTAGTAAAGCAAAAGCGTTTTCGGTGCTAGTACTACCTGAAGCAGGGTTAGGTTCTTTACATGCTGAGGAGCTGGTTAATGCTAGTTGCTGTGCAATACTAAATTGTACAAACTTACAATTAAGTGTAGAGGTTATTTCTGAAACGTCCATATCAGCATTATCTGCGATGATGAATTGGGCATTTTGTCCTTCACGCAGACGAACTTCCACAATCGAATCAACAGACAAGATAATGTCTTTCGATTCCACACACTTTTCAAACAACTCGTAGAATTTACCCCCCGAAAAGTTGGTGACTGTATTTGCCAATAAGTCAGTACCTTCCTGATCACTTATTCTGACCACAAGTACAGGCATTTTTTAACTCTTGGACGTTTGTAAACCACCGCGAAACTTCCGGTCATACTAAAACACGCCTGCCGACGCCTGCCGGGGAAAACACGCCTGCCGAGAGAAAACCGCACGCCTGCCGTTTACCTGATGGGTTATTTTAATATTTTCTTTGATATTTTATTTAACTTAACTAAATTAAGTATCATAATAACAAAAAGTTGACTTTATATTGATTATTTAGCACAAAATTAGCAAAAATGTTCAATGTTGGTAAAGATAGATAACTCTTACGTAGAATCCATACGCCTGCCGAGGAAATCTAGACGCCTGCCGTTAATTTGATGGATTATTTTACTTTTTTCTTTGATATTTTATTTCTTTTAACTAAATAGATGATAATAGAAATCAAAAGTTGATTTTATATTAATTAATTAACACAAAATAAGTAAAAATCGGGTAAGCTGATAGCTCTTACGAAGAAATCATACGCCTGCCAAGAAAATGTATACGCCTGCCGTTTAGTTGATGGATTATTTTAATAATTTCTTTGATATTTTAGTTTACTTGGCTTAATAAACGATAACAGAAATAAAAAGTTGACTTTAAATTCGTTAATTAACACAAAATTAGTAAAAATCGGTAAAATAGATAACTCTTACGCAGAATGCATACGCCTGCCGAGAAAATCTATACGCCTGCCGTTTATCTGATATATGATTTTTTTTTCTTGGATATTTTATGTTTCCTAACTAAATACATGATCAAAGAAATAAAAGGTTATTTTGCATTCGCTGTTTAATGAAAATATTATTAAAAATGTTCGAAGTCTGTAAACAGGTAAAGAAGACAAAGAGTTCTTACCCTGCTTACGCCTGCCGAGACACTGAAGTTTTTATGTTATACATTCTGAAATAAGAAGGAAAGTATACTGATGTGAATATATATATAATTAATGCACTGTTACACTAAGTTCAGAAATACGTATGGAGTCAAACTGTAAATACTGTGTTGGGTGAACATGTAAATACAAATTTCAAGACATGTAATGGAAATTAATATTTACACCAACTCAATCAATTCAAAAGATGCAATTCGATAATTTCATTTCTTTAGAGAAGTGGACTGGCATAACTTTTATCCGTGTATGAAGGCTATATAATGTATTTCTTAAACAAACAGGTTAGCGTACTTAAATTGTGTATGCATTCCAGATTTTATAAATATTTATGCTCCTAAATTATTAATTCTAGTAAATGTATATGGGGAAAGGTTAGACTTTTTAAGCAAAGTGCATTTACATTTTCGTACACAATTAGTTCTGTACAATGTTTGTAACTGTTTACATCTTGAAAAACTTTTTCATCTCAAGACTTTCACTGCCTAGTTCACCAAACTATATCTAAATCTCTAGATTCTGATTCTGTTTCGCTGCGTTTTTAAAATCAAATATTACACAGGACATTCATAAGCCTGTAGCAAAATTTTACATTGCATGATATCAGTGTAGCGGATAATTATTCAATTCAAGGGAAAGAGGGGTAGGGGGTATCAGTTTGAATATTTAAAAAAAAACCCCGGCTTTTTCTAACAAGAAAATGTAACAGACTCAATCATACCCCACTATAGACTTTTGAAACCCAATACACGCTTAACCTTCCAGTGATGACTTATTCTGTTCGTAGAAGAAATAAAGCAGACTTATAGAGCATGCAATTACCAAATCAAAGCAGAACTCTGTAGGTTGATTCAATATTCAACACAATCAATATACCGGTATAATTATTGCAGCTACATGTTCAGTATATGCTTTATTTTGAGGTTATCATTCAGTATTAAGTTCATTCGATTTTTCCAAGCTGATGAAAATGTGACCGGGTTTAAATTTTATGATTTATGGTCTCAGTTTTAAATGGAGAAAAAAAAGAACCCTGGTTTAATGATTAACGTTGTAAAGTGATTCAAATCGTGTCGATATTCTTGGTTATAAGCCTGGACTGTCTCGTAAATGATAATGAATGATATTTTCCCCTACAAAATAAGTTTTGTTTTCTTTATATTTTATAAGCTTCACGAAGATTATAGTAACACAAATGTTTCAATGTTTACGGTTATGAATGGACTATACATGTTTTATGAAGAGGCGTAAGTCTGACCAATTAAAAACTGATGGCTTATTAATCAGAAATATTTTTTATTAAGTGCTTGTACATGATATATACATATACATGTATAAGGATAAAATCGTATTATTCTTCAATTTCATATCGATACATAAAAAATACAAATATAACAGTCAGAAACCATGATATGGCGACCTTGCTCTATCAATTGGAATAATTAAAGTGGACTGCAAGGTTTTAATAATACTTTTGGGTTAATAATTAGGTGTAAGTTCAAAGGCTATACATAGTATCTTAAGACATACTTAGGTAGATCGACTCGTTCATAACTATTTTTCTCAGTCACCTAAAACACATGAGAGAGAGAGAGAGAGAGAGAGAGAGAGAGAGAGAGAGATGGGGGGGGCTTGTGTACAAGGTGCGTGCTTCACGGTCGTCTTCCAATATACAGGTAGGTAAGGTCTATTGTTTCTTAAGAGACAAAAAACCGTTCAATTCACACAGAATACACAAGAAACTAACACGTGTATGTATACACGTGTATCAGTAGAGCAACGATCACTGGTTATCTTTGGACATGTAGCCCCAACCCCGATTCGCCCAAAATATTATAGCAAAGAACATAATGAGTAATTTATTTTGTTATTATTACATGATTTGTAATATAATGAGATAAAAATACATTAATCTGTATGTGCATGTTCAGATTGTGGTCCCGTTTTTCTATTTACAAAACTGTGAGTGTAACCGTTTGAGGGATAGTGAAGTGAGTGATATTGTAAGCCGTATGGTATGATTATATACATTGAAGAATCAATAATTACGAATGCATGCATTATTCTTTCTTCTTTTTTTTTTTTTTTTATCAATAAACATATCAACCTCCACGACGTACGATTAATTATAGTCAGTATGGTTGATTAATATAAAAATTGTCGGGAAGATATTTTACGTTCATTAAGTTCAAAGACAACCGATCTGCATAGAATATTGCGTTTATTTTTGACTCAGAAAATTTTTACTCATGAAACATCTATAAGTATTTCTTTCTCTTGATATTTGAATTGTTTCCGTTATTGAAGAGAGAAAGAAAGAGAGGGCAGTGGATGGAAAAGACGGAGAGAGAGAGAGGAAGTGAAAGAAGGAGAGGAGACAAAGAAAGAGAAAGAGAAAAAGAGATGCTAGAAAACAGCTTAATTTCTTGCTTTAACACGCAAACAACTACATATATACACGTACGTACACGCCACGTTTCTTAAGCCCTCTTCTTTCTCATAAAGGTTTCCATATATATATCAGTGGCGTCGGAAGCAAAGGGCTAAACTAATCCTCTGAAATCTTGACAAAGAAGGAAAAATCCTTATCCGTGGGGGGGGGGGGGGGGGGGGGGGGGGGGGGTTATAGTTCCCAAATCTTGAAATTCCTAATCCGTTGGAGGGGGGGGGGGGGGCTATTATACCTATGACTCCAACATCTCCATATTTCAATATTTCCATCTTTTCATTGGAAATGTGTGTGTGTGTGTGTGGGGGGGGGGGGGGGGGGGGGGGGCTGAACCCTCTATGATGTTATGTGCCCATTGATTAGGTCTAACTTTGCAAAAAAAGTGTGTGTGGGGGGGGGGGGGGGGGGGCTATTTTACCTATGACTCCAACATCTCCATATTTCAATATTTCCATCTTTTCATTGGAAATGTGTGGAGGGGGGGGGGGGGCTGAACCCTCTATGATGTTATGTGCCCATTGGTTAGGTCTAACTTTGCAAAAAAAGTGTGTGTGGGGGGGGGGGAGGGGGGGCTCAGCTCCCCTAGCCCCCCCCCCCCCGGTTCCGACGCTTATGTATAGGAAACCACTGGTATCACGATTTCTGTTGGTTTACATTTTTTTTTTAAACACGATTTGTTATCCAGTATTTAGAAAAACTTTAAAACAGGATTGGTCTATATGCCATAAGATCGTGGAACAATATTATAGATCGACCCTTGTGATCAGTAAGCTGTCGTAGATTAGGATATTTCAATATCAATGTTCTTGCTAACAATAACAATGTTAGTATAACCCATTAACGTCCATCAAATATTCATATCAGTCACCATTCATTAATTTTTGGGGGGATGATCTAAGAATTTTTCTTTGGCTTTGTAAATGATTTTCACTCATTCTTTTCATGAGTTGATCTACTCGGGGGGAGGTGGGTAGAGTTACCCCCCCCCCCCCGGTAAAACTCGAATTTTTTACTGAAGTGGGGGTGATGGAGTCCCCATCTCCCTTGGAAAATAATTTTTTTTAAAGTAAAATCACCAAAAATCTTGCCCCGACACCCCAACCCCGGACAAACCTAAATACTACCCCCCCCCCCCCTGAAAAAAATATACTGGATGCACACGTTTCGTGTTACGTTTTAATATCATTGAAATCTAATTATTATGTCTTTATTCGTTTACTTGGTAAAGTTAAATGAAATATGAAATATTGTTTGAAAATACAAGATTATCAATTTTTGCGTTCGGCGAAAAGTTATGATATTGATTATAGGTATCCCTCTTTACAACACACAAAGTTTTATTTCATTCTTATTCTATGATCATGTACACAGTTGACGGAAGAAGAAAATTAATGAAAAAAATCATGTCATGCAATAATATAGGTATTCGACAAGCGTAAAAGCGTACACATGTATATTCCTTGGGCGTTTCGTATCTATAGACGTGTTGATAAATCTTACCCTGTATTTCTATCATAAAAAGCTTCAGCGACAGGCTTAATCAAAATATCAAATTCTGATAGAAAACAAAACTTTTGTCAAACTTAAAAGGGATGACATACATATTATATCATTCCGTATCACCCGACTTCATATAATATAATTAATCAATAGCAGCAATAAGTAAAGTTATGAACATAATTATAAGGCAAAATGTTAAGTCTATATTTAGCAATCTTTAAGTAATTTATAAATTAGTTTATACAAATAAAAATGACATAAATAAAATGGCAAGCGTGCATATTAAATCGACAGTCGTAAGATTTCTACATAAGAGTTTTCCCTTTATTTTTAGCCCTTCGCAATTTTTTTCCTTTTTATCTATGCTTGCTATTTAGTACAGTAAAATAAAATACTAACATAAGAAAAATATTAATTCATCTTCAGGTAAACGACAGGCGTGTGGTTTTTTCTCATGTTGTGTTGATTAAAAAATGTGGTAAATTTTTAATTAATCTGATCATTTATCAAGTTAGAAAACATGAAATATGAATAAAAAATTTAAAATCATCCACCAGGTAAGCGGCAGGCGTGTTCTCTTCTCGGCGGGCGTACATGCATTCTGCGTAAGAGTTATCTATTTTACCGATTTTTACTAATTTTGTGTTAATTAACGAATTTAAAGTCAACTTTTTATTTCTGTTATCGTTTATTAAGCCAAGTAAACTAAAATATCAAAGAAATTATTAAAATAATCCATCAACTAAACGGCAGGCGTATACATTTTCTTGGCAGGCGTATGATTTCTTCGTAAGAGCTATCAGCTTACCCGATTTTTACTTATTTTGTGTTAATTAATTAATATAAAATCAACTTTTGATTTCTATTATCATCTATTTAGTTAAAAGAAATAAAATATCAAAGAAAAAAGTAAAATAATCCATCAAATTAACGGCAGGCGTCTAGATTTCCTCGGCAGGCGTATGGATTCTACGTAAGAGTTATCTATCTTTACCAACATTGAACATTTTTGCTAATTTTGTGCTAAATAATCAATATAAAGTCAACTTTTTGTTATTATGATACTTAATTTAGTTAAGTTAAATAAAATATCAAAGAAAATATTAAAATAACCCATCAGGTAAACGGCAGGCGTGCGGTTTTCTCTCGGCAGGCGTGTTTTCCCCGGCAGGCGTCGGCAGGCGTGTTTTAGTATGACCCCGAAACTTCGATGAAATGTTCAATGTAAAATCGAGACTTTCACACGCGGTATAAAAAATCTTTGATTTCAAGCGCAGTCATGACTAAATAAAAAAATATAAAAGTAAAAACCGAAAAATGGAGCGGAAAACGGAACGAAAATTTCCGGATGCGGGATTTATTTTTTAATATTATTTTTTAAAAAGTCATAAAGAACGTGCGCGCGGATCCGGCGACCAAGAAATCAAATTGGTGTGGCCTAATAAAATTTTTGAATGTTTAAGAAGTATTATATTTATTTTTAGGTGTCCGAAGGAAATGTCCATCATATGACAAAAAGATTTCTCTTAATTTCTTAATAGTTAACTTTTTAAAAATTCAAAAACACGAAAAAACATTTGAAAATTCTTTAAATATACCTATAGTATCCCTATCATCATTTTAATATTGATAAGACTGGTATATGTTTTGTGGACTTCTGTGGCTATTGAAAATTGGAATAAACTGTGGGTGTATCTAAAATGGGTAGGTGACATTTTACGGGTGTGTGGACTTATTTAAAGAGAAACTTAATACTTAATATTTAATTCCGTTAAATCATATGAAATACTAGTTAGAAATTGAAATTTATCGAACGGAAAGTAAGCATTCTGCGAATAATAAAAGGTTTTAAGAAAAACCGGGTCATTAAAATCGGATCCGACCACCCGGGACAACCTTAAAAATTCCGAAATGAGGATATTAGCTATCACAAATATTGTTTCATTGCCTAGCTCTAATAGACAGCAAAAAAGTATCCTTATTAGAACCTCAATGAATAAATTTGAAAGAATTAAGTGAATAATAATCATTTTGGGTTTTTGATTTTTACCTTTAAAATAAATAAAGGAATTTTTAAGGTCTTCCGTTTCCAACGGAAGACCTTGTACTGATTCTGTTGGAAATTCTTCATTATTATTTTTCTTCTTCTTTTTCTTCTAGACGTTTCTTTAAACTGTTATATCTCGCTTGTTTATCATAAGATTTTATTCAAATTTTCAGGGTTTATTGTAAATAATAAAAGCTTACTATAGCAAAAAATATGGTGAAATCGCTACTTCCGGTTTTGAGTTATTCCCCTTTGAATATGTTTTTAGTGGGTCTCGTGTACCTGCAAAGGCTCCGAGTACATCCGTAGCAAGTAGTTTTGATTTACAAATCTTTAATGTAGACATCTTGAACGTTGTCCTCCTGGTTTTACATGTTTGATTAACACACGTATACTGTTTAAAAAATTACATCGAAATTTATGTTTCAAAAAATGTTAAATTTTGCTTATATCTTTGCTCAATAACTTTTTAGTTGTAAATTTTTCTAAACACATATAGAATAAAAGTTGTGCAAAATATTAAGAGCTTTCATTTGATACCATAGAAAAGGGGCTAGCCCCTAAAATGAGGGGTCTAGATCCCTTAAAAGTCTTTGCTTCATAACTCTTAAACGGTAAATTTTTCGATATGGGCGTCGCTGCAAAAAATGTTGTTTGTGACTTTATTGATCTCATAAAACTGTTTTTGTGTTCGGGTATTGCATAATATGAGGTAAAAAGTAATACGTGTTGACCAGTACTCGCGGCAATTTGGCCAAGTTAACGAAACCGCGGCCGAGAAAATCGGTCACCATGGTCGCGGCTGGGCTACCTAGCGGTCAGCGGTTATCTAATACACGAGAGTTGCGTCTCTCATAAATGAGTTTATTTAGTCGCAAACTCAAAAATTGTTTTAGTTTTGATTACACATAAAAGTTTATGGACTAAAAGATTGGATGTCAATTAAGAAATCATTCAGTTAATTAATAAAAGCAATGTCATTCTCAATCTAAAGCAATATCAGACATAGATCAATTGTGGGTTTTAAATTTAAAATAAAGAACTTCTATTCGATAGAATATGGTCATTATACTGCAAACTTTTCAAATCTCCCTGGGTTCTGAGCTGTGCGTGTCTGTGCGTTGTACCTTTACGTAATCTATACTTCGTCCACGGCCACGGCTGCACTACTAGCGGTAAGCGGTTATCTAATACACAAGATTCGCACACCGCGACGCACACTTAGATGAAGATGAACTTTGAGTTTATATAGCCGTAAATACAAGAACTGTTTTAATTTTATATTATAAAAGTTTGTCCATCTTGTATTTATTTAATTAAACATTTGAGTGTAACTGAATATTAATGCAAGATATTACTCCAAATTGGAAACATAGTCAGACATAAATTAATGGTTGGTTTGTATATCTAAAACAAATTAACCCCCCCCCCCCAAAAAAAAAATAATTAAATGATGATCATCCCTCGCACATGGCCGAGGAGATCCAGCGCGAGTGGACAAGTGATCTGTGGTCGGCTCGTGTTCTTCTACATGTACCTTATCACGCGTTCATGTTTCATATCTTGCACGGACATAATTATATTTTATTATGTTTTCAACTATTATATAGATTTATGACGAAAATAAATGAATTTATTTTACTTGTACAGTTGATTAAGCATTGATTTTATTATACGATAGCGTACAAGTTAGTTTAAAAATTAAATCAAATAATAATCAAAGTTCCATGTTACATGTTTGCGGTAGGTGCTAGCACGATAAAAGAATGTCCTGAATTGTCCTGAATTGAGGCATTTGATGATTATTTAAAAGAATATTCACATGTGTTTTAAACAAATTAAGATTAGATTCTATCAGTCACATATTAATCACTCTGTAGTTTTTCTACATGGTTGTTCGTTTCAGTGTGGAAGCGAACTCAGTGCTGCGTTCCACCCTCCTCCCGCCCCTCTGACAAGTGCTCGCGCTGGATTTTTTTAAATTGGCGAAAAGATATCCAGTTCTGTCGAAAATCATTTTTGGTGACTTCTTCTTATGTGTAACATTTTCTCCTCAACGTGTTTAATTTTCCCACCCGTGTGTTTATTCGGTCAGTCTGTGTTAATTCAATCGCTACGTGCGACCGACGATCTTGTGTCGCTTCAGCGCACACAACTCAGAACATATGTAATTGACTAACAGTTGGAAGGGTGCTTTTATAAACAATAAGACTATTATTCGAAGTCAATCATCTTCACATTAAATATGTGAAATAGTAACCTAAAAATGTGGCTAATAAATTAACCTGTTGAACACGCTAAACTTTTATGGTTATGAACATAATAATTCATAATATATTATAATTAAAAGTTTGAAGACAAAGAAAATTTTGTTCTTGGGAAATACGACTACATTAAGCAATGCAGTCGATCACCATAGAAATCATCAAAGTACTGCAACTGTCGACGGATTTCTTATTTCTTTGAAAGACCATGATAATTCACTTGACTTTCAGACTATAATATAGCGACATATCTGCCTCCCAAAAATATATGCACTTCTCAAAGTTACACTTAAGTGAGATAGATGTGCGTTATTGGGAATTTTATTTATTGTTATCTGTATGGAAATTGATTAAAAAAAACAAATTTTAATTGAAGTTGCTTATAATGAGGTTGTAATGTAACTTAATTTACTTACAAGGTTAGTTACAGCCAGTGGAATATAGATGGCTTTTATGTGAACAACGAATACCCAATATATTAAAATACAAGATAAATAGTTTCCAGATCTATAATACTAATATGCTTGTGTATATGAAGGTTGCATCCTCATTTGTATGGCTGTAGGTGAGGAGGTATAGGTGTATCGATGTACATACAATGTATGACTGCACATACGGATTCCGGACCATGGCTACAGACGATACCAATGATAGTCTTTTAATACATCAATGCACAGTTTGATATAGAAACTGACCAGTTTCATAACCTCCTCGAATTTCTCTAACACGGACTGTCTAATTCCTTCCCAGAATTCCAATTTACGCAAGCGCAATTGAAGTTTTTTTTTTTTAAATTTAATTAGTCAACCCACTGACATAAAAATAGGGATTTTGCATATTATTACATCGTCGAGAGAAGTAACATTCATTTCTGTAAGTAAGGTTATTTAATTCACATTACATAGCGGTGTCTCTATGAAACAGCACCATCTGGTGTAAAATTTAGATGCTCGCTTTTGCATAAATTCTCCCGCTCATCTTTTTTTTAGCTGATTATATATTATTTTGAATGTCCAAATCTATTCGTATCATTAAATAATATCAGACGACACACATTTCCCTGTAGAAAATCTCAATGATGCCATCAATTTTGACAAATTACTAAATTTTGTCAGCACGTAACAATTTTAAACTTGCAAATAGTCTTAAAAAAAGATTTAAATAAACAAGTTATCTTAGAGAAAAGGTTACGTGTTTTGTAGGCGGGTTAGGTTTTTAAAAAAACTGCAATTCTTGACATAAATCATGAGTACATACTGTTTATAACAATGCTTGCTACCTTTTGAAAATTTAACTCGCCATTAAACATCTCACTTTTTATAGAATTTTTGAAACGATTACACAGACTGTGTTCGACAAATAGTTTTCCAAAAACATTTTCTTCCTGTCTTGTTCAAAACACATTTTATATACAGGTTTTCAATCACGACACGTTATTATATCAAAAGCGGAATTGAAAGTTTAGTCATTATATAAGGAATAAGGAATCATTCTTTGAGTATTATGAGGTGATATTTTGGTCGGGGCGTGATCACATCCAATAAAGCCCGAAGGGCTTTATGATAGAATTGATCACGCCCCGACCGAAATTATCACCTCATAATATTCAAAGAATGATTCCTTATTACTTATATTTATATAATTTTTAGCCATTGTGCGATTAAATATTTAAATATAAATAAGCAAACCCCGCTGGCGCCTCAATTTGACGTCACTTGTATTATGGGTTTTATAGTACAAAATCGATACGTAGTGTTATCACAGGCAAAGACACTGGAAAATGTAAATATAATTTTTGACACCATATCACATATTTTTAACCCGCAGCAACAACGGAAGACCTACTCGTGGCTTTGCCACGAGCTCTGCTCTAGTTTTATCTATTATAGTTTTTGAAGTTAGTATATACGTACCTGTTCGAACTAATTATTCAAAAGAGAGATAATACAAACTAGTATAAGCATGCTGGGGGTTTTATTTGTGGGTTTTTTATATTATTATTTTGTACGCAAGTATTGTTCACTTTTAGTTAACACGGCGCCATACTAAGTTTGCCTTTAAAAAATTACAATATCTTACAAGCACTGATATTAAGGTAGAAATAAAAACAATTCGGAAATTATATTAAACATCTTCCAAGAAGTGAGAGACTGATGCACACTGTGGATGGTTGAATAGGAAACTGTTACCTGAGTTTGATAGAAATATACATGTGGGATAACATAGACACAAGCAACTATTACGGAATTATCAAGTTTGTCCCGGGTGATCGAATCAGGTTTTAATGACCCGGTTTTTCTTAAAATGTGTTATTAATCGCAGGAATATCAGTTTCCATTTAAGAAATCTTTATTTTTAAGAAGAATGTTATATGTTTTAACGGATTTAAACATTAATTTTTTAAATAAGTCCACAAACCCGTAAAATGTCGACCCGGGTTTGCCTACCCATTTTATCAACTTGGAAATCAACAAGTAGTCGATAAATTCCAAAATACGCATTGTTGTGTAGCAATATTTACGAACCAGCATGGGTAAATGTTTCGAAAATTATTAGAAATGCCAAATCTCATTTTTTCAGGGAATTTTCTGAATGATTGCATTTCATCCACGAAATCAAATGTTATTGATGTGTTGATAGCACAGTACGATAAAAAGGACAATGTCTGTTGTGGGATATAAAGTTCTGTATAATTTGTTCCTGCAGACAAATTGATTAAAATTGGTAATACTGGTTATTTTATGCGTATTTCTGTGATTTGTATTAATAAAAACTTTCACTGAAAACATCACGCTGCGACCAAAATTATGACCACATGTAATTTAATACAAGTAATAGCTTTCCCAAAAAAAGCTTGCCTATATAACTCAACCAAACTATATATTCAATGCCGGAAGCATGCATGTATCAATTAGGCTATCTTATCAGAAATGAAAAAAATTCCAACCATATGAAATATGAAAGAGTATACAAACACGTATTGTTTTTGAATGTGTGTGGGGCAGCTTCATCAAAATCATATTGACAAGCTACATGTATTAATCAAAGTACTGCAAGTACTGTTAGACGGTGGCGTCGTTTGAAAGAGGCATATTACATGTATGATAATTCTTGTTGTTGACAACCGCGGCCAGTATCACATACATGTACCAAATACTTAACACTTATTCGCACAACTGGTCGTGAGTTTCCTACATGGATAATTCTGTGGAAATCGTAGCTGTGATCTCAATCCACACTTTACAAATGCTGTGTCTCTTGGCCGTCATCTTTTGGGGAAAACCCATAGATTTATCACAGTAACCATTGTAGTATAGAAGTTTGTGTCTATATTTTGTATCAATATGTTTGTATCTATATCAATTGACATTAAAACCCCGTTTTCGGTAATACTATGTGTTTTGATTGCCCAGAATGACTCATTAAATATGAGGGTTGCCACCACATATTGAATGAATAAATCAAATCCTAAGCAATTTCATCACAGTACGCCCAAATATTTGATTGTATAAAGAAGGGGAATTATGTTTTTTTCCCTTTTGACCTTTGGGTTGACCCCGCTAAGGAGAACAACTTTTGGAAAGAGTGGATTGGACTATTGTGCTTTAAATATATTGTAGATTTCTTAAAGTAACGATAACAAATAAAGCTTTGGTATAATAAAATACTTATCAGGTTTTACTAACTATTTGGGCATACATGTAGTATGTTTATTTCCCCTCTCGACAGTATTTTCCCTCAATTTCTTCACGGGGAATTCCGAAAAAGTTGCAGTCTTGTGGACCATCACACTTGGTTTTGTCCTCATAGTCAGTTAATACATTTAGGTGTAAAGAAAACGGAATGGATTTACAAAAACCTGTTTGATAAAACTGGTATTGCTTTTGGAATGCACGTCATCATGAAACAGAAGAGTCAATCAATATTTTATCTTCGACTTTAGTGGATTATTTCCATTTGCTCACAACGAAAGTGAATGAAAATTTGAAAAAAAAATATCATACAAAATTCAGTCGCGAAAGTTTCATTAATCAACGTTTTAAAGTATATTTGTTCTATTGTATTTAGCTATAGATTTATTCAAATCATTTGAATGAATTCGGGAAAGTCACATGTATATTTTATCGCTTCTCAGTACACTTTAACACGCATAAATCACCCGCTACATTAAACTTTTCTAGTAAACTTACAACAAATATTGATTAATTATTCAAATTAAGTTTTTAAAAACACCAAACAAACAAAATCCAAGTTGAACGCACATTTTTCTGACCGTACAGCTGTATATATAAATTTGATTTTATTCTTTGCATGTACTAGACAATAGATCTAATAGGGTTATCTGTTAGTGAAAAAATCCCCCCAAAACCAAAGAAAAGATTCTCTAATACATTTAGCAGGGACGGGCGCATATGGATTAAAGTCACTGTTTGTACTTCGCTCATCGAATTGCGTTATTCAGTTCATTGTGAAAAAATTCGTCAGAAACTGTTTAGTTAACAAAATTATTATATCTTACATTACCGTTCACAATGTACCATAAATGTATATGGAATATTGCATGAGTTGAACCGATTCTTTTTTCTCACAAAAAAGCTAGCGTTTGTTGCAAATTAGAGATACATGTACACGAGCTGACACGCAGTGAAATCTTTTTACAGCATATGTCTTCAATCCCTTATTTGCTTACAAAAAATCGGAACTGAAAATCTTTGAAACATCTTAAAATGTGGTTTCTTTACGGTGCGTCTTTTTACCCCAATGAACCCCAATGAACCCCAATGATACCCCAATGAACCCCAATGTTACCCCAATGATACCCTAATACACCTAATGATACCCCTATGATACCAAATCCAACTCCATCATATCAAACATACTGTATAGTAAACGGGGTTACTTTGACTTTTTCCTTAATTTATTTATGAATTAAATAAAACATACACAATTTTATTTCTTGTCGCCACTTTGTTTGTCATGATTAATTTCACAAAACTTAATTGATTGCACTCCATAATCTCCATTATAACCAATCTAATTTAACTAGCATATATTCATAAAAATCTGAAGTTTAAACATAATACTTCAATCGATATTTATACTGATGACACTGCATGCATGCGTGATTTATTCATAGATATGATATGTACCGGTGTTACGCAGAATGTAGCGTTATTTTTTTTTACCCCATTCACAGTGTACCGGCGGGACACCAAAATTCACGTAATACGAAAATTTGTACAGTATTTTGAATTTCTCGCTGAATGCTGCCATTTTCTTCTCATTCTCGCTCGCTTGACACAGGAAAAACATCTGTACTTTGATAATGTTTGGTGTTTTTTTTTACGAAACTTGAGGTACTGCGAGCAAGCTCACAAATGAAAATATCAAAACTGAAGTCTTTCTCTAATGGAAAAGATCGATTTGCCTCTTTTTCTTAAAGTTATGTTGAACTAGCACAAATGACCAAAGCTCCCATCAGGACATAATTACAGGTCACAAACAATCTTTGAGTCAAATTTTAGCTTAAAAAATTCTAATCATTTCCCATTACAAGATATGGCCCAATCGGTGAAAAAACGGCACGTAGTTGAAATTTCATTTGTGTAACATGTTGTTACATAAAATTCATTCAGTGTATCAATTATGAACATACTCAGTATCATTTGGGTATTTCAAAGTTCATTGGGGTATCATTGGGGTTCATTGGGGTATCATTGGGGTATCATTGGGGTTCATTGGGGTATCATTGGGGTTCATTGGGGTTCATTGGGGTATCATTGGGGTTCATTGGGGTAAAAAGACGCACCCGTTTCTTTATATACATGTAAAATTGTAAAATGGCGACTCGATTGGCACGTGAATTTTACAATCCGACGTCGATTAGCGTGTTTGAGAGAAAGTCAGCAGCAAGTAAAGTGTCAACATCAGTAGTAAATATTGTCTGATGAATATTGAGGTGCCTGCATGTAATAAAATTAATGTTTCTACAGACTGGGTGAGTTACAAAATAAGGTACATTGTAAATCACTGGTCAGTCCAAAATTAAACACATTTGTAGTTTTTTTGTATGTTTGAAAACATGTACACTTGTAGAAGAAATTGTGCCTTTGATTGGTTGAAGTTCAATAAGATGTAATTTATGTAATATTCATTGTCAGTATCTGTTGTGAATTCTTTGGAATAAGCTACAACAAAATAAATATACTGCCTCAACTAAAACTAATGCGTTGAAAATGACTGTATTTATCGATGAAGCATAATTGCTGAAATATGAAATGGCAAACCAGTTTAAATAGTGTGTTTCTGACAATTGTTTAAATCATTAAAAAAAACCAAGAATTAAGCGATTATTGTGAGATCTCTTGGCCAATTATCGCAGTGATATAGTTTATGCAGTCCTGATACAGAGTTAAACGTCACAACTGGCAGTTGGTGCATAAATTATCAATACCGCGTAAGCAGACAGGGTAACGGCTCATTTAAAATAAAACACAATTTCATACATCTATGTACAAAATAATTAGCAGCTATAATGCTTAAAATATCTGATAAGATGAAAATTAATTCTCATACTGAAATCGACACATAGAATGATTGATAAAACATTGCCTGTAACACTGCATATCTATATAAGGGTTATCGTTCCTTATCCGCTAGGGTCCCCGTGAGAAATACTCTTCCGGCCAGGACCGTAGCAACAGACCGTGGCTATTTATATATAGCCACCGTCTAAAAAGGGTGAATCTCAAATTCATGAAAAAACCCTAACTGTAACTTCAATTCAATTAGAATTCCTTATTTGCAGTTTAATTTATTACATGCTCCTACAAAAGTGGAGGGGGGGGGCAACCCCATGATATTTCCATTTATCATATAAAGTTATTAGAAAAGTGCCAGCTGCAAAAAAGTGGGGAGGGGGAAGCAGTCCCCCTCACACCAACCCCTGATGCTACGTGCCTGTGATGTAAACACACGGTATGCTCTGGAGTATTCGGATGATCCCAACTAATCGGCGCGCAAAAACTATGAATGAGACATTATGGCGCGAAGTCCTGCTATTACCGTTCACGCAACGGCTGAGATGTTTGAATGAACTCATCCATTGGCATAGATCTATGGGGAGGGTGTCAGATGAATTTTTTGACATTTGTTTTGCATTAAACAACTACATACACGTATATCATACTTTGTATCGGATGTTTTGGAAGAAATCTATCGAATTAAGAAACACACTTGATTAGTAATTGTTAAATTTAGTAATGTACATTTAGTATGACACGCGAGTTATGACCCTTTTCAAGATTAATGAAATCGCCCAACTGAACGAAAATCGGGTCACACCCCGCTTTGGCGATTTAGTTCCTCCAGTTTACATTCCAGCTGTATAAATATATATTTGTTTTAATTCTGATGACTCTCTTGTAATAATGATAATCCAACACCAATTATTACTGACATTGTACCGTAATAGACAATATGTTACAACTTGTTGCGATGACCCCCTCCCCCTTTTTCAACGTTCAAATATGGTGGAATGCCGATCTATTTTTAAATCAGGATTATACACGTGCACCGCATGGTGAACATCCCTTTTACTTGAAAACTCTTGCTCGCTGTTGTTATTACATCCCGTATAACATTTTCATCAATTGTGAATGTAAATGCCGACATCTTAAACACGCATCAGTTAATTCTTTTTGTGAAATATGATGATATTGCTTGATCCCATTGTCTGCACTGTTTCGGAGAATGCAACTTTTAAACCTTAGATATGCATGACGTCAGACAATAAAAAGAATGATTCCTTATCACTTACGTAATTTTCAACAGTTGTACATGTATTATCAAATTAGAATATTGACATATTTATGTGATTTTCATTACTTTTAATTATGCAAACCCCGCTAGCGCCCCAACAGTACGTCGTTTGATTTTATTGGACTGTACAATACAAAACGATTCGTAATGGTATCACAGACAAAGACACTGAAAAACGTAAATAATCTGGAATAAAAATCATTCATAAACTATAATCACGTATCCATGTTTTCAGGTGATGATTCGACATCCTAAAAATTGTCGGAAGAACCGTACTTTTGTATTAAAAAATAGCCATGGCCCCTTTTGCACATGATCTTTGACCCCCTTCCACCCCCAACACCGAGGTCACTGCCTTTTTCTTCAACTTACAGGATGATAAAAATAAATGTACATGTAGTTCTTTGCAATTATGTAGATATCTAATTAAGATATGAAGATTCTATTCTTCAACGAAATGATTAAATATTTAAACTGAAATTGATTTTGCTTAGCCCGCATTTCCTTTAATTTTCTTAAATTTTGAAGATATTGTGATTACTGAATTGGAATAAATATTTAAACTGAAATTGATTTTGCTTAGCCCGCATTTCCTTTAATTTTCTTAAATTTTGAAGATATTGTGATTGGTTTTTTTAATGCTTCCAAAATTAAAATGTTTCCGATTTTTATGTATTATAAAGACTTTATATAAAGAAATAAATTGGCAGAAAAACTTATATATTGACCATTTGATAAGAAAGAAAAACTTATTTTAGTGATTTTTTCACTGACACAAATCAATGTGCTAAGAGGGCGCTTTAAAAAGCTTATGAAAATGTAATTTGATACCCAAATCATATTTTAAAGACATATTCTGAAACCCAAGTATCATATTATTAGTTCACAGTCGTTTAAAAATCTAGCATCAATGTTATTGTTTTTAGAAATGCCAAATCAGTCTCATTAATCATGTGATATTTTCCTTCGCCAATATTCCACCAAAATTATAGTCCTTATCAGATTCTGAACATTGATTACTATTTCTATGCCATGTTGTATGATATTAAAAAAGAAAGAAAAATACACCATATTAATTTTCCTGATCTTGATTTAATGAACAATTTATCAAATTTACGTTAAACAAGTCGAAAACCAGAAAAGACTCCTTAAACGACAATTTGAGAGGATCGGAAACAATACATATTTCACAGATAAATATAATGGCACGCCAAATTCACAAAAATGAGCGAAACATAGTTTCACAGATGAAAAATTTTGTTTATCGACAATTATTAACTATAGTTTACGAACCGTAAACTATAGTTAACGATTCGTTAACTATAGTTTTTATATGTAAAACTATTTTTAACAGTTGTAAACTATAGTTAACGAAGGATAATCTAAGTTTGTATGTATGCAAATAACGTTAATAATTGATTTTGCTGATAATATATATTCACATCTGTAAACTATAATTTACATTCGTTAACCATAGTGAAAAGCTGTCAATCATAGATTCACAATCGTGAAACTAAATTTAGCAGATAAAATATGTTTTGCAATCGCAAATGGTTGTTTTCTGTGTTAATTAAAGTTTTACACCTCTGAAAGATATATGATCGCGTTCACTATGGTTTACAGATGTGAAATATAGATTAAACAGCGTTAAATTAAGTTTCACATATGATAAACTAGGTTTATCGACTGTAAACCATAGTTTACGGACGGTAATCTATAGTTAACGATAGTTTATTATTAACTATAGTTTACGAACCGCAAATTATAGTTAACGATTCGTTAACTATAATTAACGATCCGTCAACTATAGTTTTCATCTGCAAAACCATATTTAACGGTTGTAAACTATAGTTTACGAATGATAATCTAAGTTTATCTGTATGAAAATAACGTTAACGATCGATTTTGCTGATAAATATAGATTCACATCTGTAAACTATAAATTGCATTTGTTAACTATGGTTAAGAGTTGTTAATCATAGTTTCACACTCATGAAACTATATATTTATCAGATAAATTATGTTCTGCAATTTTAAATGACTGTTTTCAGTGTCAATTATAGTTTTACGCTTCTGAAACATAGATAATCGCGTTAACTATGGTTTACAGAACTATAGTTTTCTGCCCGTAAACTATGGTTTACAACCGTTAAACCTAGTTTATTGACTGTGAAACTATGAATAGCTCATTTCTGTGAATTTGGCGTGCCATATACAACATATAATATTAATAAGCACAAATATTGCAATTACTCTCAAATTAACATATACCTCTCCATTGTGAAGGATATAGTCATACATAAAGCAAAGGGAAATTCCCTATATTGGAACTCCACCTCCGCCCCGGCCAGGGCTTGGTTTTACGACCTCTGGAACCCACTCACCTAGTAATGAGCGGCCACCGCGCTGACCACTCGGCCAACAACCTTACTTTTGATGACGAACGGAACAATACTATGATAACGAACCAAATGCCGATTTGAAAAAAAAAATTGAATTCTCAAAGATTTTACATTGGTTTGAGAAAATCTAGATGAGAGATGCTAGTTAGCTTTTTAAACAGCTCAGAAAATCAGTCAGTTTGTATTAAAAATACCAAGTACATTTAGTGTGCATTCTGGGTTCTTTTGTATTTTTAGTCAATGATAAGTTGACTGTTTATATAGTCAGGAGACGTCATCATGTAGCAGTGTACATATGATTGCACACCAACTCATCTTTATTAGTTAACATAAACTTTTCACCTTAAATTAGACATTTTCATCTTTTCTTTAAGACCAGTAGCACAAAGCATCCTTGGGGAAAGGGTTTTCAATGTTATTCAAATTAAGGACCAGTCCCCCTTCAAATGGGATATGATAAGGAAAGTGTGAATATAGGGTGGGGAAATTTTAAAAACTGAAAACAAGCTGGCATAACTTTATTAAGAAGTTGTTGATAGCTTGTAATCAGCTGAAATAAATAGATTGGCATCATGCACAGGGATTCCATTGTTTGTATTAGACTGGATAGCCTGTCATCGATTCCAAACACTGCCACTAGCTCATTGGAATTATGGACAATATTACCCAGGTGAGCGTTGTGGACCCTGGGTCCCTTGTAATAAAAGTGTCTGTCTTGTAACTTCGTATAAATACTTTCTGAACCACATAGTCCAATGCCACAAACCACAGCAAATATGTAAAAAAAAAATTGTATCTACATGTAGCTAGGGGAGGGTTATATGCAAACTGTGGACTGTAGTTGAAGACCATGCCTATGACCAATTTTCCAATACAAGACTGTTGATGCACTAAATTTGCCCAAGACTTCAAGCCATAAATGACTACCAGTAGTTTCATTACCTCTGACAAAG
The DNA here is from genome assembly GCF_025612915.1 of Magallana angulata. NCBI lineage: Eukaryota > Metazoa > Mollusca > Bivalvia > Ostreida > Ostreidae > Magallana > Magallana angulata. Next base: position 33,278,998 of record NC_069113.1, on the reverse strand, counting down.
CTACTTCTATGCAAGTGCATTTGAACTTTCATCCTGATGTAAACTATAAGTACGGCTGTAGACTGACTTATGGAAGACTGAGTCTCTAAATGTAAATGATAGGAAAACTAAAACAAAAACTCAAAAAGTTTTATCTTAATTTAATACATGTAATGAAATGGCCTTTTAATATCACATGAACATTTGCTGGTCAGTACATGTATATAAAAATACACAAAAATGAGATTCTAAAACAATAAAATTGTCAATACATGTATTGAGTACATCAAGTGCAGCAGTATGTTCTTCTACAGAACCGAGTATTCTGTAATATCACAATATACCTACATGTATATCATATGCTCAATCATTATATAGAGGTTTAATCAGTATATTACCAGCACATGCAATACAAATTATCACAATAATACATGTATACATCTACATGTTTTTTGGGAGATTACGTCCTATTAATCTTCAAATTTATCTTAATTATTGATTTTAATCATAACACTTCTGTAAGTAGAGCATGTACTTGCATTAGAAAATTGTGCTAAAACTTTTATCTTAATACAGTATTGAAAAAGTACCTAATAATAATACTGAAGTCTATCTAAGATATGCAAAATGTAAATCTTAACAATATGATATTCAGTATTGTTCAGTATGAGACATATTAGCTGGTATATATAGTTTAATTATTTGACTTAACATGTACAGTAACATTCACCGGTATTTAAACAGTACCTGGCAGCTAGCTTTCTGGGACTAAAACCATCAAGATCATTACCAATTGAAAGACATACAGCTTAATAACAATTAACATACATGTTTAAAAAAACAATGAATGGTTCCGATGTATTCACAGTACACTCCATCAATAAATAGATAAAAATTTGAGCACCATGAGAAACTCATTTTTATGGCACATACTTTCAACAAATCTACACAAACAGATCTATCAACAAACATAATTTTTTATACAATAGGAGTGAACATTTTTAAAAATATTCTTCTTTTCCAAAAAATTTGTACAGAAAATTTTTAAAAAATGGCACAAGGTTGCAATTTTGAAAATTAATTACCACTTGCATTTCAATAATTTGATATCCATTCTTTTAATAATTAAACCTCAACAAAAATATACATAGAGTGATTTTTTAACTTGCATCGATTGCTACATGTATATTGCATGGTCTTGTGACTAATGGTATTCAAATATATCATTTGGACAAGAAATGGCATCATGATTTAAGGAAGACGCACCTAAAATAATTTGCTTTGCCCTCATACATGTAAAATTGCACCTAAAAGGAATGATTGTTATGAGCATTGAATTCTCAATCACATGTATATAAATAAATATATATGTATAAATGTCTGCATGTATAATTATGAAAAAAAAAAAAAACTCCTCACAAAAATCAACTTTGGAATTCTGTATTGTAACATAATGAACATTAAATGTACCATTGTAAATACTTTCAAATAACTTAACTTTGGGACTAAGTTCTAAATACTGCTTTTTAAAGCTATCAACAAACATGCAACTCACCGGGACCCATACAGAGATTTAAACCTGTTTTGCATAGCTTTTCAACAATTTATTGACCACCAAGAATATTACTATAAAAAAATTCATTCCATGTCTGATTTTGCTAGGTAAATAATACATTTGTACATGTATTCAACAATGTTTAAAATATAACTTTTAAAAGTTTGAACTGTAACAATTAAAAAAAACTTCCCATGTACCAGTAGCATTCAAATGTACAATTTCAACACTTTTCTACAAAAATTTACTGAACCTAAGTTACATAACCTTCCTAAATAATATGCATGTTTATTGCTGAGTAAGCAAAATAACCTGTCAAAAAACTGTCAAACTAGCTTTTTTTGTTCAATATTTATATATACATATACGTTTATTTAATAATCATCATAAACTGACCAGAGCAAATGACTATTTAAACACAGACCAGAAAATAATCAGCACCTCTGTGTTTCTGATAATTAAGATACTTAATTAAAAGGTCGCCATCTCAAGGAGAAACAACAGAATTTACAATTAAGGGGGCTGGATGGTCCAAGGCCATTTATGTATAATATTAATCTCATCCAGATGAAGATCTCTGAAGAAAGATAAAGGAAAATGTTCAAATTCTAAAGCTTAAATATTTGGACTTTTTCTTACTTAAAAATAATGTATGACAAAAAAAATATTCCATTTGAAAATCTAAGGTAAGTAACGTAATTGATTGCCAACCATCAAGCCCTCTTAAGTTTGTTGGGATCAAATTTTAAGGAAACAAAATTTCATAATACATGCACAAACAATAGCCAGTATATTGGTAAATATACATGTATATTTTAAACCAGGTCTCCATTAATTCATTATTTTGATCCCACTACAAGCATGATATGTGTGTGTGTATACACAGTTGAACTTCGATATCTTGAACACCGATATCTCGAATACAAGTTTCAGCCACTTATTTTTTAGTATTCTCGAATACTCGTATATCTCGAAGTTTTCAAACAGTCCCATCTAGTTCGAGATAACGAAGTTTGACTGTATATAATTAAAAAACTTTTTTTTTTTTTTTTAATTGTTTTTGGTTTTCTTCTCCAGTCCATATTATTTTTATTTATTGTTTTTGGTTTTCTTCCTCCAGTCCCCTCTTTTTTCACATGTCTCAAACTTAAGAATCCTACAAAAGAAAAATTATACAAACTGCACTTTATGAAATATACACACATAATGTAATAATAAGAGTACATTTAAGATATTGAGCCAGCAAGACATAAAGTTTTCAGGAATCATCAACATGAAACAATTTTAATTTTCAATATTTTCTTTAATTAATAGCAGAAGGCTATAGATCGAGTTTGAACAAAATTTGATCCCTTTGAAGTGCAAGTTATATTATATTCTTCGATGTAGAATTGAAGTATTTCAATTTAGCAAGTACAAATAGATGCATACATTGAAGAGCAAATTATTTGCTATTTTCATGAAGATGGTCCTGTTGGAAAAATCTATGAAAATTTCATGCATGAATTTTTAATGCAGTTATGATGACTATGATTACACATTATAAAGAGCCAAAGCTCATAGAACCATCATATTTTAGAAAAATAGCTACCGGTACATGTACAGCGCTATGACAAAAATATTTGTGAATTTTTACATACAGAATGGTGGAATGGGGAATAATTCTAATTATATGCTGAGTTGACAGATTTATTTTGAAAAAATATTTGTCAACTACCCCGGTAGTGAGATGAAAACGTCAAAAAGAAAAGACCTCAAATTCTTTGAAAGCTGTCAAAACATGATCATAACTGGGATAATAAGACTTACAAAAACTAGTTGAAGAAGGGTTTGAAAGGACATTTCTAGTAAACTTAATGAAAGCAGAGATGCTAATAACTCTGTTCACCCATGGACAGTCCTAAGATTTTTGCATGATCGACATGTTGTTCAGTGGGGAAAAATGGTCGTTTCTGCGATCAACAGGAAAATGTGTGTTGCCTGATGTTAAGAGAGAAGAAAATTACAGTGAATAATTATTGCAACTCTGTCATATTTCCTGATGAAAGTTAGGTAGTTTTAGGAAAGATTCATTGAGTGTACGTGTATCAAACATCTAAAGAGTCCTAGCTACTTGCTGAAGTGCATGCCCCCCCCCCAGGCAGAGAAGGCTTTCACTTTTGGTTTTGGTGTAAGAATGCATCTCCTACCACTATGCATGGTTAATGGGAAAAATAATGCAGTCAAATACATTTCCATTTAAGAATAAAAACTTCATTGTCCAATGCTTCCTCAACAAAACCCATCATTTTTCAGACAACCACAAGCTCGTCCACAGAGCATGTTTTACTCAATACAAACAACAAAATAATATTCCTAATGCAATAACGAGCTTTAAATATCAAGACTTCCAAAGAACTGTTCCACACGACTTTACACATCTGAAATTCCTTTGATGAAAACTATATCAAATCTATTCCCCATCAACTATTAGCGGTAGGTAATCAAGTCTAAATTAAGGCCACCACACAAAGTATTAATAAAGGTAATTCAGTTATTTAAACAAATTATTGTTTGCATTAACAAAGCACGATGTTTTATATGTCTGCCATTTGAAAACTGTGAATACTTTGTCATAGCACTGAATATCCTACGTTTTGTCTTCATATGTCCTAGATATCACATTTTTAAGAGGAGTCAATCTGTAGTTTTGTGTATCCAAAACAGAAATAAAATATACCTAATCTTTCATATCTTTGGATCTAATAAGCATATTTTCCCCTTTTAAGAAATATGGGAAAAAACATATTTAGTACTCTCTTTGTAGGGTCTTGTCTCCATTTTAATTTAAAAAAGGAGTATATATTAAACAGGGTTAAATACACCTATTTTTAAAAAATGATGACCAAGAAACAACAATTAATTAACAACTGTAACTAATTTGGTGTCAATAACAGTGTGTTGCCATACATTCAGACACATACTCTAGCGTAAAAACCAACTGCATTTCAAGAAAACTCTTATTATCCAATTCCAAGATTTTAAAAATATAATCATCAATTAAAGTTTTACAGTCCTTGTACGCCTAGATTCCAAAAAATCTACAATTTGTCAACCTACATTTTTTATTAAAACTTGAATAGTTAATAGACTTAACAGAACAAAATTAAATATATTATCCGATTACAAAGCAAGTGTTACTTTGGAATCATTTGATTTCATGGGGGCCAATTTTTGTGGATTTTTGTTTATTTGTGGGGATGTTTTTTCATGGATGCTTAAGGTTTTAGTTTCAGAAGGTAAACGAAATCTTTTATAAGTAGTTTTCGTTAAGGAAGTAAATTCATGGGCAAGGGCTACCCACGAACACCACGAAAATTGAGCCACCACTAATTATAATGATTGCACAGTATTAACCTACATGTAGCTCTTTCAGAGTACCGTTAAGCTCTTTTCTTGGAGTACCTTATTTCCTTGCTGCAAACTGTCCCAACTAGACCATACTGGTGGCCTCTGAGGCAACATTGACATTCTGTTCCTCTGGTATTTCATTGAGCTGATCGTTCACACCTGCAAAAGAGATCCTTAAATAAAACACATAATTGACATCATTGAAAAGTTGCTTGAGATTAGTAAAGTGGAAAAACTGTAAAGTTTTATGACCCTAAGAAGAAAGTACAGTTTCATTAACATCGCCCTGCTAAAAATTCTTTTAAAATTCTTCAAAAAATATCACAAAGAAAATTGTAATGTTATTTTGCAAAATAATACTAACTCTTGAGAATTAAAAAAATACACACAAATACATCATCAGATATTCACAAAAGATAATTGTAACATCATAAACAGTGCAGATCTCCAATACCAGAATTCTCCAAAATTCTAAACAGAATTCAAGACACTCATGCATGTATTTTTCAGTTTTTTTATGCCAGGTAAATAAGTGAGGCAAGTTGAAAATGGCCAAGTTAATGTCTTGCACCTCAAAATTTGCGATGGTTTTCAACCAGATTATAAAGGTTTAAATCCCTTTATTTATTCATTCATTCATTAGAGCAATCTGATACCAACAACAACCCATCAAGAGATGAAATTCTATATTGGTGTTCTTGAAAGAGTGACAATTTAAAGTAAGTCAGTTTATCAGCAAACTACAAGAATATTTTTACACCTTCCTCACCATTATTCGGGACTGTGTTCTTCAATCTTTGTATAAATTGGCCTGTTTAAAATAAAATAATCTTTGAATAATGCTTTGTTTCATTGATAGAGTCATAATACTTAAAGATGAAATAAATTTTTAAAAAGATAAGAAGATTTTTCATCACTCCTCAGTTGTTACTAGAATATATATATATTGTAAACCAAATTTTACTAGTGTGCGAGAAATTTTTCTTGAGGTTTGCAAGAACCTCGTAACACAATATTTTTTAACGTGAACTACTCCTAAAAAGTCTCTTGAATGTGAAAATTGGTCTACCGCAATTTAGACAGTTTATCTCTGGTAAAAAATAAGTACTCCATTTTTTTTTAAGTCCATGCAGTTACCTTACAATCTACAGAATAATATGTTTTCATTTGAGCAATCATAATTAACAGCTTGAAGCAGCAAAGCGTACATTATACATTGATGAATCATTCTAAAAAATGTGTGCCTGCATGGATTTCACCATTTTATTTAGTTTTCACAGGACATATTTCCTATCAGTGCAGTGGTTGTCATTATTTGAGTAACTGTAATGTCACCCTCTTTCCTTGACAGTTATGTTTATTTGTTGGCAACAACATTTCCAATAAACAAGTAGATATTTCAGTTCATATTGAACAATATACACAAAATAACACATTATAACATGCATATGATGCATAGAGTGACCAGGAATTTTTTCTTCTAAAACTTAAACCTAAGATTGGCTGAGACACAAGTTTCAGAGTACAAGTATTACATATATATTCTCCAGATGTCATCAAATTGATCTAGCCATTATTGTATTGTTAAGACATTCTTACCAAACTTATTCCTGCAGCAAAGTTTAATGCCCAACCATACACCAAGTATAATCACTGCCAGGGATGCCCTGAAAAAAAAATTGATTTTGAGATTTCTCTACCTTGACTTTTGTACATAAAGTCCACACAATTAAATGGAAACTCTTTTTATATATGTTTAAATGGTATAGTTATTTTATTCCTTTTATTAAAATTTGAAGAAAGGAAAAGGGACATTCCCTTCCAAAGGCCTTAAAGGTCACCTGAGTACACATAGCTCATACAAAGACCTGTCAAGGAATCTCACATAAGCATTTTTAAAATTTAGCCTCATTCTGGAGTAAAAGTAATCAAAAATATGGTAATGACCACCCCATCTCCTACTTGCTCTAAAAATTTTCACCTCCTCTACCATCTGAAACTTATGGCTCAGATTCAGCATTCCAGCATTTCAAGTGCATATCAGTATCATAAAATGCACATTCTAGTCATAGTGCACGTGTTTTCCTCAACAAACCTCCCCAGACAGCAAGGTAAAAGGAGGGGGACTGTTTATAGAGGGGATGTGATATACATGTACATTAAACCAACTTTTGTTCATGTTTTCATGTCATCGGGAATATTTCTCGCCACGAACCAGTCATTGTTGTATGGTCACGCGAACATTTATTGTTGCAAACCAGCAAAGTAAATTGTGAAATAAAGTTGTAGCGATTTGTAAAAGTTTGTTTACAGTAATATATTTACTTCCATAGAGGATGATTCCTTCTGTTTATGGAAACTTACAGTTAATTCATAGCTCTATAGAAACAGCCAGACTGAAATCTACACCCTCCCCATTTATGTATTGGTTGAAACCTACAAAGACTGAAACTGACATGACTGATACTTACACGCCACGTTTATTAATAGTTTGTTGAAACCTACAGCAACCTAAGATAAATCATGGATTGCATGAAATAATCACGATGATGTCAGACTCGAATTCCGATAGGAGACATTTGGCTGTTTCTTTAAGCTAATTAACGTATTGATGAACATTTATAGTAATTTAGTGAATTTTACTTACTTTTCACGATCAATTCATTAATTTGTTAAAAGAAAGATCTAAATATAACAAATGAAATGCTTTCTTTGCTGATTCATGCGGGTTATGAAGGTAGCGATCAGTTTGGGAGCAGCAGATCATTTGTACAGTAAAACTCAGTTATAGAGAAGTCCAAGGGACCAATGGATTTTGATTCTTTGTTATATCCGTAATTCGTTATATCTGTATAGCGAATTCATAATAATAACTATAGAGAATTCACTATATACATACGAGATGATTCTGTAAATCTTTTAAAATAATTGAAATAGGCTGGGGGTTGAGAGGGCCGCCTTGAGGACTCTCATGGGGTGCAGGGGCAAAGCCCCTGCTGGGGGGGGGGGGGAAGCCCCCTGCCGCTGACAAAATTTAAGCATTAGTAAACTAAAAATAGCCTTAAATAAGTGACAGAAATGGAAGTTTACAACTTTATTTTTTATTATTTACAGAATGCAACTTTTAGAGCAAATGCTGTTCAATGGCCTTCCATCCTCTATTTCCATAGTTAATGGCACAGAATACATCTAGCTATTCCAGGTTCAATGGTATTCTGAATATTGTTTGATATTTTTTCCTCCTTAACTTGTCGTGATAGCTAATGCCTTTTTTAGGCATTATTAACACTTTTGTCTACAAGTTTGACATCATGTTGACAAGGAATTCTCTATCACCCTGACTTTGCATTTACCTTACTAGGATATAAAAGCAAACGTCTGGCTGATGCAGACAAGATCACGGACAAAAGAACTTAATTTTTTTCAAAACCGACAAAAACAGAAATGATCGGAAAAAAACAAAAGCTGGAATATCGGAGAGTACTTATAAATATCAGATTCTTTGATTCAAATTAGCAGAATTCCGCTTAATATCAGAAAAGAATCATCACTGTACATACTATGTACTTTTAAAAAACAATCATTATTACATGTATATAAAATTAAATACTCCTTAATAAAAAAGATTTTCTCCACAAAGTTTCTGGCACTACATTTTTTTTTCATGGAAGCTAAATAAATAACATGTTAATATGGCTGTTTTATGTTTCATATCCCTAACTAAGAGCACAAATAATGGCTTTTTATCGGTGATACACAATATTTTATACAAATATATAGACATCAGTATGAAAAAATAAATATAAGCATTGATTGCTTAAATGTTAAATGGTAGTGCAAACTTATTTAACTATAAAGAAATTCGTTATAAAAGTGTTAAATTTTGTTATTATTCATCTCTACTTGACTCAAAATCAGTTTGCTATATCCGTAAATTCGTTATATCCGAATTCAATTCGTTAGAACCATAAAATTTTGCAAAGATTTGTTAAAATTTTTACCAGGAACTCAAAAAACTATAGTCGAGAAATGGTTATTTTCGCGTTCGTACTAAACGAGTTTTACTGTACTAATAAAATAAAATGCTGTATAAATATGTTAAATAAATGTATTAACTGTATTCTGTTACATTATATACATTTTAAAAAATGTATATAACCTGCAAAAGCAGGTTATATAAATTTTTTCTGCAATGTCATCACCTTCATACCTTGCATGAATCACCAAAGAAAGCATATCTCATTGTTTAAATGGACATTAACTATGCATTTAGTTTTCCCCACATGAAAATTGGGATTATTTTTGGATATTTGGCCCACACCTATGAGGTCCCAGGGGTGGTAGAGCCATGAATTTAGATTCCTCTTAGTATCGAGATGCTTCACCCCAAGAATGGTAACAATTGGCTTTGCAGTTTTTAAAGAGAAGAGAAAAATGTAAAATTGTTCCCTGATGTTGGTATGCACGACGACGGATGAAAATCAATTCCAATAGGTCACCTGAGTAACCTAGGTGACCTAAAAAAAGAAGATTGAAGATTAATGCAAGATCAAAATTGTTAATTCTATACTCACAATGATGCTACAGCTATAATAAGAATGTTCAGATCCAAACCACCATTCTTGTCTAAAAAAAAGAAAACATGTAAGATTCAAGATAATTATTCTAACAGTTCCTATGATAAGTTGAGCTACAATGATTAAACTTCATGGGATATCTAACATGTAAGATACCTTCGTTAACGCTTGGAGGTGTGGTGTTTCTGGTGACGACTTCAGTCAAATTATTCTGGACGTCTGTGGCAGGGGCTCCGGATGTGGAGGGTGTTGTTGGCTGAGTAGTGGTCGAGTTGTTGGTACTAGGGACACAAAGTGTAGAAAGTAATAGAAAACCAAATAAAGAATGGTCAACTTTTGACACTAGCAATAAAATATATATATTTGTTCAGATTTTATTGTGATTCTTTAACCTAGTTAATTTAAGTAAAAATCTCGTACGCAGTGTCTGTATGCATATGAAAAAAAAAATATGTCCGATGGCCATTATGCAAACAATTTTTACAAAGTACTAAGAAAAGCCTGAGGAACTTTAATCTGATATAATAAAATAATAAGCCATCAAACCACAGATTCAGCATTCAAGCCTATCAGTTGTATATATGTATCATAAGATGCACAATCTAAGCAAAGATAGAATAATATTTCAGAATGACCATCAAAGGGCACCTGCTCCAAAAACCTTAACCTCCTCCAGCATATGGAACCTATGGCTAAGATTCAGCATAATCAAGCCTGTCTATAGTTCATGTATCATAAGATGCACCATCCATGCAAGTTTGGTGAAGATAGTTATGACCATAATAACTTAGATATGGCCATCAAAGGGCACCTGTTCAATCATTGGAAATTAATTTATGGGTCAAATTCAGCATCCAAGTCAGTGAAAATAGGACCAATAATAAAACAGATATAGGACCTGCTCCAAAAAATTGAACCAGGTCTGGAAGCCAACGCCAAGGGTGTAACAGGGGTAGACACTATCTTAAAATCTATGGTTGCCTGCAGGGCTACCAAATTATAATTCTTACTATCCCTGTCCGTGAATTTGTAGCCCAGCAGCCAAAGTCTGCTGGCCGAACGAAAGGGGTAGGTGCGGGAGGGGATTTCCCCCTCCTGGCGGGGGGCGGGGCACAGGAAGCCACCCCCGGGAAATTTTGGAAATAAATATGCCAAATGCTGCATTTTGGCTGTATTTTTTAGCAAAATTGTAACTTTATCAATAAGAAGTAAAATGATTTTTTCACCTTAACAGAAGAAACAAAATTTATTTAGGCAAGTAGGCCTATATTTATCTGTCAATTTTTTAATTTAAAAAAAAGTACTGTTACCAAGATTTCATCTGTTCCATTTGTTGTTCCCGAATAAAGAGATTTAACTCAAGACTTATAACTCATAATAATGCCAAATCTTTAAAGAAAATTGACACCTGGTTATGTTAACAGCGGTAGAACCATCGGTGATATTCTTGATCCAATAGGCAATGCCATATTTTTCCTAGATCAATTGTCTACATCGGTGCACCGCTTGTTAATTTACTGACGTTTCAAACACTTTGATAATCCAGATTTTTGATAAGTTGGACCAAAACAAGGTCGAACAAAAACATAGTAGAGAGACCGAGTTATCTCGCACCGATGATTCAAAATCTTTGTAGCGAATATTTGGAATTTGTATATTACATTTTTAAAAATATTTAAACATTGCTTTGACTGATACTGTGGAATCATTAGATTTCGTGGTGGCTCAATTTTCGTGGAATTCGTGGGTACCTCTCATCCACGAATTAACATCCTCCCTGAATTAATAAATTATTGTAATAAAGTCATATTTCCTTGGTAGGTTTAACAGAATACACGAAATTACGTCCCCACGAACTTGTAAAATTTAACAAAATCCACGAAAATTGGCCCCCACGAAATTTAATGATTCCACAGTAGTATGGTATTTAAAATTTCAGTAGCCCCACAGGACAACCTTTATAACTTGTTTGGTAGCCCGACCACAAGTTACAGTTGTCCCGGGCTAGCGGGCTACCGTTAGTGTCAAACTCTGTGTAACATTAGTCCCCTCCCCCCTTTTGACTTTGTCTTATTAAGCTAAAAAGTGATCAAGTAAAAACTATTTATTTTCATATGACTTACTATTTTTTACATGCACCATATCCTACGTAAGGTTTAGAGTACCCCTTCTCACACTTCTGGATGCTGCCTAAAATTAAAGAAATATGTGGCATAAAATCATACAAGTATTTCTAAAATATCATCCAAGAACAATAATCAATATCTAACAACTCGCAAATTAATATTAAATATTTAATTATCACTTAATATATATAAATTCAAAATATAAAAGCGTACTGAGGTGTTTTTATATCATCAGCACTTTGGTTAATCTTAAAAAAATGGCATATAGCAATCTCAGTTTAGCAATGTTGTATCTATTTCAAATATCATATCAATACATGTTGTTTGAAAACAGCATGAAGCATTCATTCTTATGCCAGGGCAGAAATTTCTATCTTTGGGATCTAGTCAATCTATACAATGCACATGCACACACATGCAAGATCTTTGTGAGCAGTTCAAAGGATCTTATGTTTTTAAAAGATAAGAGTTTTGTCAATTATAATGTAAAAATATTATATTTGGCGTGAATGATATTTGGCAGAAAATAGGGCCATGAAATCAAGAAGAATATGTACAACACTAACAACATAAGATGCATTGAATTGGCATTGTTAAAGGAGTTTGAAAAGACTATGATATGTTTAGAATACATGCATTAATTTTTATATATCAGATAATGTCGGAGGAAAAATTTCTACGTAATACTTGTAATTTTAAAGGTCATTACATGCAGCAATCCAATTCAACATGCAGACAGACTGTGACACTTCCATACAATTGTCATACATGTCTAGGAAAGTTTACCCAAGGTCTCCCAAAACCAACAGCACACACTGTCCATGTCTGCTGCACCACCACTGAAAGCCCCGCTAAACCAAGTAAGCACTTTTCTTACACCATATACAGATTCCTTTTCCATGTATGTTTAAAGCTTACCGAAAGAAGAAAAGTTTTTTGTGTAGATTATTGAGCAGTAATTCAGTATTATTTGTCTTCAACCTTCTATGCTTTTCTACACTATAAAAAAGACCTGAAGAAAAAACTTCAATGTCAACAACTGGTCGTCTTTGCTGAATGGATACAGAAACACTTTAGTTTTGATTAAAATACATTATATTTTTTGTGCAAAAGCCTGTTCTCAAAAACACAATGTGTGTTCCATGTCTATTTCAGCAAATTTCATATTGTTCATGACACATATAAAATTGCTCATATGTAACAAACAAGAGGCCTACAGGCCTTGGCGGTCACCCGAGTACCATAGACGGGCCTGTCAGAAGGTGTCAATTTTGCATTTTAAGATAGATTTTAGAGTCTTTATTGCATATTGCTTTATTAGGTATAATTGTTTAAATGTTAATCATTAATAATACTTGGTAGCAATATCGGGGACATCGTGGCATCATACACTGATAATGTTACTGCAGTTTTATACGCCATTTAGAAGTGATAAGATCGACATGTCGTCTGAATCGACGTATCGTAGGATTTTGTTAAAATTTTGGCTATCGACGATTCGTCGGGAAAATACGGTAAGTTCTGAAATTATCCTAATTGAATTTACACTTATAAAACTGCTTCTATACCATATTCTAAACATGTTGAAGATCTAACAACAAGTATTCAAATTTTTCAGTGTCTTTGTCTGTTAAAACACTTTGAATCCATTTTGTAATTAACAGTCCAAAAAATTTGATTAACATATTGTTCCAGTGCAAGTGAGGTTTGCATAATTAAAAGAAATTAAAATCACATAAATATGTCAATATTATATTTTATCGTACAACTGCTGAAAATTATACATAATTATAAGTAATAAGGAATCATTCCTTGAATTATATGAGATGATAATTTCGGTCAGAGCATGATCAATTTTATTGGATTTGACCACTTCCAGACCAAAATTATCACCTCATAATACTCAAAGAATGATTCCATATGTATTTCCTAACATAAATTCCAAATTACCAGTTACTCACTTCACTTATATTAAATATATTCTAACTTCACTAATATTAAATATATTCTATTTTCTAGAAAACTTACAATTTGGTGTCAATCCCCAATCTACTGGGATATCAGATTCTGCCCCATTCCATTTAACACACTTTCGATAGTCATGACCACAGTAACCTTTATTTGCATTACAAATACAGATCTTCTGTGCTCCGGCGATACTGCATCTATGTCCATTCACAATGAAACCTAAAAAAAAAAATCACAAATTTGTGAGATTTACTGTTACAAAGTGACAAAATTTTAAAATACTCTATTTAAAGAATGATACAAATGGTATCTTTTAACTACCTAAAGCAAAAGAAATGAATTACACTTCTTTTCTGTTCCTAACTCACAAATTATACATTTTTTTATGTCCAAATTTCATGATTTGTTGTGATGGTACGTCCCATTGACAATGCATGGTTTTAATTCCACAGATTTCCCAGATTAATCAATTTCTTTTTTAATCAAAAATTATCATGATTTTTAAAAAAATATTTTATATGAACAGAGAAAATTTATACCATATAAATATAAATTATTATAATAGTAACTTGATCCGAAGGGTCTGATCACGTCTTAATGCCAGGGGTGGATCATTGGATAAAACGAGAGGCAAAGCATCAATTTTGATTACCTGCAGGTCTGTAGCCCCCGGTCTGAAAAAATTCCAATGGACGACCTGGGAGCTACAGTGCCACTCATGGTAAAAAAAACTGCAATTTATGGTACACAAAAAATACTGCTAGTTTTGGACTGAATAACCTTATTTTCACACAAATTCTGTGGAAATAATTGGTACAAATAAATTCTTCAGTCAATTAACAATTGATATAGGTACTTTATTTGCCGAAAACTTTTTCTTCAACAGGCTTACAAACCTCAAAAATTGAAGTACGTTAAATTTGTACCAATATCAAGAGTTAAAATTTTTACATACAAACAAACTGTTCCACTTCACTTTAAAGGCGTTGGTGATGGAGTTTTAAAAAATATAAGAGGCAAGTGAAGTGATGATATCAGTAGTAAAATGTCAAGGAATCTTTTGAAATCAATTGTATGTAAGAATGTGTTCTGAAATAAGGTTCATCAGTCAAAAACTAGTACAATAGAATTTGTAAGCCATAGATTTTTAGCATGGGAATAATGATAAGTAACTGTCTTAACAACTTCGATGCTTGAGAAAAAATAATTATACAATAATAATGCAATTTATTCGCAGTGGCTTAACAGGTCAAGACCACTAGATTTTGTGATGTCGGCATAAATTTGCATACTAAATTAGCCATCTGTTTCCTTTTATCGACAAACCAATCAGATGAATGAGTTGCAAGGCATTGTGGGCCAGCTACTACAAGTTTCAGTATATACAAAGTGTATTGAAAAATATACCATTTTGAACTGTCCTATTGGAAACTCATTTTGAATGATTTTTCAGAGCTAGTTTATGAAATAAATATGGACAATTATGTCTTTCAATTCTATGCTCATATTTAAAAAATACTGCATATGGGGCCTTATGAGGCCAACTTCTTTATATATCCCATTGTAAATGTTCAAAAGAGAGGTATGTCCTATTGAATTAGAAGCAGTGAGTACCATTTTTTCATGTAATACCCCAGATTTTTTGGACAACATTAGTAGAATGTGGATTCATATTTTCTTCATGCAGGGACACTCATCAGATGCTTAATTAACGTACAAAATGCGTACTATATGCTACATAACTTGCACTCCTGCATTTGTATATTTCTTTTACTGCAGTGGCTATTTATGCATGTTTAAAATGTACAGTTACCTGTATTTATTTCTAGTGCACCAATAAACAGTTATGCAGACAGTTTTTTTATTTATCAAAATCTGTTTGTTGATACTGATCAGTTTTTGAAGCAACAATTGATCAACTAAAACAACAGTATTGTTCTATGTGAGCATGGAACAAAGTTAATAGTACATAATCTTTCCTTTGTTACCTTCAAAAGTAAAAATCAAGATGTACGAGTATTCCGGCAACCAATAAAATATTGTGTATAAAACAGACAAAAACCATGTGCATTTGTTGAATCGTAAACACAATGTAAACCATCATGCTCTGTGTCTCTTTTACTGGATTGGAGAATCTGTTTGACGTAATATATTGTCACATGTTCAATAATGCTATCCATATAAGGTAGTGTACCCGACCTGCTTAATGTTCATGAAAACTTGTTTTATTGCAAACACTTGAAATTAAAGACACTGCAATGTTTTCCAAGTCTACGGAATCTATAAAAGAACTAAACTCTTTTTTTATGGTTTCAGGTTTCAACCAAAGATTTTTGTTGCACTTACCTTCTGGGCCACAATCACATTCAGGTTTTGTACAGATCTGGTGCTCCGGTAATTGATAAGGGATAGTAATATTACCAGTGTTTACTCTGTCTAAATTAAAGGTATTGTTCCCACACGGAACACACTCATCTTTCCCAGGTTTGGCAGAGTCGGTTGAATTGCAAAGAATGAAATAGTGATCTACAAGTTGAAAAATAAGTTTGAATTTTTGAGACTGATTATAAATATAAATATATAAATATAAATTTTCTGTGAATTTTAATTATGTCAAAATATCATTAATTTTGTAAAATTCTGAGCATTGAAAAGTGATTTGACTTACTGATCTCACACTTCTTTGGTATACAATAAAAAGACCCTCTTTGGACCACATGGGCCTTTGTCTCTGTCCCATTAGTCTCTCCACTGCTTTGTACCCCAGGAACCAGTCCAATGGAACAACCAACAACCTGTGAAAAACAGATTTTTAGTGCCAAACTTTTATACATAATATTTTTTTATCTAATTTTCTTTAAACTGATAGCCTAATAAAAATGTCTTTTAAAACAATTAAACTCAAACATATATTTACAATACATGAAACACAAACATGTACCAATTATCCGATTAACATCATAGAGCATCCAGATTTTAAATAAAATAAAGACAATTCCAAGGAAAAGATACAATAGCTAGGATCCTAAACAACACCCAATGTCTAATACCTCCAGCTCTATACTCTATCCAAGCTAGGTTACTATTCTCTTCATTTTCGATGATTTTTTCGAAAAAATATGCCATACATCAAGGAAGCACAATGTGTATATAAATATAAGGGGGACCTCAATGATTCTCTTTTTGACATGACATCTTCTATTTACCCAAAGAAATTAACAGGGATCTCTTACAGAGATTTACAATTGAAAAACCCTGCATCTTTTTCCATGCAGAAATATAAAGTTTATCTCACACAATAATTCAGTATAATCAAATTTGCAAATCAAAATCTTCGAGATTTTTTATTTTCTTTAGTCATGATGTTCAGTTTGACAATAAAGGGGCCAATTAAGAGATATTTTTCATTCAAATGTTTGAATCCGGAAGTTTTTATGAATATCAAATATTTCAAGCTAATATGTTGCTTAGACATCTTAACCCTTGCTCTGCTATATTGTTATCAAATTTAAAGAGCACCTGTGCTGAATTGTTTTGGGAAAATCACATTTTGATGACATAAATTCTTCATCAATGCATAAAATCTTTATTTCCAAAGATATATAAATGAAATTTTCCAAAGTTGTAGAGCATGGTTGTTTTGTACTTTTGAAAAAGTTTGCATGAATTTCATAAAGAATTGTTGCCATGGTAACCATTTTATTTACTAATTGCAGAAAAAACGTTAAAATTCCTTTTAAATTAGCATCAATTTTATTCATGGCAGTGAACCAAAGGACAATTGATTTAGATATGATACAAAAATAACAAAATAATACAAAATTAATTCATAGTCATAAAATTTTCATTTCAATGAACTAATATCACCTTGTGATTTGACACAATTTCAAGAACATTTTCACACTTATCATTAATTGAATTTTTATCATATCACTGTAAAAAGTTGAGACCAATCATTTTACAGGTGGCATTTTTTCTAGGTTTCTTAAGAAGATATTTCCCAAGGTCACATACAAAGAGGTCAAGGTCACCAAAGCAAGTTAAAACTCAATACCACATTTTAAACATTTATAATGCGTTATTTATGCTGACTACTTCATCAATTACATTTTTTCATGCACAGTGCTTCCAGTTTGTTGAAATTTATGTTAATATTATTGGCATACAATTTCAGAAATGATTTGAATTACTTGCATTGTAGGAAAAATATGTTATAAAATGATCGGGTCAGGTTTTTATTCTGTGCATAGAGCAAAAAATAATGTCAGAAAACCTTGAGCGCTGACACAGTTTTCCATCCAACTTATCTGTTGATGCATCAGTACATTTGATAGAAAAAGAGAAGATAGTTACTTTAATAATAGCATCAAAACTTTACAGAGGCACTGTACTCTAAGTTAGCTTGAGCTTCAAACAAAACTTCATACAACAAAATATAAATCGGGCATAACATTGCATAGCACTGCATTCTTCAGCTAATATGCATTTATATGATCATACATGTCACTAAACTTTTCAGAAATTTGAAAAGTGGTTGACATTTTTTGGACAAGTTGAGAGCCTTCAAAACCAACAAAAATATATCTAACATATTTCTGCATGTACATGAAATTGCTATTTAAAAAGCAAAGTTATTTAATACCAGTTGTTTTTTAAAATAACCATTTAAGGCAATTGTGTATAACGGTAAAACAGAGTATTATTTGAATTTGGAATTATTTTGGTTCTTGGAATTCAGGGCTTTTAAGAAAATTGCCCTTGGTTAGACTAACTTAGACAGGTAACATGAATTTTTCTTATGGATAGTCTAACTAAGGGCAATTTTCTTAAAAACTCTAAATTCCAAGAATCAAAATAATTCTGAATTCAAATAATACTCTGATGTATTTATATAATCATTTTAATCATGAAAGCATTTCTATTTTATATCATACTTATTTCACACAGAGAGAAAAGCGGAAAAGACATGTACCACAATAACAAAAGCTCAATTAACCTTCAATAAAAAGAACTCTCCTCTTTCCTCTTACATGTATAGTTTATACAATTGAAATTACTCTTCTGTTGAAGAATTTGAACTCAATCGACTTCTCTTGTAGGCCAAAAGGAATTCCTGCTTTGTATGATAAATCTCAAAGCAAGGAGAAATGCATAGCGACACATTACACTGTCTGCATTTGTAGCTGGTCATGTGGCCACATCGCCTTTTCCGCTTCTCTCCTGGTCTTAATGGGGGTAGCATCTCCCTCTCTGCTGGTCCACAAACAATGCACTGGCGATGAAGAGGTTTTTCTCCTTCCATCAACTTGTCCAAAAAATGTCTCCCTGTAAGTCTCTCCAGAACTCTGGGGGCAGGTCGTCCAAGTGGTGTTGTAATACTCCCTCCAGAGCTCTGGATGAGCTGCTCAACGAGCTTTCTTCGGAAATGGCGCTGAACCATGGCATTGTTGAAACTGCAATTTTCTTTGTACAAAATATAAGAATTTACAATTGCAATATTGATAATATGGAAAATAAGTTTTTTCCACCATTTCATAGTTTTGATGCCAAGTTTATAATTTTCCACCATTTGGTTGCTTCTATCAACAGCACCCATTTTTTGATCATAGACATGAACCATGGAAGGCCTAACTTTTGCTTCATGATTTCTCATAAAGTCAGGTCTTCTAGTTTCCACATTGACAGAGGTGTCAGTGGTGCTTATTAGGTACACAGCCTTTGCATCTAGATATTTTAAGCAGCTCAAAGGTCCATATGACATTGTTGCTGTGTCCCCTCTGTTGCTAAGCTGAGCTTTCTTTAATTTGTCTGGGATACCTTTCCTGTAACTGCGTACAGTTCCAGTTGCTCCTGTCCCGAGGACCCACAGATCCATAAAAAGACGCGGTGAACTGTAGTAATTGTCGCAATAAAGAATATGCCCTTTTTCAAAATAGTTTCTCATTAAATCCATTATAAGATCATATGTTGCCCCGTTTTCTGATGGCTGTACAGATTTTTTACCAGTATATAATTTAAATCTCAAACAATATGCATTTTCTGAGTCACACAAAACATATGCTTTTAACCCATATTTGACTGGTTTGTCTGGACTATAAACACGAAACGATAAGTTGCCTCGCCAGGCAACCATACTTTCGTCAATGGCCAATGCTTGGTTGGGTTTGTAAACAGAACGAAACTTTGTAAGGATTCTATGGTATAGGGGGCCCAGTTTAGAGGTTCATGGCCCTCGACTCCACGTGGAATATATTTATCATTGTCGTTTAAATGAAGAAAGGCAAGAAGGAGTAAAAACCTATCCCTGGACATAACACTGGGGAAAAAGGGAGTTGATGTCACTGGATTAACGGTCCAGTATTCGGAAATATCCATTTGTGTTATGATGGCCATTGCTATAACAATGGCAAAGAACTTCTTCATCTCTGAAGCTGTTGTATCCCTTCATTTTTTAAAGCGAGATTTTTCCTTTAATTGTTTGTTTGCAAGAAATTGATCAGCGTATTTGTTTGTTTCATCAGAGATATTTTGGTAATCAAAGTCATCTAAAAAAAGTTCAAAATATTCGATCGGAGAATCAGAATCAGAAACTTCTTTTTGTAAACCTGGTTCCTGCTCAAAACTTAACGGTAAGGGAGTCCTATCACCTTCATTCCAAAGTTCACTATTCAAAACATTGTAATTGGCATGAATTGATTCATCATCTAATTCTGTAGTATTTAAATCCTCTAAATCAAAGCCTTCAAAATTGTCCTCACCGTCACTATCGCTATCTGCAAAGATTTCTTCTATTATGTTATCTCTGTCGGCCATAACGTCTATAGGGCATATTGTTTACATATATTCAACAGGGTTTAATTGTATATCTCTCATGAAACAAACAAATATTCCACTCAATTCAGTTTGTATTAACACTGAAAAAACGAAAACAAGCAATAGATTTCATTGTTTAATTTATAAAAATGGACATTTTTGCCAATATATCATCGAAAGTCCAAACGATACAAAACAGCTGATCGCCGCATCATATCTCAACTTCCGGTGCCGTTAGATCAAGTGCTTCCTAAGATTGCGGCGTTATTTCCTTTAAACTAGTTTATACAAAGAATGATGTGTTTATATATACCTTTCAAATGTTATATTTACTATCCTTGCTATAGTATTATCTCCTATTTACGTAATTAGATCACCAGACACCAACAACGAAAACACGTGTGCAGCAGCCATTTCTGTCGCGTTGTTTAAACGCCTATATCATTAACTAAATTTCCCTCCAAATTTCCAAATAATAAAGCATAGGTGTTACACCATTGTTTTGTTATGGTAATACAAATTTTAAACGTGAAAGGCAATTAAGCTAGTGTTTATCGATTCTTTCTTCTTTTAGTATTGAAAATTATAAGAATAATACAAGGTGGAATCCACCTACATCTATTTTTAACTGTATACAAAATGTTCCATATAACATAACATTAGAAAAATACTATCAATAAATGCGTAAAAATTATATAATGAAGAAAAAGAAATATAAGTGTACTTGATATGAACATTAATAAATACAAGAGGGATATAAACATGCGATAAAATTTATCGGTTGATTCATATCAGGGTACTGAAAGTCGGCGTCTACTATCGCTTTCACTTTTAAAAATGGCGCCGATACAACACATTACTTACTGGAGAAAAATGCAAAAAAAATGTAACCAAACCTGTATGTAATCATTTTATTTTAATAAATCTTAAAATTATGGACCAGTATTATATATTTCAGAGACTTTTACCGGAAAATAAGAGCAATATAAAAAAAAATCATCCAGACAAAATGTGATCGTCTGTTTTTCATTGAAACGCACATATATGTGCGCCCCGCATGGTAGCGCACACTCTGTAATGCGCACATATATGTGCGCGCAGCAGAGCAAGGGTTAAGACAAACTGCGTATTTACGTCAAGGACAGAGTATAAAACCACGGAACATTAACTGGCAAGATTGGAAATATACAGCTTACGTCAGTTTCACTTGTTACAGTCAAAACATTGAAATGGGCAGGAACAAATTGACACGGACGTCTGAGAAAACATTGGATGGAAACTGTAGTTATAGGAAATGTATGTAGTGTATTTTCAATCCACCTCAGCATTTCTAACTAGCTAAATAATTTAAAGCGATGGAAAAACATTTAATTAGTATCAGAAAACCGGTTGAAAAACATTTAATTTCATCAGTAAGTAAAAAATCAGTGACTGTGAAAAGATACCAATTCGGAGATATTATTTATATGCAGGGCAAGCATTGTCCGATGACTTCTTATATGAAACATTTTATATACTCTATTATTGGATATAATTTTAATCTTATAAATGGGAACTTTGATTGTTCTCTGTGAATAAACCCCGTTTCAACTATGGCCCCACTTGATTTCAGACTTGTGAGGACTGATTCTCTGAAGTCATCGGACAATGCCTTAATTGCCTTGCGTATTATATTTGCGGATTATATACTTATTTGGTGAAATAATTTTTTTTTCAATCATTTGCTGATACTAAACATAATGTTTTCGATCGCTTTAACCAGAGACATAAATAACATGTATAGCAAGTTTGAAGTGCTGAGTAGGATTGAAAATACATGTCCTACAACTACATGCATGTACAGTTTCAATACAATGTTTTCTCAGATCTATGTCCGTGTCAATTTGTTCCCGCCCATTTCAAATGTTTTGACTGCAACAAGTGAAATTGACGTACGCTGTATATTTGCCAGTTAATGTTCCGCGGTCTTAGTACCGGTAGATATAACAAAATGTCAAAAAATGTGGTGCAAGAAACGTGGTTTCATCTTTCACCAACCCTTCGCCACAACCACCAACCCCTACACTTCTTCCAAAAAATGAAACATGAAATAAAAATAAGTGCATCTACTTACGAAGCATATCAGAATACCGGTACATGGAATGAGCTTCATATCTACACTACTACAGTATTGAAGTTCACGTTTCACCAACTTTTGACAACACTTTTCTGGCAAGTTGCTTCCACCTAAAAAATGAAATAACATATAATTCTCGTTTCTCTATAAAATGTAAACTGTATTTCTCAGTAGAATGTTAAGTCCGAATAATCACCCTTTCAATAAAATTGCTCAGAATTATCTAGATCACTGCCACTATAAGTCTTGCGCAATAACGCAATGACACGTGTGGTTTGATAGGCGATTACTAAAAAAGAAGACCGAAAGGTGGATGAAATATTTCCGGATAATTGCATATTGTAGTCTGACTGGGGAGGCTGTTTTAAAGATAATTCTGTTCGATGATATAAACATAAAAAATTCCATTCATATCTGCCAAACTGTAATAATAATAATAATGAACTGTTGGGATCATAAGCAATAGATATTCTTTACAGACCCGTTAGTGCCCCTTTCTGATTTTTTTTACTCGGAGGAACTGCGTGGGATCCTATGGGCGGATTTAAGGGGGGTTTTACAACGCACTTTGAAAAATTACGCACATTTATTTTTTCAAAGTGCGTTAGTAATTAGTTTTGGGACGAGTTCAATGCGCATTGAAAAAAAATATATCTAAGTGCGTTAATATCGTCGATATTAACGTACTTTGAACAAAAAAGTTTCTCGATTAGAATTTTTTCTTACGAAGTTTGATTAAAATCAGATCCTTTGGTCCGCTCTAGGCCTAGTGTAGCGGATCTAATCAGATTGAACAACTCCGGGATTTGAATTATCCAAATATGACGTAAATTAACTGCATTGCTTAGCAACTGTCTTTTCCTTTTCTTTTTGTATGAAGCTAATTTACTTTTTAATTATTTGTAATGATTGTCAATTTAACCTATTTTTATCATGCAGGGATACAGTTGTCTATTTGATTAGAAATTGTAATGAGTGTTTCTGTTGAAACACTTCCATATTCTTTAACATACCAGTGGAGAAATTATTGTTTGGTCAGCTCTTTTTTTCCACATCACTCAAGGTACTTATCGACATGTACAACAAAGTGTATTTCTTTTTCTGTTCTTATACATTTACTAAGTTGCTGAATATCATATGTTTTGGAAGGAAAGATGAGGGGTATGAGACCTTCTTCCTTTACCGGTAATTAATTAAATGATGTACTGGTAATTGAACTGGTTTTTTTTGTATCATTTGTTAACCCATACCTCACCCCCGTTCTCAAAGACGGAATTTGAGATTTATAATAGAATTAACAAATCATCATACTCTCAGCAAATTAAAACAATCATTTCCAGAATTTGTCATTTATGCATATTTTCTCGAAGTGCGTTAAGTGTCTTGGTGACAAAAAAGTGATGTACCTTCATAACGCACTTTGAAAAAAAAATTCAAAGTGCGCAATTTTTTTCAAAGTGCGTTGCCACATGGGTACATTCGATACCCCCACCTAAACGTTACCGGCACCATGCATACATTAATCTGTTACACCATGCATAAATTAATTTCTCTGCAATGCATTTACGATATAGTAGCAAAAACACAGGTGCATCCAGCAAGGCATGAGACTGTTTACGTCCTAAAAATTCAGAAATGCCTCTCATTATTACAAAACTGGAATAGTCGAACATTTTCTTTTTCATCTACATGTATATAGTTTTTGTTGTTGTTTTGCTTTAGAGCTATATTCATATCCACCGAGTTGGCCTATTTTTTTTTTTGGAAAACCGATTGTGAATCATTGTAAATATAACCAATAATATGTTTTCTTTGATCATAATGATGCATTCAAGTTATAAATGTTGTTCAAAATATGTCAAGAGAATTTTCCCCATAAAGTTTGTTTTGAATTATGATGATCTGTATCTAGAGTAGCGCAATTTTGAATTGAAGAATATATATACTAAATAAAATTCAATACTGTAGTGACACCGTCAATGTGTTGCGTCTGCAGTTATTGCAGGACCTATAACAAATAATTCATGCCATTTCATCTATCTAATATTACTAAAAGCCCCTCTATCTCTTTTACTTACGAGTTTTAAGTGGAATTGTCTGAGATTTTTGTCTTGTCTTTTATTCACAAATTATTATTAATTTTAATTTCATTTAAACAAAATTCAAATAACTATAAGTAAGAAATTCTTGTGCTCGCAGTCAGCACATTGAGCAATTGTTGTAAACACGAGGTGAAAACTCTTACCACGCCATGAGCACCCACCGAGGACATAGTCCATCGTCAAGTAGATAGGGGAGTATCAAAAAGAGATTCAACTACATTGTCCCAAGTGGGTCTAATCGGGTTGGGGGATGGGAGTCCTGTCCCCAAGTGTTGATTCCCATATTTCTTGTAGGTTAACAGCTCACAAGGCTTGGTGACTTTTAAACAAAACAACCAAAGAAAAAAAAGAATGTTTTTACGGATATTTTTTTTGTTATTGATTTTATTTTCAATGATTTTTCTACTTTTAACAGGATAGCTAGGAAAATACTTATAATAATAAAAAAAAAATCTTGCTCCTCTCATTGTTGGTTTTCTTGAAATGTGACTGATCTATCTCATTGTAAAAAAAAAAATGGTTACGTCCTCATTTCTGTCTTTTTGCCATCTCAAACCAAAAACAATTTAGCTCACTTGATTTTGGAAAATTATTTTTCCAATTTTAATGTTTACAATGCTTCAGTAAGGCAGTGTTTTAATAAGCAACCAAAATTTTACTGTCATTCGTTGAGTTATAAGTGAGTTACAGAGCTTACAATTCTTTGGTAAAGAATTTAAAGTTGGCAACTTTACATACACAGTATTTAATAAAACTGATAGAAATATGCCACGTAAGTGCCGGTAAGTAGAGTAACTTTTAACTTTGAGCTGACAGTTTGATTGTTAAATTTTCCAGTCTGAAGAAAATGATCATTAAAAAACTCTTATTCCAAAAGAAAAGTCAACATTTTCATTTCAAAGATTTAATATATGTCATTTTTACAATGAAAAAATGAATGAGAATGAAAGACTTGGTACTCAACAGTCAACCACTAATACAAGTATTCAACAATAAAATCTTAATTCCATAACACTACAGGCACATGATACAAGATATTATCATTGAAATCTTAACACAAATACTTTATATCACAAGATATCATATCCTTTGCGACTCATTCCAATACTGAAGTACCAAAAAATCAATATATTAAAAAAACACCAATAATAAGTAAATTCACAGTAAGTTTTTAGTACTCATATGGAATTAGCATATACATGTACTAGTATTTCACGAGGGACCAATATTTGTGGATTTCAAGAGTTTCTGCATTGTCACAATTCCCAGCAAACATGTACAATCCTCTCCCATATTGAGAAAATGGGAGGTTTATAAATGCAGACTTTGGACCACGGTTCGAGACGCTGAGATACATGTACATATACCTGCTAAATACAGTAAAATACGCTTATAAAAAAGTGCTACGGGGGTGGGTGGGTGGGGGTGTGTGTCATTTTTGCTTCACTATAAGTGTCATTTTTGCTTCATTATGAACGTAATTCATTATATCTGTCAAGTTTACAACATGTAATAAAGTCATGGGGAATGAAAATCATTTTGCTTCAAGAGTTAATGTCTTAAAAGTGTGTTTGCTGAACCTCCCAATTTACTTTTATTCCACTTATTCTATTTGTAGTTGATAAGAGGTTTCAAATTCAATAAAATGTAATGATTTATAAGGAAAATTGTCAATATCACACACCTTCCTTTCACAAAGCAGTCAATCCTAGAGAATAAGTTACTAGTAGTAATTCCCCAAGAATCAGTGAGGTCACCATCAGAATTCAAAAGTACAGTGGAATCCTTAATATTCCTGTTGGCTAATTTTCATGTGCATTCTTAAGTTCTGTATTTAATGATTAATGGGGATGCATTTTGGTATATTTGTTTGAACGCACATGAATACAATTTGTTGGGAATTTTAATTCATAGTTGATGGGTATGAAAAATATATAGAGTCAGAAAGATTTTTAATGATTCCTCAGTATGTTGAATATGACATGGACTTCTGTAAAATCTTTGTTAATAAAAATCTGAAATACATATTGTGTTCAATGTGCTGAATAATATCTAACAAGCAGATCTTTAAAAAATCATGTCATACTACATCAGAACTGCTTAAATCAAACTATTGCTAACTGAAAAACAGTTATTATTATACATACAGTAATACAGAAAAGCACCATTTGTATGGCACTGAAAGAACTAATGTTCAAAACATTTACCGGTAATCTTTCCCTTTTATCCAAAGACACAGCTTAATTTCTACATAATTATAAAAATATGCATTTATCTACCCAGTAATCAAACTTGGTTTTTTTCTTCAGGGGATGTACAAGAAGTTTATAAAAGAAAAATTCTTTGTTCTAAAACATGCAAGGCACCAGTCGATAAAAATATATAAATGAATAAACAATAACATTTTGTTTAAATTTAATCTCTTTAAATATCAAATATTATGGCAAATATCATATCAGAAAAAGTAAATAAAAAAAATAAAATAAAAAAAAACAACAACAGTTTTGTACATAATTGACATTAACAACATATAAAATTTTAAAATTACTATAAGAGAAAAATTGTTTTACATTAAAATAGCTGGCTCAAGTACACTATTTATAAGACAAAAGTAGTTCTTATATAAACATCTTTATAATTTAATTTCTCTCATTATATCATACTACCACATTCTTTACAATAAGTTAAATAAAATTCAAAATATATGCATGAGGAATATGTCAACAGATATGTTTGAATTCCTATCCCCCTCCTGCATATCCCTTCCTATCAGAATAGCCTTCTTGAACACAATTCCAGGGAATGTTGTTTAAAAAGTTTGTACTGTAAAACTCGGTTATAGCGAAATCCTAGGGATCAATGGATTTACTTCGTTATATCCGTAATTCCAAAATATTCCGAGATCCTCGGACTCTAAAGCCCGCTTTAATATTGTGATGCACGTCAAAATTGAGGTGAAAGTCAGAGGAATCTCGGATTACATTATATCCGTAAAACAAATTTGTAATCATATAATAACTATAGCGAATTCACTATATACATGTTTTCTTTCACCAGACTATAATTTTTGCTAATTGAGGCTTAAATAAAAATACATTACTTTGATACCTTTAATAATCGGATTGCGCATTGAAAAATTAATATGAAAATCAATTTATTCAAACTACTATGCTAAATGGTAGTAAAAACTTTTTAACTTGAAAAGAAATTCGTTATAAAAGTGTTAAATTTCGTTATTATTCACCTCTACAGGACTCAAAATCAGTTCGCTTTATCCGTATATTTGTTGTATCCAAATTTGTTATAACCGTAAAATTTTGCAAAGATTTGATAAGAATTTAACCAAGGACTAAAAAAAACTTTGCTATACCCGAGAATTCGCTATATCCGTTTTCGTACTAAATGAGTTTTACTGTATTACTTCTCCTTACAAGTATACTGCAGATTCCTTATTAAACACTCCTGGATTTTATAATCTCGTTTACATTTTACTTTGATGGTTGTGGTTTAATAATCTAGCAATTCGATACAAAACATTTGTATCAAGGAATTATTCATTCACGTAAAATAAGGAATCTACAGTAGCAATCCGACAGATCTATAATGATGTTTCTACTATAAAAAAAAAAAACAAATCCTGTGCGCTTCTTATGCATCCAGAGAGGACACTCATGGTGTGGAATGGCAGGATTAAGTGATTGAGCTACCAGATTTCAGTATTCTCCTTGGACCAGCATTTCCTCCTTACCCTAAGATAAAAGTTGATACATTGTATATGGCAATAAAGAACTAAATGTAGGGTTACCTTGGATTGGACAACTTTGGTTTAAAAATATTCATATAAATGTGCAAGCGCTCATGTATTGTTTCATATATCCCTGAGTTAGAACTAATGAACTTTATCATTATTAAGAATTTGACAGTCACATTGTTAAAGAAATAGAAATATAAGAATTGTAAAATGACGTCAATTACGCCATTATTGAAAATTTAGTTACCAAGATTTTACACATAAGCATTATTTAAATGCTGTGCATTTTATTGTGAATTAGTGAAAATGCACCCTCTACCTAAAATAACAAGGGCACTGCTAAGCAGTGCACCCCCTCGCAACATGAATTTTGTAGGGGATGCATTATTTAGGAATATACAGTCATGGAAATGTAATTGAGAAGACCAAATTGTACTAACCCTCCATTCCTTTAAAAAGTTTTCTTGTAACCTTTACTAGATTTAAATAAAAAAAAAATACCAAGTTGTTGATTTGAACTGCTTATTTTCACTTAATTTCACAGTAGTGAAGCGGAAGTAGTTATTGTCAAGGTCATTTTTGCTCCAGATATTCATTTCACCATGGATTGGACACAAAATAACCAAGCATCGGACGGTTTTCAATGCATGATTTTTTTCTAATAATTAATGTTAGGTGCCCATTCCTTGTGATATCCTTTAAATGTAGAGTAAAATTAAAATCTAAAAAACAATAGATACAAACATTTTCCTTATGCCACTTAAAATTCGAGTTTTATGGATACTGCCTTTTCAATCCAAAGTTCCTGCAGGTGCTGGCACAATAAAGAACCACTCATGATAGATATTCCTTTTAACAGATGCACTTGTCTAAATTCCTGCCAGAAGATTCGAGGATTTACATTAAAAGAAATCTGTATAGCAATTGGATAAATTCATTTTTCCAAACCTCTGTATTTTCACATTAGAGCCAGAAATTTTTGTGCTTTTTAATGTCTAGCTACTGTATAGCTGTCCAATGCTCGGCAAATATTGTCCGATCCATGGTGAAATAGTTCCAACACTTCATTCATTTGCTTTATTTTCTACATTTTTAACAATTTCACTATTTTTTTCTTTAATAATGAAGCAAGGGGGAAACATGTAACTTTTAAAACGAGTTTTATATATATTTGGACTATAATTGATGCATTATCAACGAGAAAACTCCTAGCGTGTCCAATGCATGGTGAAATCACCCTACATATTAAAGAATGATCACTCATGAATTTTCAAAATATTAAAAAAGCTTAACTCTGCATTGGGCATTGACAGAGATGTGCCGCCGCTCACCGTTGGAGCATAGCAAGAATGAAAACTCTGGATTGTGAATGGAGAGATAAGCCATGAGCTGGCATAATAAAATGGCTTTTTTTCTTCAAAAAGACATCACATTAAAAGTGCACAAAGAAAATATTGACCTGTGTTTGACCAGATTTTTGGATTTTGTTGGTATCCTTTTTGTCTGCTGAGAGACCAATGCCAAGGTCTTCTGATGTAGTTTGGAGAGATCCTCTAAAAGAATCTACCAAAGAAAACAATATATTAACTAACACTGCTGCAATACTTTAATTGATTAAAAAGGTTTATTATAATATAATAATCATCCATGCAAGTCATTTTACTGCAGCTTCAAGTTCCTCTAGGACTCTTATAATTGCCCTCAACCCAAGTCAAAAAAAAGTTTGCTATTAGCATTGTACCCACCTCAACAAAATTCGATAGCTTTAATGCTTTAGTAAGCTTCAGTAACTCTTAAAATTCAGATGATTTTATCTTATATTTATCAAAAAAATTTGGTAGCATATGTTAGTTAAAAAGTGTTATTATCCAGTGACAGTCATCAATGGCTCAGCAGTACGTAACACAGAGAAAATGCATGTACACTGTACAGTCAAACACAGTTATAACGAACATACTTATAATCAATTGAAGCTTACAGCAAATTTATTTTCTTTCCTGCTAACTTAATTACATGTTGTAAAATTGATGGATATAATGAATGAATTACGCTTCTAATGTAGCAAAATTGCCCGTTCCTGGCACTTTGATATAAGCGCGTTCTACTGTATATCCTTACTGTATCCTTATATATTGAGTTTCATTCCTCCAGTTCTTTGTTCTAAATTTTACACATAACTCATAAACTAACTTTTTCTATTTATTTTTAACAACACAGCTGGAAAAAAATGATAAAACATTGTAAAACACCTGGATACCTTAGTTTGTATAATTTAATTCGTTTATCTTAAATTGCAAATAAAGTAATTCAAGGTAAGGGTGCAATACTTGGTATAGATTTCTAAATGTAAAACAAGTCCTACAGAATATATTTCAAACATATTACAAGATTAAAGTTTGCATGTAAAAATATATCTGTGACCCATGCTCCCTATAGTGATACCCCTCTCTGATATGAATACCCAGTACACAAAATATTAAGCAACATCGACATTTAATTGGAAGTTGTCTTCAAATTTGTTCAAAAATAACAAGTGTATTAAAATTGTTTGAAAATTTAGCCCCCAAAATAATGTCATTTATCAGGAAATTGATGTTCGATTGTTAAAAAAATGGTTCTCATTATAGACATCCCTTATAAAACAAAGATTATTTGAAAATATCCAGCATTTATATTAATAGTTCAATGCTGAGAAATCCTGGGGAATAATTGTAGGAAAATTTAAGCAATATAAAATAAAACAAAGTTGTAAATTAACAAGAAGTTGGTATCTCATTGGTACAAAAATGAATCCCTTCATATGGCATGCCTAAACAAAAAGTGTGTTAAAAATTTTAAGCATTTGCAACTATGAATATTTGGTGAGAAAAATGTGAAAAATTTGGTATGGACAGACACACAGACAGACAAGGGTAAACAGTATAACCTCCTATTTTTCTTCAGAGCAGGGTGTATATATATATACATTGTATGTATATATATATATATATATATATATATATATATATATATATATATATATATATATATATATAGCAACAGTTGTATTATTCCAATGACTTTTCTGAAGAATTTATTAAATTAATACTAATTTTAAAGAAAATGATAAAATGTGCAGTAAGCTTAAAACATAACAAATGATGAAATACTTTAAAAATGTGCAATTGTTTACATTTCAAGTTTCAAACCTTGAGCGAAAGATATGCTGCACAAATTTGAGGGGGGGGGGGGGGGGGGGGGGGCTCAGTCTACTATTCAAATCACTCTTTGGTCCACTGTCAAGTAAGGATAGAAGGTCTAATCCACTTCCTTCTAATTCTGTCAGAAAAGAATGAATAGAGAGAATACAATCTGTTTTTCAATATTTGCTATTTATTAATTGTGAGAGAGAGAGAGAGAGAGAGAGAGAGAGAGAGAGAGAAGAGAGGAATAAGTTAATATACATATTCATGCAAATGGCTATACAAACACTATAATATTATAAATATACCAATGGGATGCTCTTTTGTCCAAGTTTTTCCAGATTTAAGCAAGGGATTTTTTGGCTGCTCCTTGGTCATCCCGCCCCTTCAGATGCTCTTGTTTTTGACTAGCTGCTAGAATATAGAACCAGATGATAAACAAATATAAATGTCAGATTGTTTCGAGCAAAGTTTGGATGCTGTTTATGCAGCCAGCAGAAAATGAAAACAAGAGGCCCATGGGTCATATAGCTAACCTGATGGCCAACAGGTATCACAAAAGGTATCACATGTTGAGCATTGCAGTTCTTAAAAAGATCCTAAACAGTTGCCTACATATGGGTTATAAACCATCATCAAACTCTGAACCCCTTGTGAGGCCCAAGAATCGTCCAGGGGCCAAAGTCTAAACAATTTTAAAGGACACGATTTGACTTAAAATTTTCAAATTTTATTTTTCCATTTTCAATGTTTATACTGATAAATATAGAAGTTTTTAATGCTATGTCAAAATTTGAAAGTCAAATATCAAGTTTTAAGCAAGATAAAAGAGTTCTTTGTTTTGTAAACAATTAAAGCTCGAACAGTGTCATTTTTTACATATGTGTTGTATTGGTGAAAGTTTCAATCAAATGTATCGGTATCTTTCTTTTGTTGATAATAGTATTTATGAAGATATCGAGTTAGTTTAAACTATTTTTTACATGTCATTTTGTCTAAGAAATGGCAAATCTCTACAGTACATATTTTGTAAACAACTATAAGACTCGAGCTTTGTTTTTTTTGAAAATTTACTCTATATACCCGGTATTCCTTTTAAAAAATTCGCCCCCCATTATGGCCCCACCCTACCTCTGGGGATCATGATTTTCACAAATTTGAATCTACACTACTTGAGGATGCCTTCACCCAAGTTTCAGCTTTCCTGGCTGATTAGTTTCTGAGAAGATTTTTAAAGGTTTACTTTATATATTCCTATGTAAAAATATGACGCCCCCCCCCCCCTTGTGACCCCATCCTACCCCTGGAGGTCATGATATTCACAACTTTGAATTTACACTACCTGATGATGAGGCTTCCACCCAAGTGTCCGCTTTCCCGGATTATTAGTTTTTTAAAAGAAGATTTTTAAATAAGATTTTTTCTATATATTCCTATGTAAAAATATGATCCCCCCATTGTGGCGCCATCCTACACCCAGGAGTCATGATTTTCACAACTTTGCACCTACACTTTCTGAGGATGCTTCCATTTAAGTTTAAGCTTTTATGGCCAAATGGTTCTTGAGAAAAAGATTTTTGAACATTTCTTAAAAAATGTCAATATTAATTTCTAATTATCTCCCTTTGAAAAAAAGTGCAGTCCTTAATTCTCACAACTAAATTAATTAAAACATAAACTGTTCCTACTCATTTTATACTCCTTAACTCCGTAGCAATTGAATTAATTCCTTAAGTTCAATTGTAAGCTGTATTGAAAACCATAAAAAAAGAATTAAGACTAAATATGGCAAAAAATGTATTTCATTTTAATACTTGATTGAATCCAAAAATTTTAAGGTTATCCCATTGTCAATTCAATTTATATTCATATAAACTTACTTATAGCAGAGTTTTCATCAATGTATTTCAAAAGTTGAATAAATTCTTTGTCTCAAATCCAGTTTCCTTTTGATTGAAGTTAAAGAAGTAGTTTTAGTATGATATAGATGTAATGGTTTTACTATATTAATGTGGATCACAAAATTATCTGAAAATACAAAAATAATTAGAACTGAACTAAATATTTTCAACACATTCACAGCTGATCTCTTTAAAAATGATTGATAAATCTCTCATTTATTGGATGCACATTACGGTACATGTATTTGAATCAACATTACTTGCAGGAAGTTTTGATGTGATGATTTTTTGGGAGTTACGCTCATTTTTAAATTTAAAATCGAATTATTTTGTGTATTTGATGCACATCTTCCCATTCATTATAAGTAGCATTGTCAAGTATACGTAATGAGGAAGTGTGGGCTTTATGAGCTTGCTTACTTTCTCTTCCATTTATTTAGTCGAGTTAACTTGAATTCATAGAGTACTCTTAAATCACTTGTTTCATTATTTTCAGTTTTTGTGCCTGCAAATATTCAGGTAATTTCTTTTAAAACAGTTACATATGTATTCTAAAATACAATATTTGGAATATCTAGCAAAGAAAGTGGATTCTCTGAAGTCATTGACTTCTTCCTTAATCAGACTTGATATCATTTGATTTAAGATGCAATCTCACCAACGCAATCAGCACATTTCTTCAGAACAATTACTGGTACTAATTTTCATATTCTATATCTTTTCCTCATGTACCCTTTAGTAAAAGTTATAAATGCCCTTTTACATCAACAGAGCGCTTCCCGTGTCTTCAAAGTCTAATCGAAAAAATCAAACGAAGATGTCTTCTGAGAAGAAATGCGCCTGACATTCAAAGAGATGAACATTTTATCCAAATTTACAAGGATATAAATGAAGTTGTAGTTGACCAGTGTCAACCCAGTGATGAACCTACTGATTTATCTGAACCCAGCAGTGATGTATCATCTTATGTACGCAATGACATCTTCATTAGACCAGGGAAAGAAGGTAAGAAATACAGTAAAACACGGTTATAGAGAACACGCTTACAATGAATTGACGCTTACAGCGAAGTGATTTCCATTCCCTGAGATTATATTACATGTTGTAAACTTGACAGACATAACGAATCACACTTATTACGAAGTAAAATCGCCTGTCCCCAGCACTTCATTATAAGCGTGTTTTACTGTACAAAATTGTATGTATAATAACTCAATTTTACAAATCAAATTTACATATACTGAATACTATTATCATTAAAATTTGTGGTGGCCCCAATATTCATTGATTTTGTTGGTTCCCTCTATCAAAAAATATCATTCTCAGCAAATGCAATGCATTATTAGCGGTATTTGATAAATCTAACATTTAAATCCACAAAAATTAAGTCTTTAGGCTTATAATGACCCTGCAAAAAATTGACTATCTATGGAAATTTCTCACTCCAATTTTAATGATTCTACAGTTGTTGGAAATACTTTTATAGTCATGTAATCTCTCTTTTTAAAGGTAATTTGGATTCTTGTGGTTCAGAAACATCATTATTAAAAGCATTTTCAAGTCCCAGTGTTTCAAGCTGACAGTTCCCATGGTGGTGGAACACTGACTGAAAAAGGTGGGAAGAGTACTCTTGAAACTATTTTTATAAGATTTTACTATCGGTAGCGTCTTAAAATATCACTTTACAATTTCTAGGATATTTCTATAAAATTAAAATCATAATAAAAATTATAAAAATATATTTTTACTTCTCACTATGCGAAGGCAAATATAAAGTGAATGAGATATCAAAAACTTCATGATCTCTGCTAGTTCAACATGAGAACATTTGATGTTGTGAACATACACATTCACAGTATTAATTGATATATTTAAAATTATTTTTTATCCAGTTGCACCGATGATGCAGGAGAGCACTAACCAAGAGACTTGGCCACCACATTTAGCTAGTCCCTCAGAGGATGACTGTGGGGAGCTAATGGTATCAGGTCAAAGGGCCAGAGATGTCCATCAGTGTTTTAGTGAACAATTGGATAGTGGGCTTGGAGAACAATGAGGACAATGCCACCAGGTAATATTAAGGTGCTGGAGCTTCAAATGTCAACGTTTTAAATTTTTGGCTTGTATGCAGGGCACTTTTATTCTCTGCCTCAAAAAAAAATCATTCTTTTTGGGGTTTACCTAGAACTATCGGAATAAAGTTTGCCAAACAATCTTGACTTTAGTTCTGGCTTGCAATGAAATAAGTTTTATTTGTTCTTTATTTGCATGCATAATGCAAGAATCCAGCATCATTTTATATAAAATACTTTTTATTATGAATGCAAAAAAAGTTCAGTGAGTTTGCCAATATGGCTTGAGTAATCCTATGCAAGTCTTGCCTTTTATGGGTATTTGCAATGAATCTGGGTCAGATTGTTAATTTTCTTAATCTGTGACTCGTTTGTTAAATTGATTTTTAATTACTTTTTTCAGATTTTGAACAGTGAGAAAATGAATTGAAGAATGTGTTTAAATTAAAGACAGACTATAAGATAAACTAGGACTTTGATTGATCCCACAATCAAAGCTTCTACGGAAATACTATGTTGCAGTCCAGATCTCAGCCACCCTGCTAGATGACCAAGCACCTCAGAGGGGCACAAGCGTCATCTTGCAAGATGGGCATCAAGCGAATATGAACAGAAGGTCATTGGAAAAAAAATATGTTACGGTCAAAAAGTTCAGCATCAAATGATACTGCATGTATTATAAAAGATGTATGAATATAAAGTTCTAAGAGGGCAGGGTCACAAATTTTATTTTTTTAATTTTTATTGTTTACAACGCTTTAGAAATGCATTTCTAATGATCAACTAAAATATGAGTGTCAGTCTTAAAATTATAACGATTATATTCTTGTGGTTCAGATTCACGTCCGACACTCAAATTTTGGTTGACTATTAAAAATGCCTTATTGAAGAATTGTAAGCATTAGAAAACGGAAAAATAACAATGCCCCTTTGGAGACGTTAGAAATCAAATTGTAGAAAGTACCCTGACCAAATTCATTTTGAAGGGTAACAACTTGATACTACTTACATCTTTGAAAGAAACAGTGCAGTAATTCAGTATGTCTGTTCTTGAAGGTCAGTTTTAGAGCTATAGTATTATGTCGATCAGCAACGGTTCTATCTTAATCTCTATGGCATTGATACAAGTACCAGTATAAAGTCTGAGGGGATCAGAGGATTCTGTGATAAATAAGAGTACAAGTCTACTGCAAGCAAACTTATAGGTCATGATGCCAAGTTGTTTCAGTAAATGCAGAAAAGACAAACGCCATCCAATTTCATCAATACAGAGGTTGTATGGTAAAGAATTGAACTTTTTTCTGATAGAAACTCAACCAAGCAATCAGAACTATTTAGAAGCAAGCAGGTATACAGTGTATGTCTATGACAACTCTCTTTAGCAGAAGCATACATCTATTAACCTCAACTGAGACTATATACAAATACTGGAACAGTACTTTTATGATTATACAGCCCACAATAGTGGCAATTGCATATTACCATTAATACTAATTGAACAACATCTTCCAAATCCATATAACAATACCAGCAGGGCAATGATACACCAATGGCAATTTTTGTGTCAAAAGGTCAAAACTTTCAGAATCTAGTTAGATTAGATTTCAAAATACAGACATTGACCCGTTTGGCAAAGTTGATACAATGTAAATCTTCATATCATAATACCAATCGTTTTACATTTTGGTTATAAAATCCATGGGCTCTGTTACCTACTTCATTGTCCAAGCCATGCATTTATAATGCTAAGTTAGAAGCGTTGGCTCCTTTATTGAACAAGTATTTATATTAAACCTCCAATACCAATGTTTGGTTATATCATGTTTTTATATTTGTCTATATTCATACAAATTATGTTGATTTCTTTTTATTTCCTTTTGAATATTCTCATTCTGATCATGCACATGCAATTTTTTTAAATGTACAAACCAATTTATGTTGATCGGTTCTGAACAAAGCTTTTGAGAAATGCTTTAATTTAATAAATATGTTTTATTATGAAATATTGATTTTTTTTAAATATGCAATGTATATTGAACTATATTCACATATAGATTGATTTGGTTTTTGCACCAGGTTCTTTTATCATTGTGTAAACAATAAAAATGTTATTTATTCCAAATCATTTACTGTAACAATTGCATGGTTGATAGACGTCATTTTTTAGAGTAAAGTGATAAACAGTGATATTTATAATCAGCATTTTATACCCATAATTTATTATTTGTTGGATCACCGATAATTTTTTTTAAAAATCAAATTTAAACAAATTCAAATCATAAGTTCTAAGAATCTGATTTTTATACGGTAATATAATGAATTATTATTATGGTTATCTGTTATTTCTTTCATACACTGTTACCATCTAAAATGATATTGCTATAATATTTGTCTTTCTTGTTGATGTTACATGTACAGTTTCATGAATTATACATGTATCTGGATATTTGGGCATCTCAGGGAAGCTATTAAGTAGAAATGTTATGACAGTTGATCTTTTATATCTCTTGTTAATTTATCAGCAGAGGATTTTTTTTCTACAAATGAAAGACAATTTCATTGCTCCCTGACCTTGCCTTTGTCTTTCCTCTATTCATCTATTTTCAGTTACTCATTTATTCCTTGTTTCTAACTGTTCATGATATAGCCATTGTTTTGTTTTCTTTTTCAAGGTAATATTAAATACATCAAATGTATATTTTTTTTTTATTACACCCGTGCTTTAGAGGGGAGAGGGGTGTACCAATTTACCCTTGTGTGTCTATTCGTAACAAATTTCTGTCACATTTTTTTCAGCAACTATAAATCGCAGATGCTTGAAATTTTAACATAATTCTTTGTGTAGGTGAGAAAAACTAAATAAATTATATATGCCATATAGTTGAAACTAAGAGATGTCAACTTCCTGTTATTAAAATGATGACTGTTTATTTTTAGCCAAATTTATTGACAAATTTACGTCCAAGATTACTCATCAACTATTCATCACAGATGGTTGAAATGTTAACACACTCTTTGATAAGGCAGTGTAGATTCAAGATTGTTTAAATCATGATCCCGAGGAATAAGGTGGGGCCACAATAAGGGGTCAAATTTTTACATAGGAATATAGAGTTAATATTTAAAAATCTTCACAGAAACCAATTGGCCAGAAAAGCTGAAACTTTTGTGGAAGCATCCTCAGGTAGGGTAGATTTTAGAGTGGAAGCATCCTCAGGAAGGGTAAATTTGGGTTTGTTTAAATTTTGATTCTTGGGGGAAGGTGGGGCCACATTTTTTTTCGGGGGGGGGGGGGGGGATTTTTTACAGAAGAACATAAAGAGAAAAATATTTAAGGATCTTCTCAGGAACAGATAGGCCAGAAAAGCTGAAACTTGTGTGGAAGCATCCTCAGGAAGGGTAGATTCAAGTTTGTTGAAATCTTGATCCCTAGGGGAAAGGTGGGACCACAATGAGGATGGGGGGGGGGGTCGCATTTATGCATGTAAGGATATATAAAAATCTTTTCAGGAACTCACACAGGCCAGAAAAGCTGAAACTTGTATGGAAGCATCCTGGGGTAGGGGTAATTTTTTTTATATCTTGATTCCTGGGTGTTGATGGGGTGGCCACAATTAAGGTTGAATATTTACATCAGAATATATATAGAAAAATCTGTAAATATCTTCTCAGAAATACAGACAGATTTCCAATTTGCATAAAAAAAGCTTATCTTTAAAAACCACCTTCTCAGGAAATGAAGTGATACAATCTCTGAAATTACTAAATGCAATCATCCCGGTATAGTGAAAAAACCATTATTTATATTTTGGGCAATTTAGATTATACTTATTGAGTTGCACAGCAATTATTAATGCCACAAATTTCAGCAATGTACCTTAAGTTAGAGCTGGAGATTTTATAGAGATTTATTTTCTATATACTTCAAACCCCTGCTGAGGTCCAAAAATTGACCAGTGATCATGGTGTGGATAATTTAGATTCTACTACATTTCAGAATGCTTACACAGAATTAAACAAAATGAAGCATTGCACGAGTTCTGAGATTTTTCTTACATAACTCTACTTTTTAACTTTGTACTTCTTCTGGGGCCCCAAGAACTTAGTCCAGGGGTCATAATCTGCATGAACAATTTGAAATGCACCTTTAATATATCAAACAGCTTGCATTGCAATCATAAACTGTGCCAATGTAGCTCTGAGAAGAAGAGTTTTAAAGATTTTTCCTATATTATTCTATACACTAAAATTTGAAATACATGTGTATTGTTTCAGTTGAAATAGTTCTGGATATATATTTCTGGGTTTCTGTTGAAATGGGATATAAATACACGTATACACCGTACAGGCTCTTGTGCAATGTCAGTGTGGTACTGTTTAAAACATAGTTTCAGAGAAGACAAAAACTAAAATATTAAAAAAAAAAAAGTTTATTGGAATGGCACTTAAATTCATCACAGATTGTAGATTTCATCACAGTTACACTTGTTTTAACAAATAACCAGTATGTCATGTATTATGCTTTACACAGTATATATAAAATAAACATGTCAGGTGAGCTAAAAAGATACCATTTCATAAATATTGCATATTATACGGTATCCTACACATTGCAGTAGTTGGTAAGAGTTTACTGGTATGTAAAACAAGAAAGTCACAAAACATTAAGGTATTCTAAAAGGCAAAGGAAGAAAAATGATAAAAATAATGTTCTTTGTTCTCTGGATTTCTCCCCCTCTTTTTATCACAGCAAGAAACATTTGGTGGTAACATCTTCATCACAACATTTGATTACCGGTACATGTGTAGCATTAGGGCAAGTATGGCGATACTGGTATAACAATATTTGCGAACTAAAGGGATTTCTTTATTCATTTGCAAGTGAAGAGGAAGACTTGTCACCCTGGTTCAATACATATCTCTTGATATGTATATAAAATTTCACAACAATCTTTTGAATAATATATACCCATTATATCAACTAATAAACTATGAAATATTGTCATACATAGAACACAATAAACATTACAATAGTTATAATTGCACCATAGAAAAAAACTTAAAAAATAATTGACTAACATTCAGTAAAGCTGTTTTTATTTAAACTCTTAAGGGGTCCCATACAAAGTTTGACTTTGGTTTGCGTAGCTTAAAAAATTACAACAAGTTTACAAACCGAACTAAGCATTATCACCGGAGATTCATTCTATGAGTTTGATTTGTATGAATAACATAACTGTATAATGACTAAAATATACTTGTACTTATAATTCTAACAATAAAAAAATATATCTACCAATGGCAGCCAGATCGATCAATGTATAGATAATACATTTCTTTTTCATATAAAATATACATCTAAACCTAACCTAGTATAATAATTATAGGTGTTTTATGGCTATGCATGTAATTAAGCCAGCTAAATCGTCATTTTGGCAGACTTAAATCAGATCAATTTAAATGACTATCTAATGAGGGACTAGGAAATATTCTTATGACAGGAAGGCGTGAAATGGGCTCGCACACACACACACACACACACATGTAAGAGTGTGTACCTGAGTAGTGTGTGTGTCACTGTGTGGTGAAAAATCTTTGATTTGGAAAAACCAATTCCAGTGGATACTTTGTTATGGATTAACAATTAAGTTTGTTGGACGAAATCTTAAGGAAAAATAAAAATTCAAAATATAAATTATAAAAAAAAAAC
The DNA here is from genome assembly GCF_025612915.1 of Magallana angulata. Classification (NCBI taxonomy): domain Eukaryota; kingdom Metazoa; phylum Mollusca; class Bivalvia; order Ostreida; family Ostreidae; genus Magallana; species Magallana angulata. The sequence goes on along the minus strand of NC_069113.1, from coordinate 33,237,756 downwards.
ACCAATACTTTTGTTAATACTGAAACAATTAAGTTTGTTGGACAAAATCTTAAGGAAACATAAAAATTCAAAATACATAAAAAAACCTTAATACTTTTGTTAATGCTACATTAATAAACTCAGGCATAAGGTCTCGATAAATCAAATCCATAAATTCTGATTCTACATAATAATATCAAAATGATCACTTTTTTTGTTCAGCTGTTTGTATAGTCTTTGTCCTCCTCTTACACTTTTTGAAGTCTCAACAACCTGATAAAAGAAAATAAACACATGGACTGCAAAAAAAAAAAAGATAAAGAAATGAGGCAGAAATGTCCTTTGAATTTTTTATATTATACGAGGGTTGTTCGGAAATTATTGAGACAACTCGAATATTTTCTTTCCTAATTGACGAATTTTGGTATAAATTGGCATAGACACTGAAGTTACGCCAACAAAAAATAAAACAAAGTGATATTAAGAGAATATCTAATATTTTGTTTACGACGATAGATAAACAAGTCGGTGGTCGGGGTACCCGGCGCAGCCATGAACTCGGAGATTTAATAACTTAAACATCTACTTTATAAGTGTCCGTAGAATTACAGTTATTAATAAAAGAAATCAAATTAAATATGTTCATTTTGCTATTCTTTGCGACTAACTTTTGATTAAGTTTCACTGATGTTTGAATTGAAATACGGATATGGTACACATATATTTACCAAACAATAGAAATCTGACAACGACTTTACATTGAATTTTGACGTCAAGGCGGCGCATTAAAAACCGTCAAACTGGTGGAAATCTCGGAAGAAGACCTTTTAAGGCCAAGCAATTGCTTAAAAAAACTATACGATGACAAACCAAGGTATAGAGCTTCAGTTCATCATATTTTTTTCACTGATTGTTTAACTAGAATTAGGCCAAAGGGATTAATTATCAAGCACTTTTGACACACTAACTGTTATCAACAGTTCTAAAATATATAAAAAAATAACTGCAGAAGACATTCGCAGTAATTAGACTTTCGGAAAAAATAACTCGATTTTCCCCCTGAAAATAACAAGAATGACAGAAAATGTAAGTGATGACATCTTGAAATGAAAACAAAAGATGATAAATAAAGAATAATTCTTATTTCCGTTCGTTTGTAAGGTGTTTAAAACACAGGAGCAATAAAAGAAGCGTTAAAATGACGTTGCGAAAAGTTTGCGGTTGCGCCGGGTCATTGGACGAAGGTAGGTTGGTCAGCTTACCAGAAATGATCTATTCATGCCATGAACAAGAAACTTTTCACATTGATAGTCTCGATCCTGATTTACGTTTTGGTGAAATTTCAATTTTTTATCTTTTTTACTAAAAGAATAAGAGGAAATGTCTCAATAATTTCCGAACAACCCTCGTATATCATCAACATAAAACAATTTCATTTTCAATGTCTAGTTTGTCGAGGAGGAGGGAAAAGCTCCAGTTCGAACATACTGTAAATTCCTTATATTACGCGAGTTCTTAATTCCGCGATCCCACTTTTTTTTATCATATTTTTATTTTATCATAAATAAGATTTTGTATCAAATCGCGAGAAAATGAAACAGTGAACGCGGAACTTTTTTCCTTATTTCTTATTGTTCTCAACTCTCAAAAAATAATGGCGAGATTTTAAAATCCGCGAAGGGTGCTTCTCGTGATTTTACGCGGATATTAATTCCTCGTGTTTAATTAGGAATCTACAGTACTTTAATTAAAATTTTATCCCTTTAACTGCCTGTGATTTTATTTTTCAATGTATATACGTAGTACCGTAATAATACAGCTACCGTGTATCTAAAGAATTGCAATTTTCATGATGATAGTCTTGTAAGATAATTTTAATGCATTTTTTTTTAAATGCAGTTACGTCTTTGATATCACATCATAAATAGGAGTACATAATTTCTTAGTACTGTTTATGTATTTCTGTATGTTCTGTCATTTAATTTGTTCTTGAAAACATGTACATTATAAAGAGAATTTGTAAAAGACATGTACCGTAGTATTAAAGGTGGAATCAAACACTAACACTTTATTTCATGTAATTTTAAAATGTAACAAAATTGAATAACCTAAGTTACTGTATCAATTACATAGCAAGTGATTCAATTTTCTTTTAAAAATAACTTTTTTTGATGTTTTACCACATTGTAAATTAGCACGCTGTATCAACCATCCCCTGTCCATTAGTCAGAGGCTCGCTTCCCTCTCGTCCATTTGGCAATTGAGGTTCCATCCTCTGTCCATTTGGCGACAGACCTCGATTCTGTTCCTCATCTCCATGCAGAGGATTTGCATTGTTCCTACCTGCAAAAAAATTAAGAATTAAATCTTTCTCTAGCCATAGCCAGGACTTGCAGAGGGCACATGCTTATCAGGTTTCCATGCATGGTGCCAAGGGGATGAAAGTAATTGACTCCCCCTGGTCACACCCGTCCATTGCAGTTTCACATAACCAGGAAATGACTGAAAATGTATGATATCTTGTTTGACCTTAAAATTAAATTATTAGATCAAGGTCAACAATTTGGTAGTCTGTATGATTAAGGAATTTTATGGTTCAGACAATATTTTTCAGAAAACCCTTGACCTTGAAAGAGAATATAAATTGAGGTCAAAAATCTTGGAATGATTCAGCTCATACATCTTACATAATCTACTAGTATCTATGGTATAATATTAAGGCTGTTTGATAAAGGATTCCAGTGTTATGGCCTAGACAATATTTTTCATAGGATGATTGACCTTGACATACAAAATAGGACAAGATAAAAAAAGTATGGGCCACTTCTTTAGATCATCTATCTATGTCTATCAAATCAGACAAAGGATTTCAAAAATAAGAACTGGACAATATTTGAATTTTTTCCTCTAAGTTTGAAGTCCTTCTGTCAAATTATATTCAGGAATGACTGAGCGTGTGTTTGTTCTGATTTGACATTGAAACAAACACGAGGTAAATTAAGGTCAACATTTTTGATAGCCTGGGTAAGCTGATTTATCTGATATTATTGTGCTCTATACATAAAATGAAAAATCATAACTGGGCAAAGTATTCCTTGAAAAACTGCTCAAGACTTCTAAACCAAATACCAAGACGCAGTATCACTTTGGCGTTACTGACTTCATCATGATAAGCATGCTGATACATGTACATAATTACCGGTATACAAAATATAAGAAATTGAAATACAGAATTTCTTACCTTTCCTGCACCAGTAAACGATGGCTACCGAGACAATAATAACCACTATCACTATTCTGAAAAAAAAAATCAATAGACTGAATAACTTCTATCATGCAGATTTTTGTGTAAAATTTTTCATGACTTTTTATTTTCTAAAAGTACACCAAAATTTGAAAGTCACTCATCTATTTAAGAGATAAATAAGAGAGATACAGAGCTCACAATTTTTTGTTTTGTAAACAAGACATGTTTCTCATTATGTTTGTTCAATTACTGTTATACCATTAATTTACGTCCTCCATGAAAACAAGTTTTAAGAGTTAGTTTCCTTACTTAAACTGAAAACCAGCACACCCATGAAATTACATCCTTACAAATAAGCAAAATGCCAACAAAACACAAAAATTGGCCCCCTTGAATTTAAATGCTTCCACAGTATACCTGCTTCAAATCTTTTTTTTAAGCTGACTCTCCGGGCAGTGAGTGTCTGCTAATTCAGTTTGACCATAAATTTTTAGGAGACCTGGATGGTCAACAAACTTAAAACCATCAGATCTGCATGCATAAGATTATAATATAATTAAGATTTATGAGTTGTTCAGCCTTAAGCTATTATTTAGAAAAAAAAAATATCCAGCCATTTAACCTTAAAAGTTTGGATATTTTTCTATATCTTTATAATTGCTCTATACCTCTAAAGGAAGATGTCTAAAAATGGCCATGACCATCAAGTCTTCATGGTTCCTAGCATTTTTTCACATTCAATTAGGTCTAAACCTGGAAATTTCTTAATGTTTACAGAGACATGATTTGATTGGTCGAAACCTATAGTGACCTATGAAAATTCACAGCCTGCATGAAATAACCATGATGATGTCTACAGACTCCCAATTTGCAGTGATGTATTTTTTCTGCAATGTCTCCACCTTCTTACCCTGCATGTGTCACCAAAAGCTCAATTTAATGGTTAAATAAATAATTTGAAAAATAAATAAATTTGAAACTATTTCACATGGTATGACATTTAGGCCAAATACACTTTGGGTGTGCATTATTATTTGTATTTTTTAATTTTCAAGCAGTCAGTAGTGCTAGGTTGTAAATGTAGTGAGTCACTAATTTGTATCTGTGTCAATTAAGGTTATCACTGTATTTCTTATACAATACTTTTCTTAAACTACTAAAACCTGTGTCACACTTTCTAATAAAATATGTGTAATAGAAATTATCTATTCACACAAGATGGAAAGCATTTCATTAGATCGAAGTATTGATTTTTTATACTCACATGCACCCCACAACTGAACTAATGATTACCGGTATTTTGTCAGTATCTGCAGTGCCTTAAAATAAAAAATGTAGAACACATTAAGGACAAGTTTCTTTCTTAATTTGTATAAAAAAGCGATTCCAATTAATGCATAAAAGAATTTTATCTTTCAGATTATTTTATAGGTGTGGGAAAATGTGATGTATAACATTTATCATTTAAGTTTCCCTCATCATGCTATACATTCCAAATTTGTTTAAAAGAATTGGTAAATAGTATCAGTATTTGACAACAAATTGAAAATGTGCATGTTCATTCCTTAAAAATATGACTTCAGATGACAGATAAGACTAATTGCATTACCTTAAGAATACCAGCATGAGCCAAAGATGTAATTGATTAAACAAATCTAATCAGCCTTTGAAAAGTTTTATTACCGTCACTGCTAGGGGAAGTATTGTTGGCACCAAATATCTTCGTACTTTTGGTCGGAGTTGTTGTCTGAGTCAATGGACCACATTGTCTGTTCATAGTGCTGTTACCCTTGAAGATTATTTCTTCTTCCAGAGAACACCTAAAACAGAAGTTCAAAGTCAAAATAATATATCAGGCATGTCAAATGTGAAAAAAATCCCTATATTTCCATCCACAAAAACAATTTCTCAAGTTATTTTTCTGAAAGTAAGATGATCGATGCATATCATAGATTTCTTATCTATTAAACACAAGTTCTAAATTTCTGCAGTATTGCAGTTTTGTATCACATCCTGAGAATATGAAATCACAATTGCCAAACTTTCATTGCAGTTCTATACAGATAACTGTCAGAAAAATGAAAGTATGATTCAAATATATGCGAGAGATGATTGTCGCAATGTTAGGCGAACATCAATTTCACATGTTTAATAAAGAATTTATATTAGTACACATTATGCAAATTGCTGCTTGTTGAGGCTGGTTCAGATGAATTGTGTCCTTTCTGTATGTTTTAACTCAAATTTTAGCATTTGAATTTTAGTATGTACATAATCCCAATAAGAAACTTTTTAAGAAAAAAATTTCTTTGCATATAAAAACTGTTATAATTATCTTTACCTATACTGTTAAGAGAATTGCAGATTTCTATCTTTAAAGGTATTTACTTTGTAATTATTTAATGGCAAAAAAAAAAAAAAAAGTTAACCAAAATTAGTGCGTCAGTCATCGCGTTATAAGCAAGATATGGAGCTCACAATTCTTTGTTATGTATAAACAAAGCTCAGTCTTGTTTTTGTTTACATTTTGAATGTTGACAAGAAAATTCCAGGTTTAAACCTAAAATGAATGTGACAAGCATGAGGAACAGCTGTCTATTTATTTCAAAAACAAATTAGTAGATAGAAAAATCAGGTTGTAAAAAATAAGAACTTATATATACAGTATATTGAACCAATGTAAACAAAAACATGGCACAAGCTTTTTTACAAAACAAGGAATTGTGAGCTCTGTTTTTTGCTTAACTCTACAACTGACACTAAAATTTTGGTTGATCATTAGAAATGAATTCCTTAGGCATTGTAAACAATAAAACTATAGGAAAAAAAATTAATTGACCAAAATTATGACTATGCCCCTTTAACACAAATAGGTGGAGATTTTCATCTTGATTCATATCCTATGACAGTGATTCGTTCCTAATATCAATTTTAATCGAAAAATGTCAAAGGTATTAACAGCACTGTATTTTTGGCAAGAATTTTTAGCTTTATCTATTATTTGTGCAACTGTCTTTTTATCTGTTTTGCGCAACAAACTTTATGAAAGTATGGATGGAATCATGATTTTCTTTCTTTGAATACTTTGATATCTTGAAGTTTTTTAGACAGTCTCATCTAGTTCAATCAAGATAACAAAGTTTGACTGTACTCTGAAATAAGAAACATTCCAAAGATAATGCTGAAAATATTTATGATGTTATCTTGTTTTGGTTTAATATTTAAAATCTTACTCTTTGTGTTTGAGGCATTGTCCATAGCCCATTTTGTCTTTATAATACCCAGGCTTGCAATTCTCAACCTGACCTAAAATAGAGATAAAAGTATTAATAGAGAAATGATAGCACAGTATAAAATTATTTCAAATATTTTGTTTTTGGATTAAAATGTAAGCTATGTTTCATCTAGAGTATGAGTTTCCTACTGACATATATGTATACCGTTTGAAAGATACAGAGCAGGACTTAAGGCGAGAGCAATAGGTACCATTACTTTTATCAAACGCCTTATTCCAATGGTTTCAAGTTTTAAACATGCTACAATCCTTTAAACCAAATAGAAGAGAGTCAACTGGACCTCTCTTTCAAACAAATTTGTATTTGTGGATTCTGAAGTTTGTCTTTGTTATTTTAATCTATTATCAATAGTTGCCTATTTGTTACTCAAGTTTAAATGACACTAAAAGACAAGAAAAGCATGCAAAACAGAGATAATTAAATGATCCAGTGGGGAGAGACTTGAAACTTATGACTCTTTAAAATGCTTATCCGAGCAAGTGTATTAGTAATCATGCAGGCCTCAGGACCATAAAACATAGACAAGCTCACTTTTGATCCAAGTCTCAGTTTCATAAAAGGGATAAATAGTGGAAAAGTGAGGCTGAAGTCAAAAGTGATTTTAATGGCTCCTGTAAGTTTTACTTGATTAAAGTTCTTAAAAACAAAGAATAATTTATTAACAACAAATGCTAACAACATCACAATTATGATCGATCTTATATATTATCAAAGATTTTGCAGATTGTTGGATTGTATGTGGTTGAATTTTGTCCAACAGGAGGGTATAAAAAGAATCGGAATACGTAATTAAATGTATAGATTTGATACTAGTGTTTAACTTAAATGACCTATACAATTTTCTTTTGACATCTGACTGACAAAGTAACATCTCTGCATGCATGTACCTGTATCATATCATATCAATTCACAAATGAATTCAAACCAAGTTTAAATCCACATGCCCCTTAAACATGTAAAACTATAAAAGATTCACTTCCATTGACCAAGGTATTTTAAATTACATGACTGTATATAAATTCCATAATTGCCAATATGTGTATTGTACATGCCAAAACATGCTTTCAATTTCAAAGGTAAATGAGATAATTGTACAACAGCGAGTTAAAATAAAATACACCAGCAATGGATAAGGTAGGATCACAAATTAACTCCAAAAACAAGATTAAAAGAAACATACAATTAAAATCAACATGCTAACAAAACCTTGCTAATATTAAAAGTGCTTGCATGATTACTTACAAAATCTGTTCTTAAAGTTTAATGCCAACTGTAAGATTTCATGAAATAAATCTCAATGAATAAGCAGGTGAACTACTGGCAATTAATGTAAAATAATTTTTGAGTAATTTGAGATTAGCACATTTTAAAAGAATTACCGTAATTGAGTTATCTCACAGTCAAATCATTCTTAATTATTATACATGTACAATTTCTTCATCAAATAATTGTTTCTTGAAGACCAATAACTTAGAAAAGAAAGCTTTATGTTCAGAAAGTAACAATCTGCTGTAAGAAGTTTAAAAAATTTAGGCCAAAAACAGTTGAAACATACAGCTATGTGTTAATCCTACGCCTTTTCTGAGATCTGTAACATTTCTTTCCCATTCTCTGCAAGTATTTGGATCCTCGCCACAGTATCCTCCCGTGAGATTGCACTCGCACTTGGCAATTCCACTTTTCAGGCAATCATCAGGGTTTGATATTATTGCTGAAAATATTCACAACTTCATCCTTTTATTACAGACAGTTGTAACCCTTAGTGATATATCTGTATACCGGTACATTTATCTACTATAACAACAAGCAGGTCAAGGGCCTAATTAATACATTACATGTATACAAGGTGGTAAAATTTGAAGTCTGGTCCTGGCTTTATATTTTGACTCAATTTTGTAACCAGCTCCAAGACCATAACACAATTTGAGTTGTTCTAAAATCTAACACCTCCTAAGCATGCATCTAGATAATCCAGATCACTCTCCATATCTGAAGCTACCTCTGTGATTCTTCAACATAGTAAAATCAACTATGCAAGTTTGAATAAGTACTATTATTTACATTAACATGTGACCTGCTCCAAACACCTGTACCTCCTTCTGCATAAAAAAAACTATGACTTAAGATTCGATCAGCATTAAAGCCCAAGGAGTGCATCAGTATCACCATATGCATTATCTAGCTAATTCTGGAAAATATTAACCAATAATAACTACTGGGTATTTAAGATTAGTCTTTCAAAGGGCATTTTCTCCAAAAACTTTAACCATGCAGTTCCAAAAACCTTAACCTCATCCAGCATCCAAAATCTATGGCTCAGATTCAGCATTCAAGCCTATCACGTGCATAAGTTTCACCATCAATGCAAGTTTGGTGAAGATAGGAGCAGCTAGTAGTAATTAAGATACAGTCATCAAAGGACACCTGCTCCAAAAACTTTAACCTGATCTAGAAACCTTAACCTCCTCTAGTATCAGAAACCTATTGCTCAGACACAGCATTCAAGCCTGTCATGTTCCTAAGTATCATAAGATGCACCATCCATGTCAAGTTTGGTTTAATTATAGTTCACATGCAGAAATAAAGAAAACACAGATAAACAAATTGGTTCTATTAAGCATGCACCCTGCACTTGAAATCTTGTAGGTTATATAGTAATGAAATAATGAAGTACAATGTATTTAGTTTGATCAATCATAGGTATCAATATTCTGAATCCTAGTTGTACTCACCCTCTGGAAGACATCTGACTTTAGGATTACAGTTAATTTCTTTGCAGATGCCTGGTAATTGTTCATCAACATTGCTCGTGTTAATGATGTCCTGATTGGTTGTATTTGGAGGACAAGGAGTACATCTGTCTTCTGTGTGTGTATCATTGCAGAGTTGATAGTCTTCATCTGAAATTAGTTGTAAAATATATCAGAAACTAACAGAATACATCGATATCAGCTTGGGTAAAAACTTTAAAATTATCTTATTGCAAAGCGATCTTTACTTACTTTTTTTACATGTCACTGGCTTGCAGCAGATGTTTCCTCTCTTCTTCATACCAGCAGGACACTCCTGTGTCATGGCAGCAGCAATGCACAAAGTTACTATCAGACAACATACAATCTAAAAATAGAATATAACAGTACTGCAATTACCGGTAATAATATTACTGGTAATGTTTTTTTGAAATGCCTTCATTTGACCATTAAGAAAGCTAGATGATTAATATATTCTGGTAAATTTTCCATATGAAAAAATATCAGTTTTCAGCCCTAGAATGGGTCTAGAAACTTTTTTCATACAGAACTTTTTTTAATTTTTTTAAACTTAGAAACACTCTCTCTCTCTCTCTCTCTCTCTCTCTCTCTCTCTCTCTCTCTCAAAATACATGTAACACGTACGTACATTGTTGACAATGATGCAATACATATGTAATATCCCAGCAATCGCACGGTAAATCATATTACACAGTGTTACAGGCTTTTTGAACAGCAATTATTGACATGTCAAGAGACAACTTGATCTATCTCTTTTTATGGTAAAAATAATTAATAGACACCTGTATACATGACGGCATATATGATATCAGCTGATTGAGCAACTCAAATGTTTGCAAGGTTACTTTCAAGAACTGTTGAATGTTTTATCGAACAATCAGTGAATAAAATACTTTAGTTTAAAACTTACGTTTGCCATAGCCTAGCAGATAGTATGAAATGCCTTGAAAACCGGTGAAGTTTCCAGAATCGTCGAATCGATCATAGAGGATTGTCTTCGCGGTTCTACAATTTACTTTTTTCTGTATACCAAGCCCGACTATAGGAATCCGGGTTGGTTCGCACCTAATCGGCCTTTCCAGCGGGCTCCGAGCCTGCCGGAAAGGCCTGAGAAGTTGCGATTGGGTTCGCACCTATCAGGGTGATCGAATCAGGTTTTAATGACCCGGTTTTTCTTAAAATGTGTTATTAATCGCAGGAATATCAGTTTCCATTTAATTAAGAAATCTTTATTTTTAAGAAGAATTTTATATGTTTTAACGGATTAATTATATTAAGTTACTTCTTAAATAAGTCTATAAACCCGTAAAATGTCGACCCGGGTTTGCCTACCCATTTTACCAAATTATAGAAATCAACGGTCGTCGATAAATTCCAAAATACGCATTGTTGTGCAGCAATATTTACGAACCAGCATGGGTATATGTTTCGAAAATTATTAGAAATGCCAAATCTCCTATTTTCAGGGAATTTTGTGAATGATTGCATTTCATCCACGAAATCAATTGTTATTGATATGTTGATAGCACAGTACGATAAAAAGGACAATGTCTGTTGTGGGATATAAAGTTCTGTATAATTTGTTCGTGCAGACAAATTGATTAAAATTGGTAATATTGGTTATTTTATGCGTATATCTGTGATTTGTATTAATAAAAACTTTCACTGAAAACATCACGCTGCGACCAAAATTATGACCACATGTAAGTAATAGCTTTCCAAAAAGCTTGCCTAACTCAACCAAACTATTCAATGGAAGCATGCAAGTATCAATTAGGCTATTTTATCAGAAATGAAAAAATTTCCAACCATATGAAATATGAAAGGGTATACAAACACGTATTGTTTTTTGAATGTGTGTGGGGCACATTCATCAAAATCATCTTGACAAACTACATGTATTAAAAAGGGTGAATTCTCAAATTCATGAAAAAACCCTAACTGTAACTTCAATTTAATTAGAATTCCTTATTTGCAGTTTAATTTATTACATGCTCCTACAAAAGTGGAGGGGGGGGGGCAACCCCATGATATTTCCATTTATCATATAAAGTTAACAAAAGTGCCATGCAGCTGCAAAAAAGTGGGGAGGGGGAAGCAGTCCTCCTCACCCCAACCCCTGATGATACGTGCCTGTTATGTAAACACTCGGTGTTCTCTGGGGTATTCGCATGATCCCAACTAATCGGCGCGTAAAAACTATGAATGAGACATTATGGCGCGAAGTCCTGCTATTACCGTTCACGCAACGGCTGAGATGTTTGAATGAACTCATCCATTGGCAGACACACTTGATTAGTAATTGTTAAATTTAGTAATGTACATTTAGTAAGACACGCGAGTTATGACCCCTTTTCAAGATTAATGAAATCGCCCAACTGAACGAAAATCGGGTCACACCCCGCTTTGGCGATTTAGTTTCTTCAGTTAACATTCCAGCTGTATAAATATATATTTGTTTTAATTCTGATGACTCTCTTATAATAATGATAATCCAACACCAATTATTACTAACATTGTACCGTAATAGACAATATATATGTTACAACTTGTTGCGATGACCCCCTCCCCCTTTTTCAACGTTCAAATATGGTGGAATGCTGATCTATTTTTAAATCAGGATTATACACGTGCACCGCATGGTGAACATTCCTTTTACTTGAAAACTCTTGCTCGCTGTTGTTATTACCATGGTCTGGGCGGACTCCGAAAAAGTCATGCATTGCGATTTTCTCAACTTCCGTTTTGTAGCTAATGTAAATAATGGAGAGTTGCCTCCCTTTCAGAAGCGTGAAAAAAAAAATAAGAAATGATTAATCTTAAAATTATACCTTAAAAGAAATGTGGAAATGTTTGGGTAAACAACACGGGCCCTGGAAGTTATTGTAAATATATTGCATGTGCATGTATAAAAAAGTAAGGGTAGGACACTCTTTTTGGGGCGAAATCGGGTTTGACGAAGTCTGGGCGTTCCTCAAACGAAATTTCGCGATAAATCGTTCAAGTATACTTTACTTACGACATATGTATACATTCGTTCCGCTCCAATGCTGTTACGTCGAAGAAAAAGGTGTTTTTATACATCCAAGTGCATAAGAATTTCGCTAGACTGGTTTACATCCGGTTTAATCGCAGTGAATCGAAACGTAAATTGAAAGGTAAGTTCTGATTGGTCAATAATGAAATAAATTCTTTAATTTCTTATCGATATTTGTCAATCTTCTTCATTATTCTCGCATTTCATTGTTGAAAGGCCAAACTACCCAGTATCTATATGCATAACTCCTTTCAAACATTTGATACATACTCACCATAAATTGTTATCAGTTTCGCCACCTTATTGACGAGCAGATTTATTTTATTATTAACCAATCAGAACTTATCTTTCGATTCACTGCGATTAAACCGGATGTAAACCAGTCTAGCGAAATTCTTAGGCACTTGGATGTATAAAAACACCTTTTTCTTCGACGTAACAGCATTGGAGCGGAACGAATGTATACATATGTCGTAAGTAAAGTATACTTGAACGATTTATCGCGAAATTTTGTTTGAGGAACGCCCAGAATTCGTCAAACCCGATTTCGCCCCAAAAAGAGTGTCCTACCCTTACTTTTTTATACATGCACATGCAATATATTTACAATAACTTCCAGGGCCCGTGGTAAACAACAGGAAAAATACATACAAATATCAAAACTCACGTGGTCGACCAGGACTTATAATATAAGAAAATCAGACTTCAAATTAAAACTTGGAAGTATGGAGATTAAAATTTAAAAGTTGCACTCATGTAAGTATTCAAGCCTTTAATATAGATGGTGTTTTTTTTTTTAAATACGACTAATTACGATGTATACAAGGTTTTAAGAAGTGCCGACTTGGCGAGTCAGCGCGTGATCAAAAGAACGGTGTAATGACTACAAACGGGATAAAAAAAACTCACTGTAATAGTGTATTTCACACCCTAGCACATACATTATCTTTAATAATAGTGAAATCATGGAAAAAAACATTAATTTATTCACTTTATTGGCTTCGTCATCGGAAACAGAATTGACCAACTTTGACAGCAAATAAAATTTGATTTGCCAAACGAACGTATATTTTTGCCAAATACATTCTGTTGAAACATGTCTTATAAAGCATTTAAACGTATTTTCAGACCTGCATATGAATAATCCGCTTTGCACGATCAATTTTCCTGAGTGCCCTGTTTTCACGTAAAAATGTGATATTTTGATTAACTGCGCATGCGCCGAACTCCTTTTTCGGAGTATTTTTGCTTTTGAGAAATCACTTCCGTTCACTCCGTTTTCGGAGTCCGCCCAGACTGCATGTGATTACATCCTGTATAACATTTCCATCAATTGTGAATGTAAATGCTGACATCCTAAACATGCATCAGTTAATTCTTTTTGTGAAATATGATGATATTGCTTGATCCCATTGTCTGCACTGTTTCGGAGAATGCAACATTTAAACCTTAGATATGCCTGACGTCATGACGTCAGACAATTTAAAAAAGAATGATTCCTTATTACTTACGTAATTTTCAACAGTTGTACATGTATTATCAAATTAGAATATTGACATATTTATGTGATTTTCATTATTTTTAATTATGCAAACCCCGCTAGCGCCCCAACAGTACGTCGTTTTATTTTATTGGACGGTACAATACAAACGATTCGTAATGTTATCACAGACAAAGACACTGAAAAACGTAAATAATCTGGAATAAAAATCATTAATAAACTATAATCACGTATCCATGTGTTCAGATGATGATTCGACATCCTAAAAATTGTCGAAAGAACCGTACTTAAATTTGTATTAAAAAATAGCCACGGCCCCTTTTACCACATGATCTTTGACCCCCTTCCACCCCAACACCAAGGTCACTACCTTTTCCTTCAACTTAAAGGATGATAAAAATAAATGTAGTTCTTTGCAATTATGTAGATATCAAATTAAGATATGAAGATTCTATTCTTTAACGAAATGATAGAATATCAGAATGTATAATAGGCTATATTACTGGATTGGAATAAATATTTAAACTAAAATTGATATAATTGCTTAGCCCGCATTTCCTTTAATTTTCTTAAATTTTGAAGATATTGTGATTGGTTTTTTTAATGCTTCCAATATTAAAATGTTTCTGATTTTTATGTATTATAAAGACTTTATATAAAGAAATAAATTGACAGAAAAACTTATATATTGACCATTTGATAAGAGAGAAAAACTTATTTTAGTGATTTTTTTCACTGACACAAATCAATGTGTAGAGTGGGCGCTTTAAAAAGCTTATGAAAATGTAATTTGATACCCAAATCATATTTTAAAGACATATTCTGAAACCCAAGTATCATATTATTAGTTCACAGTAGTTTAAAAATCTTATTGTTTTTAGAAATGCCAAATCAGTCTCATTAATCATGTGATATTTTCCTACGCCAATATTCAACCAAAATTATAGACTAAGTCCTTATCAGATTCTGAACATTGATTACTATTTCTATGCCATGTTGTATGATATAAAAAAGAAAGAAAAATACACCATATTAATTTTTTAACCGGGTTTTCCGAAGGAAAAACCCGGTTATTAAAATGGTGAAAATGGCGGGCGGGCGGGCGGGCGGGGGGGGGGGGGGGGAGGGGGGGGGGCGGGAGGCTGCCAAAAGGGTACCGTCATTGTACGGATAACTCCTTATGGAACGCCATAGCTGCCTTATGTGCCTATTTCATTTGAAGATGGTGCTTTATTATATTATGCTGTGGTTATTTCATGTGAAGATGGTGCTTTATTATATGAAGGTGGTGCTTTATTATATGAAGATGGTGCTTTATTATATGAAGATGGTGCTTTTTTATATGAAGATGGTGCTTTATTATATGAAGGTGGTGCTTTTTTATATGAAGATGGTGCTTTATTATATGAAGGTGGAGCTTTATCATATGAAGATGGTGCTTTATTATATGAAGATGGTGCTTTTTTATGTGAAGGTGCTTTTTTATGTGAAGATGGTGTTTTATTATATGATGGTGCTTTTTTATATGATGGTGCTTTTTAATGTGAAGGTGGTCACTCGGAACTCCTCCTATTTTTGAATACTGGGTTAACCATTTATGTATTATCTCGATATATTGAAAGTAAAACAAAAAATTGATGCGATCAAAATCCATTTGATACACTATTGCTAGTTCCTCTTTTTTCTAGCACAATTGATAGTATATAAGCTATCGAGAAGATCTAGCTGTGTACGACTTTACCCCAACCGAACTTACATCCATTAAGTGACAACTATATAATGACGGAATATTACAAGAATTAAAGCCTAGTAACGTTATCCTGAAAAGCAGAAAATTGAATTTAATAATTATTTGTGTTTAAGCGAAGGTTATGCCATAGCAATCTGATTAAAATAAGATCTTTGATCCGCTCTTAATTGGGAGTTGATTTTAATCAACTCTCCTATGCAGTTACTCAGACAAACCGAAAGTGAAACAGTGTTTGGACCTCATCACAAATCATCGCTGCTGACAAGACTTAGTTCTTGAACACAATTGATAAATTCGATGTAATTTATGCTAAAGCATTGTTTTTCAAGGAAACTTATTTATAAATAGCTTGAAAATAGTCAGATTTTAAATGGTACGAACAATTTAGATATTTTTTGTAGTCGTATGTATTCCTACGTCAGAGTTCAATATAGTCTCGTTCAACTCGACGCTCGGCTGTCTCCGTAAATCTCCGACAAGCAGAGAGTCTCCCTTGCTTGTCGGAGATTTACGGTGTCAGCCGAGCGTTTGGTTGAACGAGACTATAGAGTTCAATATTGCTTGGATCCATACAATTTTCGAGAAATATTTCTATTACTGATACATAGTTTGATTGAATGAATTTTATCTTTAAATATTATTTAAGATGATTCATATGGGGGGTTTCTCGACATTCTTGTCGAAAAAGTCTAAAAATTCATATTATAAAAATGTGCGCAATTCAAATACAAATTAGAAACTACCTGTAATTGTCATGCAAAATAACATATCATTGATTTTAAAATAAATAGACATCGACAAAATCAAATCTCGTCAGTTCTTCAGTACTTCGATTTTGTTATTGTCATCGCCCAGTCGGTCTTCGTCATTGATGACCGTTCCTCTTTAACCTAAGTGGTGAGTTGGAGGAGGAGCTCACATTCTGAGTGTTTTAAAACAAAACATTGTAAAAATAACAAATAAAGGAACGGATTGAGGATCTGATTTTAAACAGACTGATGCCCTAGGTAATAGGATTTGACTTGAAGATAAAGTAAGGGAAAGTCACAGGGAAATAAAGGTCTACTATACTATAATATAGCTCAAAGAAGGTCCTTTTATAAGTGATAAAGGCATAAGTAAAATGTCAAGAAATACTGACAAAATTGTATTATTCAATTAATCATATTTGTCAATTCAGTTGAGATTAAGTCGTACAGTTCATATCGTAACATAAATACTTATTATGCTAAATAAGAGAAACTAGCAATTGTGTATTAAATGGATTTTAACTGTATCAATTTTGTTCTAGTTTCAAAATTTCGAGATAATAAATGTTTAACTCAGTCTTCAAAAATAAAGTTCCAAGTGACCATCTTCACATTAAAAAGCACCATCTTCATATAATAAAGCACCATTTTCATATAACAAAGCACCATCATCACATAATAAAGCACCATCTTCATATAATAAGGCACCACCTTCATAAAACAAAGCATCATCTTCATATTATAAAGCACCATCTTCATATAATAAAGCACCATCTTCACATAAAAAAGCACCATCTTCATATAATAAAGCACCACCTTCATATAATAAGGCACCATCTTCATATAATAAAGCACCATCTTCATATAATAAAGCACCATCTTCACATGAAATAACCACAGCATAATATAATAAAGCACCATCTACATATAAAATAGCCACATAAGGCAGCTATGGCGTTCCATAACTCCTCATACAGTTTTCAAGATAGGAAGCTGTTGTTTTGCAGATCAATTGTACATATATCAGAGGTGTGCATATTGCTAGGATTTTGATAATTTATGAAGAAAAAAACCAGCTTTTGAACTTAGTCATTTTTGGCAAAATATTGCATATAGGGTACCCTCATTGTATGGATAACTCCTCCTACAGTTTTCAAGATAGGAAGCTGTTGTTTTGCAGATCAATTGTACATATATCAGAGGTATGCATATTGCTAGGATTTTGATTTCCGATAATTTATGAAAAAAATACCAGCTTTTGAACTTAGTCATTTTTTGGCAAAATAGTGCATATAGGGTACCCTCATTGTACGGATAACTCCTCCTACAGTTTTCAAGATAGGAAGTTGTTGTTTTGCAGATCAATTGTACATATATCAGAGGTGTGCATATTGCTAGAATTTTGATTTCCGATAATTTATCGAAAAAATACCAGGTTTTGAACTTAGTCACTTTTTGGCAAAATATTGCATATAGGGTACACCAATTCACTGGATATGGGTTGACATGGATTATGGATACAGTTCACATAAAAGAAAACCCGGTTTGCTGTCACATTGACAGCTTTTCACTTGCTTTCATCTTGATTTAATGAACAATTTATCAAATTTACGTTAAACAAGTCGAAAACCAGAAGACTCCTTAAACGATAATTTGAGAGGATCGGAAACAATATATATTGCACAGATATATATAATGGCACGCCAAATTCACAAAAATGAGCGAAACATAGTTTCACAGATGATAAATTATGTTTATCGACTGTTATTAACTATAGTTTACGAACTGTAAATTAAGTTTCACATATGATAAACTAGGTTTATCGACTGTTAACCATAGTTTACGGACGCTAATCTATAGTTAACGATAGTTTATTATTAACTATAGTTTACGAACCGTAAACTATAGTTAACGATTCGTTAACTATAATTATCGATCCGTTAACTATAGTTTTCATCTGCAAAACCATATTTAACGGTTGTAAACTATAGTTTACGAATGATAATCTAAGTTTATCTGTATGCAAATAAATAAAGATTCACATCTGTAAACAATAAATTGCATTTGTTAACTATGGTTAAGAGTTGTTAATCATAGTTTCACACTCATGAAACTATATATTTATCAGATAAATTATGTTCTGCAATTTCAAATTATTGTTTTCAGTGTTAATTATAGTTTTACACTTCTAAAACATAGATAATCGCGTTAACTATGGTTTACAGAACTATAGTTTTCTGTCCGTAAACTATGGTTTACAACCGTTAAACCTAGTTTATAGACTGTGAAACTATGAATAGCTCATTTCTGTGAATTTGGCGTGCCATATATATACACATAATATTAATAAGCACAAATATTGCAATAACTCTCAAATTAACATATACCTCTCCATAGTGAAGGATATAGTGATACATAAAGCACAGGGAAATTTCCTATATTGGAACTCCACCTCCGCCCCGGCCGGGGCTTGGTTTTACGACCTCTGGAACCCACTCACCTAGCAATGAGAGGCCACCGCATTTACCACTCGGCCAACAACCTTACTCTTGATGACGAACGGAACATAACTTTGATAACGAGCCAAATGCTGATTTGAAAAAAAAATGTTTAATTCTCAAAGATTTTACATTTGAATGGTAGCAGATATTGGTTTGGGAAAATCTAGATGAGAGATGCTAGGTAGCTTTTTAAACAGCTCAGAAAATCAGTCAGTTTGTATTAAAAATACCAAGTAAGATACTGATAGTACATTTAGTGTGCATTCTGGGGGGGGGGGGGGGGGGTTTGGTTTTTTGTTTTTTTTGTATTTTTTAGTCAATGATAAGTTGACTGTTTATAGTCAGGAGACGTCATCATGTACCAGTGTACATATGACTGCACACCAACTCATCTTTATTAGCTAACATAAACTTTACATCTTAATTGGACATTTTCATCTTTTCTTTACATTAGCACAAAGCGCATTTTTGGGGAAAGGGTTTTCAATGTTATTCAAATTAAGGACCAGTTTCCCTTCAAAGAGGAGATAATAAGGAAAGAGTGAAAACAGAGTGAGGTGTTTTAAATATGTTCTCTGGAACTTCAATCTAACTTGGCACAAAGCATCCCTGTGGGAAGGGTTTTCAAGTTTACTCAAATTAAGAGCAAATTCTGCTTCAAAGGGGAGATAATAAGGAAAGAGTGAATATAGGGTTTGAAAATTAAAAAATCTTCTAAAATAGAACCAAATTGCCCATAATACTTAAGTATCTGAACTTTAACATTGGCTTTCTGATACATGTATATGACAGATTTAATTTTTTTCAAATCAGATGACATCAGGGAAATGAAGGTACCCTAACAAAGGTTCATGCAAAGTTCATTTAAATTTTTTTACCTACCCTTTAATCATAAATAAAATAGGAATGAAACCTGTCTTCATGCTGCTTGATTACAATTATGTTGCCAGTTGCATTTTCTTAAGTTGAATGGTTCTTTTGATGTACACAAACAAAAATTAAACTGAAAACAAGCTGGCATAACTTTTAAGAAGTTGCTGATTGCTTGTAGTCTGCTGAATTAAATAGACAATATACACAGGGATTCCATTGTTTGTATTAGACTGGTTAGTCTGTCATTGATTCCAAACACTGCCACTAGCTCATTGGAATTATGGACAATATTACCCAGGTGAGCGTTGTGGCTCCTGGGCCTCTTGTAATAATTGTGGCTGTCTTGTAACTTCGTATAGATACTTTCTGAACCACATAGTCCAATGCCACAAACCACAGCAAATATGTAAAAAAAAATAATATCTACATGTAGCTAGGGGAGGGTTAAATGCAAACTGGACTGTAGTTGAAGACCATGCCTATAACCAGTTTTCTAATACAAGACTGTTGATGCACTAAATTTGCCCAAGACTTCAAGCCATAAATGACTACCAGTAGTTTCATTACCTCCGACACAGCTACTTCTATGCCAGTGCATTTGAACTTTCATCCTGATGTAAACTAAGTACGGCTGTAGACTGACTTATGGAAGACTGAGTCTCTAAATGTAAAAGATCGGAAAACTAAAACAAAAACTCAAAAAGTTTTATCTTAATTTAATAATAATGGCCTTTTAATATCACTGGTCAGTACATGTATATAAAAATACACAAAAATGAGATTCTAGAACAATAAAATTGTCAATACATGTATTGAGTACAACAAGTGCAGCAGTATGTTCTTCTACAGAACCGAGTATTCTGTAATATCACAATATACCTACATGTATATCATATGCTCAATCATTAAATAAAGGTTTAATCAGTATATTACCAGCACATGCAATAAAAATTATCACAATAATACATGTATACATCTACATGTTTTTTGGGAGATTACGTACGTCCTATTTATCTTCAAATTTATCTAAATTATTGATTTTAATCATAACACTTCTGTAAGTATAGCATGTACTTGCAATAGAAAATTGTGCTAAAACTTTTATCTTACAGTATTGAAAAAGTACCTGCATGAAATACTTAAGTCTATCTAAGATATGCAAAATGTAAATCTTAACAATATGATATTCAGTATTGTTCAGTATGAGACATATTAGCTGGTATATATAGTTTAATTATTTGACTTAACATGCACAGTAACATTCACCGGTATTTAAACAGTACCTGGCAGCTAGCTTTCTGGGACTAAAACCCAGATCAAGATCATTACCAATTGAAAGACATACAGCTTAATAACAATTAACATACATGTTTAAAAAAACAATGAACGGTTCCGATGTATTCACAGTACACTCCATCAATAAATAGATAAAAATTTGAGCACCATGGGGAACTCATTTTTATGGCACATACTTTCAATAAATCTACACAAACAGATCTATCAACAAACATAATTTTTTATACAATAGTAGTGAACATTTTTAAAAATATTCTTCTTTTCCAAAAAATTTGTACAGAAAATTTTTAAAAAATGGCACAAGGTTGCAATTTTGAAAATTAATTACCACTTGCATTTCAATAATTTGATATCCATTCTTTTAATAATTAAACCTCAACAAAAATATACATAGAGTGATTTTTTAACTTGCATCGATTGCTACATGTATATTGCATGGTCTTGTGACTAATGGTATTTAAACATATCATTAGGACAAGAAATGGCATCATGATTTAAGTAAGACGCACCTAAAATAATTTGCTTTGCCCTCACACATGTAAAATTACACCTAAAAGGAATGATTGTTATGAGCATTGAATTCTCAATCACATGTCTATGAATAAATATATATGCATGTATAATTATAAAAAAAAAACTCCTCACAAAAATCAACTTTGGAATTCTGTATTGTCACATAATGAACATTAAATGTACCATTGTAAATACTTTCAAATAACTTAACTTTGGGACTAAGTTCTAAATACTGCTTTTTAAAGCTATCAACAAACATGCATCTCACCGGGACCCATACAGAGATTTAAACCTGTTTTGCATAGCTTTTCAACAATTTATTGACCACCAAGAATATTACTATAAAAAAATTCATTCCATGTCTGATTTTGCTAGGTAAATAATACATTTGTACGTGTATTCAACAATGTTTAAAATATAACTTTTAAAAGTTTGAACTGTAACAATTAAAAAAAACTTCCCATGTACCAGTAGCATTCAAATGTACAATTTCAACACTTTTCCACAAAAATTTACTGAACCTAAGTTACACAACCTTCCTAAATAATATGCATGTTTATTGCTGAGCAAGCAAAATAACCTGTCAAAAAACTGTCAAACTAGCTTTTTTTGTTCAATATTTATATATACATATACGTTTATTTAATAATCCTCATAAACTGACCAGAGCAAATGACTATTTAAACACAGACCAGAAAATAATCAGCACCTCTGTGTTTGTGATAATTAAGATACTTAATTAAAAGGCCGCCATAAGGAGAAACAACAAAATTTACAATTAAGGGGGCTGGATGGTCCAAGGCCATTTATAGATAATATTAATCTCATCCAGATGAAGATCTCTGAAGAAAGATAAAGGAAAATGTTCAAATTCTAAATTTAAGTTTAAATATTTGGACTTTTTCTTACTTTAAAATAATGTATGACAAAAACATCCCATTTGAAAATCTAAGGTAAGTAACTTAATTGATTGCCAACCATCAAGCCCTCTTAAGTTTGTTGGGATCAAATTTTAAGGAAGGAGTCTTTTCTGGTTTTCGACTTGTCAAACGTAAATTTGATTGTTCATTAAATCAAGATGAAAGGAAATTAAAATAGTATATTTTTCTTTCTTTTTTACTATCATACAACTTGGCATAGAAAAATGTAATCAATGTTTAGAATGGAACAAGGATTATATTTTTGGCGTAATATTGGCGTAGGAAAATATCACGTTGCGCAATTCAGAATTGCTGCAGATTATATATATATAATGAGTCTGTTTTAGCATTTTAAAAACAATAACAATAATGTTGGATTTGTTTACTAATGTGAACTAATAATATGATACTTGGGTTTCAGAATATGTTTTTAAAATATGATTTGCCTATCAAATAACATTTTTATAAGCTTTTTAAAGCGCCCATTCTAAACATTGATTTTTGTGAAAAAATCACTAAAAACAGTTTTTCTCTCTTATGAAACGGTCAATATATTAGCTTTTCTGTCAATTTATATCTTTATATAAAGTCTTCATAATACATAAAAATTAGAAATATTTTATTATTGGGAGCATAAAAAAATAATCAAAATTTCTTTAAAATTTAAGAAAATTAGAGGAAATGCGGGCTAAGCAATATCAATTTTAGTATAAATATTTATTCCAATTTAGTAGTATTAGCTGATAGACACTCTCATGGTCTATGATTTCATTGAAGATTTGAATCTTCAAATCTTAAACAAATGTCTACAGAACTATAAAGAACTACACTTATTTTTATCACTCTTTAGGTTGAGGAAAAAGGTAATGACCTTGACCTGACCTTTATCCAAAAACAAAAAGGTCAAATTTAATTAAACTGATAGAATCATTAAGTAATATGATCCGTTTGACTGTGTCAAAATTTCATGCATTTCTTATTATAAGAAGTATGTTTGATAATAAAAAGACTCCTTCCTTAAGGAAATAAAAATTTCATAATACATGCACAAACAATAGCCAGTATATTGGTAAATATATATGTATATTTTAAACCAGGTCTCCATTAATTCATTATTTTGATTCCACTACACGCATGATATGTGTGTGTGTATACACAGTTGAACTTCGATATCTTGAACACCGATATCTCGAATACAAGTTTCAGCCACTTATTTTTTAAGTATTTTACTTGCTATCTCAAATACTCGTATATCTCGAAGTTTTCAAACAGTCCCATCTAGTTCGAAATAACGAAGTTTGACTGTATATAATTAAAAAACTTTTTTTTTTTTTTTTTTAATTGTTTTTGGTTTTCTTCTCCAGTCCATATTATTTTTATTTATTGTTTTTGGTTTTCTCCTCCAGTCCATATTATTTTTATTTATTGTTTTTGGTTTTCTTCCTCCAGTCCCCTCTTTTTTCACATGTCTCAAACTTAAGATTCCTACAAAAGAAAAATTATACAAACTGCACTTTATGAAATGTACACACATAATGTAATAATAAGAGTACATTTAAGATATTGAGCTAGCAAGACATAAAGTTTTCAGGAATCATCAACATGAAACAATTTTAATTTTCAATATTTTCTTTAATTAATAGCAGAAGGCTATAGAGTTTGAACAAAATTTGATCCCTTTGAAGTGCAAGTTATATTATATTCTTCGATGTAGAAATGATGCATCTATTTCAATTTAGCAAGTTCAAATAGATGCATACATTGAAGAGCAAATTATTTGCTAATTTCATGAAGATGGTCCTGTTGGAAAAATCTATGAAAATTTCATGCATGAATTTTTAATGCAGTTATGATGACTATGATTACACATTATAAAGAGCCAAAGCTCATAGAACCATCATATTTTAGAAAAATAGCTACCGGTACATGTACAGGGCTATGACAAAAATATTTGTGAATTTTTACATACAGAATGGTGGAATGGGGAATAATTCTAATTATATGCTGAGTTGACAGATTTATTTTGAAAAAATATTTGT
The DNA here is from genome assembly GCF_025612915.1 of Magallana angulata. NCBI lineage: Eukaryota > Metazoa > Mollusca > Bivalvia > Ostreida > Ostreidae > Magallana > Magallana angulata. The sequence continues at coordinate 33,213,284 of NC_069113.1, read as the reverse complement.
CAACTACCCCGGTAGTGAGATGAAAACATCAAAAAGAAAAGACCTCAAATTCTTTGAAAGCTGTCAAAACATGATCATAACTGGGATAATAAGACTTACAAAAACTAGTTGAAGAAGGGTTTGAAAGGACATTTCTAGTAAACTTAATGAAAGCAGAGATGCTAATAACTCTGTTCACCCATGGACAGTTCAAAGATTTTTGCATGATCGACATGTTGTTCAGTGGGGAAAAATGGTTGTTTCTGCGATCAACAGGAAAATGTGTGTTGCCTGATGTTAAGAGAGAAGAAAATTACAGTGAATAATTATTGCAACTCTGTCATATTTCCTGATGAAAGTTAGGTAGTTTTAGGAAAGATTCATTTTGTGTACGTGTATCAAACATCTAAAGAGTCCTAGCTACTTGCTGAAGTGCATGCCCCCCCCCCCCCCCCCCACACTCCTCCCCAGGCAGAGAAGGCTTTCACTTGGTTTTGGTGTAAGAATGCATCTCCTACCACTATGCATGGTTAATGGGAAAAATAATGCAGTCAAATACATTTCCATTTAAGAATAAAAACTTCATTGTCCAATGCTTCCTCAACAAAACCCATCATTTTTCAGACAACCACAAGCTCGTCCACAGAGCATGTTTTACTCAATACAAACAACAAAATAATATTCCTAATCGGGTTTATAGCATGCGACTATCTGAGATTTTTCAATTCTTGAATATGTTTTAAACATGAGCTTTAACGATCATTGTTTACCGCTGATTTACATCTTTGCACTTTCAGCTATGGGGAAAGTAACATTATAAGTTAAAAATAGAATATGACCTCTTTGTGATACGTTATTATATCCCCTTCTTTGATTTGACAAATAATATCAATACATATAAAATTTCTAAACAAAAGAAATTCACTGTAATACACGTATAATATATATAATTCTGAGAGATTCATGGTGCAGTTGAACGCCTGATTGCACAATTATGTATCAGGCACGTAGCATCAGGGGGGGCCAGGGGGGGCCTGCCACCCACTTTTTCTCACACCAACTAATTTTTTTAAATTACATATAAAAAATGGAATTATCACGGAGTTGGCCCCCCACCTTTTTTGGAGGATGTAAAAAATTGATATGAAAATAAGAAATAAGGATTGAAATTGAAGTTATATACTATATCTCCCCCCCCCCCCCCCCCCCCCCCCCCGGATTAAGATTTTGGGAAAGTCTTATTTCCCTTTTTTTTCTTTTTTCTTTTTTGCTTGTCAAGATTTTTTGGATTGGTCTGGCCCCCCCACTTTCAAAATCGATGCTACGTGCCTGTGTATTGAACAGCATACGTTTTTATGTATTACCGTATGATGATAAACGGATAATTTTATGAGTTTTGTTTATGTATAGTAACCCATACGACCTATAGGCTGACCCCACAAGGGACATAATTCAATTTATACTTTGCAGAATATAAAATCAACATGGAAAGGGATTTTACTGTGTTATTATCACGAAGCCGATAACTGGTACAGTAAATCGTAAAAACTCGGCAAATTCGGAGCGTGCTAAATAGCACAAAAACAAAATGTTTGAGTTCTAAATTATGATATAATCTAACAGACTGATAAATTAGGAGTTCACTATTTAAAATATGTCAAGTTTTATTCACATATATCAAGAAATAAGGAAACACGAAAAGAAAACGTAAAATTATAGCCGATAACTGGTACAGTGCCAGTAAGGTTTTAGTTTCAGAGGGTAAACTAAATCCTTTATAATTAGTTTTCGTTAAGGATGTAAATTCATGGGCAAGGGCTACCCACGAAAACCACGAAAATTGAGCCACCACTAATTATAATGATTGCACAGTATTAACCTACATGTAGCTCTTTCAGAGTACCATTAAGCTCTTTTCTTGGAGTACCTTATTTCCTTGCAGCAAACTGTCCCAACTAGACCATACTGGTGTCCTCTGAGGGTTCAGCATTGACATTCTGTTCCTCTGGTATATTGAGCTGATCGTTCACACCTGCAAAAGAGATCCTTAAATAAAACATAATTGACATCATTGAAAAGTTGCTTGAGATTAGTAAAGTGGAAAAACTGTAAAGTTTTATGACCCTAAGAAGAAAGTACAGTTTCATTAAAATTGCCCTGATATAAATTCTTTTAAAATTCTTCCAAAAATATCAAATTGTAATGTTATTTTGCGAAATAATACTAAGTCTTGAGGATAAAATAATACACACAAATACATCATCTGATATTTACAAAAGATAATAATAACATCATGAACATGTAGTGCATTCTCCTATACGAGAATTCTCCTAAATTCTAAACAGCATGTTTTTTTCAGTTTTTTTATGCCAGGTAAATAAGTGAGGCAAGTTGAAAATGGCCAAGTTAATGTCTTGCATCTCAAAAACTTGCGATGGTTTTCCACCAGATTATTAAGGTTTAAATCCCTTTATTTATTCATTCATTCATTATATCAATATGATACCCATAACAACCCCAGAGATGAAATGCTATGTTGGTGTTCTTGAAAGAGTGACAATTTAAAGCAAGTCAGTTTATCAGCAAACTACGAGAATATTTTTACACCTTCCTCACCATTATTCAGGACTGCGTTCTTCAATCTTTGTATAAATTGGTCTGTTTTAAAAAAAAAAATCTTTGAGTAATGCTTTGTTTCATTGATAGATCGAGTCATAATACTTAAAGCTGAAATAAATTTTAAAAGATAAGGAGAAGATTTTTAATCACTCAGTTGTTACTAGAATATATATTGTAAACCAACTTTTTCTAGTGTGCGAGAAATTTTTCTTGAGGTTTGAGAGAACCTTGTCAACACAATATTTCTCAACGTGAACCAGTTCTAAAATGTCTCTTGAATGTGAAAATTAGTCTACCACAAACCAGTTTATTTCTGGTAAAAAATAAATAATCCATTTTTTTAAAGTCCATGCAGTTACCTTACAATCTACAGTATAATATGTTTTCATTTGTGCAATCGAAACAGCAAAGCATACATTATACATTGATGAATCATTCTAAAAAATGTGTGCCTGCATGAATTTCACTGTTTTATTTAGTTTTCACAGGACATATTCCTTACCAGTGCAGTGGTTGTCATTATTTGAATAACTGTAATGTCTCCCTCTTTCCTTAACAGTTTTGTTCATATGTTGGCAACAACATTTCCAATGAACAAGTAGATATTTCAGTTTATACTGAACAAGAGGCCCATGGGCCACATCGCTCACCTGAGGAACAATAGGTATGATAAAATCAGCTTAATGGAGTCATAATACAAACTATCTGGACAATGTACAATAATACATGTACTGTAGATCCTGTATATAAATAAAATCCATTTTTCCCCTGGAAATTCTTATGTTTATAATCATTAGTCCCTTTTCTAACAGGATGATTTTATAGTCATATCACATGTTGAGTATTGCAGTTCTCAAAAAGATCCTTAACAATTGTTTATATATGGGATATAAAGCTACATCAAACTCTGAACCTTCTTGTGAGGCCGAAGAATTGTCCTGGAGCCAAAGTCTTAACAATTATAAAGAATCATCTGGCTGATTAATTTCTGAGAAGAAGATTTTTAAAGATTTACTCTATATATTCCTATGTAAAACTTTAACACCCCTCAAATTGGCCCCACCCTACCTCCAGGGATCATGATTTTCACAACTTTGAATCTACAGTACCTGAAGATGCTTCCACACAAGTTTCAGCTTTCCTGGCTTATTAGTTTTTGAGAAGAAGATTTTTAAAGATTTACTCTATATATTCCTATGTAAAACTTTGACCCTCCATTGTGGCCCCATCCTATCCCCGGGGGTCATGATTTTCACAACTTTGAATCTACACTACTTGAGGATGCTTCCACACAAGCTTCAGTTTTCCTGGCTGATTAGTTTATGAGAAGAAGATTTTTAAAGATCTACTCTATATGTTCCTATGTAAACCCCCCCCATTACCCTCGGAGGTCATGATTTTCACAACTTTGAATCTACACTACCTGAGGATGCTTCCACACAAGTTTCAGCTTTCCTGGCTAATCAGTTTATGAGAAGAAGATTTTTAAAGAAATACTCTATATATTCCTATGTAAAACTTTGACCCCCCCCCCCCCCCATTGTGGCCCCATTCTACCCCCGGGGGTCATGATTTTCACAACTTTGAATCTACACTACCTGAGGGTGCTTACACACAAGTTTCAGCTTTCCTGGCTAATCAGTTTATGAGAAGAAGATTTTTAAAGAAATACTCTATATATTCCTATGTAAAACTTTGACCCCCCCATTGTGGCCCCATTCTACCCCCGGGGGTCATGATTTTCACAACTTTGAATCTACACTACCTGAGGGTGCTTACACACAAGTTTCAGCTTTCCTGTCTTTATATTTCTTGAGAAGAAGATTTTTGAAAATTTCTCAAAAATTTTCATTAATTTCTAATTATCTCCCCTTGAAAAAGGGTGTGGCCTTTAATTTTCACAACTTTGAATCCCCTTTGCCTAAGGATGATTTGTGCCAAGTTTGGTGGAAATTGGCCTAGTAGTTCTTGAGAAGATGTTGAAAATGTGAAAAGTTTACAGATGGACAGATGGATGACAAACAAAATGTGATCAGAAAAGCTCAGCTCAGCTCAGGTGAGTTAACAATATACACAAAATAACACATTATAACATGCATATGATGCATAGAGTGACCAGGAATTTTTTTTCAAAAACTTACACCTAAGACTGGCTTGAGACACAAGTTTCAGAGTACATGTATTACATATATTCTCCAGATTTCATCAAATTGATCTAGCCAATATTGTATTGTTAAGATATTCTTACCAAACTTATTCCTGCAGCAAAGTTTAATGCCCAAATATACAAGTATAATCACTGCCAGGGATACCCTGAAAAAAAAATGATCTTGAGATTTCTCTACCTTGATCTTTGTACATAAAGTCCACACAATTAAATGGAAACTCTATTTATATACGTATGTTTAAACGGTATGGTTATTCTATTCCTTTTATTAAAATTTGAAGAAAGGAAAAGGGACATTCCCTTCCCAAGGCCTTAAAGGTCACCTGAGTACACATAGCTCATACAAAGACTTGTCAAGGAATCTCATATAAGCATTTTTAAAATTTAGCCTCAAAAATATGGTAATGAACACCCCCTCCCCTACCTGCTCTAAAAATTTTCACCTCCTCTACCATCTGAAACCTATGGTTCAGATTCAGCATTCCAGCATGTCAAGTGAATATCAGTATAAAATGCACATTCTAGCCATAGTGTTTTCCCCAACAAATACTGTATACCAACTTTTGTTCACGTTTTCATGAGGTTTGCAAGGGCCTAGTCATCGTAAATATTTCTCGCCACGAACCAGTCATTGTCGTATGGTTGCGTACTCATCTGGATAAGCCTTGGTCACGAACTTTAATTGTTGCGAATCAGCAAAGTAAATTGCGAAATAAAGTTGTAACGATTTGTAAAAGTTGGTTTCCAGTAATATATTTACTTCTATCGGGGATGATTCCTTCTGTTTATGGAAACTTATAGTTAATTCATAGCTCTATGGAAACAGGACTGATACCTACACGCTTGTTTATAAGTTTGTTGAAACCTACAGCAACCTAAGATAAATCATGGACTGCAAGAAATAATCATGACGATGTCAGACTCAAATTCCGATAGGAGACAATTGGCTGTTTCTTTAAGCTAATTAACGTATTGATGAACATTTATAGTAATTTAGTGAATTTTACTTACTTTTCACGATCAATTCATTAATTTGTTAAAAGAAAGATGTAAATATAACCAATAAAATGCTTTCTTTGCTGATTCATTCGAGTTATGAAGGTAGCGATCAGTTTGGGAGCGGCAGATCGTTTGTACAGTAAAACTCAGTAATAGAGAAGTCCAAGGGACCAATGGATTTTCAATGTTATATCCTTAATTCGTTATATCCGTATAAAGAATTCATGATGATAGCTATAGAGAATTCACTATATACATAGTGATGATTCTGTAAATCACTTAAAATAACTGAAATAGGCTGGGGGTTGAGGGGGCCGCCTTGAGGACTCCTCATGGGTTGCGGTGTCTGGGGGGGGGGGTGAAGCCCCCTGCCGCTGACAAAATTTAAGCATTAGTAAACCCAAAATAGCCTTAAATAAGAGACTAAAATGGAAGCTTACAACTTTTTTTCAATTATTTACAGAATGCAACTTTTGGAGCAAATGCTGTTCAATGGCCTTCCCTCCTCTTTTTCCATAGCTAATGTTTTTTTGTACAGAATACATCTAGCTTTTCCAGTTTCAATGGTATTCTGAGTATTATCTGATATTTTTTCCTCAACTTGTCGTGATAGCCAATGCCATTTCCAGGTGTTATTTACACTTTTGTCTACAAGTTTGACATCATGTTGACAAGGAATTCTCAATCACCCTGATGTTTGCATTTACCTTACTAGGATATAAAAGCAAACGTCTGGCTGATGCAGACAAGATCACGGACAAATCAAATTTTTTTTTCAAAAGGGACAAAAACAGGCAATGATCGAAAAAAAAAAAACCTGGAATATCGGAGAGTACTTATAAATATCAGATTCTTTGATTCAAATTAGCGGAATTCCACTTAATATCAGAAAAGAATCATCACTGTACATACTATGTACTTTTGAAAAACGATCATTATTATAACTAGAAAACTGACTAGTCAGGAAGGGCCCCGCTATGAAAGTTAATATAGAGAAGTGAAAAAAACTTTGAATTCCATCCTCTTTATACATGTATTAACAATGATGAAAAATAAATGCCTGGCAGAAGATGTAAAGAACTGGAATATATAGGATCTCGTGATTTGTAGTTGGATATGATTTTCATCCAACAATTAAAGCGTTTTTTTCTTGAGCCTTAGTGAGGGGATAAAACATACAAGTTGGATAAAAATCATATTATACTACAAATCATGAGATTCTATTTATCCCATGTTTTATACACCGCAATCAATGTTTACACTGTTTATAAAACTCTACATTATTTTACTTCATTATGCCTAGGCAAATCCCATTGTAAAGTCACAACTGTGGGATATCAAAAAAAATATCCAATGAGTCATATCCACGGGATAAAGTGGGTTAACATGGGATGAAATAAAATTTGTTAAAAAAACAAAGAATTGATACCAATGCAATGATACCTAGGCTTTGCCTCTATTCAATAAAATTATTATAAATCATTGTGTACGGTATTTTAACCAAAATAAAATATGAATATCATATTTTAAATCCATATTTCAAAGAATGTACACAATACTACACATCATTCAAAATTGACCTTAACTTCGAAACAAAGTTCATTTGCAGACACAGGCAGTGCAGTAATTAATCTCAATGTGACAGATAAAGATAAAGCTTAGGATTTTCTTCCTGTGGAAGGTTAATTAATCCCAAAGGACAAATATTGCACAGCCTTCCATACATTCTCAGCAGTTATCTCTCTTTGCCCATTCATTCTCAGCAGTTATCTCTCTTTGCCCATTCTTCTTATGCATAGTTAGGAATCTACCCCACCACCCCAGCTCCAAACCAGAAGACATAAAGAACCAAACTTAGCATCAAAATATGTATTTCTGCCTACTGAACTACCATACCAAATTTGAACTTGATTGGGCAACCATAAAAAAAGTTATTAGAAAAAAACAGGAAATTTGTGGACGGAAGAGTGACAGACGGACGGACAGACAGAAGGACGGACGGACAGAGTGATTACTATAGGGCACCCGCAAACCCTTGCGGGGCCCTAATTATAAATACTCCTTAATAAAAAAGATTTTCTCCACAAAGTTTCTGGCACTATATTTTTTGTCATGGAAGCTAAATTAAATAACATGTTAATATGGCTGTTTCATGTATTTTTCATATCCCTGACTAAGAGCGCAAATAATGGCTTTTTATCGGTGATACACAATATTTCATACAATTAAACATCAGTATAAAACTAGAGGTACTGTGAGCAAGCTCACAATTGATACCCCCCCGCTAAGAAAAAATCATAACTCATGTTTTTTTTCTATTATAGAAATATTGGATGAATCTATTTCATCGTCCATTTTCTATAAATAACAACTGCTCTATTTTTTAATGCTTATACGAGTACACAAACCAATTTGTATTCTTTAAATTCCATTTTAGTTCAAGTTAACTGTTAACGCATGAGGAAATTTGCATCCTTATGTTTACAAACATGACTCGAATCAAACAAAATTCCACATGTCAAGCAGCCACTTAATATAAACATTTTGAATTATTGGTATACTGAGACCGATTTTTTTTTTTAACAATGACCTTGAACTTCCTCAATTGACCTTTGGTCAAGGTCATGACACACTCTCAGGTTATAAGCATTCTATATGTGAATTAAGAACTTCCAATACTTGTCCATTAGAAAGATATGGACTGGACACGAGTTTTACACTTTTCTGCAAGTGACCTTGGCCTTGCCCAAATGACCTTGGGTGAAGGTCATGACCAACCCTTAGCTCATAAGCAATCTTTGTGTGAACTGAGAACTTCCAATGTTTCTCCATAAGAAAGATATGGACCAGACAAGAACTTTGCATTTTTTCTGCCATTGACCTTGACCTTGTCCAAATGACCTTTGGTCAAGGTCATGACACATCCTTAGGTCATAAGCAATCTTTGTGTGAAGTAAGAACTTCCAATGTTTCTCCATTAAAAAGATATGGACCGGACACGAATTTTGCACTTTTTCTTTCAGTGACCTTGCCCTTGCCCGAATGACCTTGGGTTAAGGTCATGACACACCCTTAAGTCATAAGCAATCTTTGTGTGAAGTAAAATCTTCCAATGTTTCTCCATAAGAAAAATATGGACCGGATACAAATTTTGCACTTTTTCTGTTGGTGACCTTGACCTTGTCCGAATGACCTTGGTTCAAGGTCATGACACACCCTTAGGTCATAAGCAATCTTTGTGTGAAGTAAGAACTTCCAATGTTTCTCCATTAGAAAGATATGGACCGGACACGAATTTTGCACTTTTTCTGCCAGTGACCTTGACCTTGCCCGAATGACCTTGGTTCAAGGTCATGACACACCCTTAGGTCATAAGCAATCTTTGTGTGAAGTAAGAACTTCTAATGTTTCTCCATAAGAAAGATATGGACCGGACACGAATTTTGCACTTTTTCTGCCAGTGACCTTGACCTTGCCCGAATGACCTTGGTTCAAGGTCATGACACACCCTTAGGTCATAAGCAATCGTTGTGTGAAGTAAGAACTTCTAATGTTTCTCCATAAGAAAGATATGGACCGGACACGAATCGAACAGACAGACGGACAGACGGACGGACGGACGGACAGACGGACGGATGGGGTGATTCCTATATACCCCCCCAAACTTCGTTTGCGGGGGGTATAAATATAAATATAAACATTGAATGCTTAATTAAATATTAAATGGTAGTGCAAACTTATTTAACTACCTAGTATAAAGAAATTTGTTATAAATATGTTAAATTTTGTTATCATTCATCTCTACGGGACTCAAAATCAGTTCGCTATATCCGTAAATTCGTTATATCCAAATTCAATTCGTTAGAACCATAAACATTTGTTGGAAATTTTACCAGGAACTCAAAAAACTATAGTCGAGAAATGGCTATTTTCGTGTTCGCACTAAACGAGTTTTACTGTACTAATAAAATATAATGCTGTATAAATATGTTAAATAAATGTGTTAACTGTATTCTGTAACATTATATACATTTTGAAAAATGTATATAACCCGCAAAAGCAGGTTATATAAAATTTTTCTGCAATGTCACCACCTTCATATCTTGCATGAATCACCAAAGAAAGCATATCTTATTGTTTAAATGGACATTAACTGTGCATTTAGTTTTCCCAATATGAAAATTGGGATTATTTTTGGATATATGGCCCACACCTATGAGGTCCCAGGGGTGGTAGAGCCATGAATTTTACAATTTAGATTCCTCTTAGTATCGAAATGCTTCACCCCAAAAATGGTAACAATTGGCTTTGCAATTTTTAAAGAGAAGAGAAAAATGTAAAATTGTTCCCTGATGATGGTATGCACGACGACGGACGAAAATCAATTCCAATAGGTCACCTGAGTCACTCAGGTGACCTCAAAAAAAAAGAAGATGGAAGATTAAGGCAAGATCAAAATTGTTAATTCTATACTCACAATGATAATACAACTATAATAAGAATGTTCGGATCCAAACCACCATCCTTGTCTAAAAAAAACGAAAACATGTAAGATTCAAGTCAATTATTCTAACAGTTCATATGATAAGTTGAGCTACAATGATTAAACTTCATGGGATATCTAACATGTAAGATACCTTCGTTAACGCTTGGAAGTGTGGTGTTTCTGGTGTCGACTTCATTCGAATTATTCTGGACGTCTGTGGCAGAGGCTCCGGATGTGGAGGGTGTTGTTGGCTGAGTAGTGGTCAATTTGTTGGTACTAGGGACACAAAGTGTAGAAAGTAATAGAAAACCAAATGAAGAATGGTCAACTTTTGACACTAGCAATAAAATATATATATTTGTTCAGATTTTATTGTGATTCTTTAACCTAGTTAATTTAAGTAAAAATCTCGTAAGCAGTGTCTGTATGCATATGAAAAAAAAAATATGTCCGATGGCCATTATGCAAACAATTTTTACAAAGTACTAAGAAAAGCCTGAGGAACTTTAATCTGATATAATAAAATAATAAGCCATCAAACCACAGATTCAGCATTCAAGCCTATCAGTTGTATATATGTATCATAAGATGCACAATCTAAGCAAAGATAGAATAATATTTCAGAATGGCCATCAAAGGGCACCTGCTCCAAAAACCTTAACCTCCTCCAGCATATGGAACCTATGGCTAAGATTCAGCATAATCAAGCCTGTCTATAGTTCATGTATCATAAGATGCACCATCCATGCAAGTTTGGTGAAGATAGTTATGACCATAATAACTTAGATATGGCCATCAAAGGGCACCTGTTCAATCATTGGAAATTAATTTATGGGTCAAATTCAGCATCCAAGTCAGTGAAAATAGGACCAATAATAAAACAGATATAGGACCTGCTCCAAAAAATTGAACCAGGTCTGGAAGCCAATGCCAAGGGTGTAACAGGGGTAGACACTATCTTAAAATCTATGGTTGCCTGCAGGGCTACCAAATTATAATTCTTACTATCCCTGTCCGTGAATTTGTAGCCCAGCAGCCAAAGTCTGCTGGCCGAGTTGCAGAGCAACGAAAGGGGTAGGTGCGGGAGGGGATTTCCCCCTCCTGGCGGGGGGCGGGGCACAGGAAGCCACCCCCGGGAAATTTTGGAAATAAATATGCCAAATGCTGCATTTTGGCTGTATTTTTTAGCAAAATTGTAACTTTATCAATAAGAAGTAAAATGATTTTTTCACCTTAACAGAAGAAACAAAATTTATTTAGGCAAGTAGGCCTATATTTATCTGTCAATTTTTTAATTTAAAAAAAAGTACTGTTACCAAGATTTCATCTGTTCCATTTGTTGTTCCCGAATAAAGAGATTTAACTCAAGACTTATAACTCATAATAATGCCAAATCTTTAAAGAAAATTGACACCTGGTTATGTTAACAGCGGTAGAACCATCGGTGATATTCTTGATCCAATAGGCAATGCCATATTTTTCCTAGATCAATTGTCTACATCGGTGCACCGCTTGTTAATTTACTGACGTTTCAAACACTTTGATAATCCAGATTTTTGATAAGTTGGACCAAAACAAGGTCGAACAAAAACATAGTAGAGAGACCGAGTTATCTCGCACCGATGATTCAAAATCTTTGTAGCGAATATTTGGAATTTGTATATTACATTTTTAAAAATATTTAAACATTGCTTTGACTGATACTGTGGAATCATTAGATTTCGTGGTGGCTCAATTTTCATGGAATTCGTGGGTACCTCTCATCCACGAATTAACATCCTCCACGAATTAATAAATTATTGTAATAAAGTCATATTTCCTTGGTAGGTTTAACAGAATACACGAAATTACGTCCCCACGAACTTGTAAAATTTAACAAAATCCACGAAAATTGGCCCCCACGAAATTTAATGATTCCACAGTAGTATGGTATTTAAAATTTCAGTAGCCCCACAGGACAACCTTTATAACTTGTTTGGTAGCCCGACCACAAGTTACAGTTGTCCCTGGCTAGCGGGCTACCGTTAGTGTCAAACTCTGTGTAACATTAGTCCCCTCCCCCCTTTTGACTTTGTCTTATTAAGCTAAAAAGTGATCAAGTAAAAACTATTTATTTTCATATGACTTACTATTTTTTACATGCACCATATCCTACGTAAGGTTTAGAGTACCCCTTCTCACACTTCTGGATGCTGCCTAAAATTAAAGAAATATGTGGCATAAAATCATACAAGTATTTCTAAAATATCATCCAAGAACAATAATCAATATCTAACAACTCGCAAATTAATATTAAATATTTAATTATCACTTAATATATATAAATTCAAAATATAAAAGTGTACTGAGGTGTTTTTATATCATCAGCACTTTGGTTAATCTTAAAAAAATGGCATATAGCAATCTCAGTTTAGCAATGTTGTATCTATTTCAAATATCATATCAATACATGTTGTTTGAAAACAGCATGAAGCATTCATTCTTATGCCAGGGCAGAAATTTCTATTTTTGGGATCTAGTCAATCTATACAATGCACATGCACACACATGCAAGATCTTTGTGAGCAGATCAAAGGATCTTATGTTTTTAAAAGATAAGATTTTTGTCAATTATAATGTAAAAATATTATATTTGGCGTGAATGATATTTGGCAGAAAATAGGGCCATGAAATCAAGAAGAATATGTACAACACTAACAACATAAGATGCATTGAATTGGCATTGTTAAAGGAGTTTGAAAAGACTATGATATGTTTAGAATACATGCATTAATTTTTATATATCAGATAATGTCGGAGGAAAAATTTCTACGTAATACTTGTAATTTTAAAGGTCATTACATGCAGCAATCCAATTCAACATGCAGACAGACTGTGACACTTCCATACAATTGTCATACATGTCTAGGAAAGTTTACCCAAGGTCTCCCAAAACCAACAGCACACACTGTCCATGTCTGCTGCACCACCATTGAAAGCCCCGCTAAACCAAGTAAGCACTTTTCTTACACCATATACAGATTCCTTTTCCATGTATGTTTAAAGCTTACCGAAAGAAGAAAAGTTTTTTGTGTAGATTATTGAGCAGTAATTCAGTATTATTTGTCTTTAACCTTCTATGCTTTTCTACACTATAAAAAAGACCTGAAGAAAAAACTTCAATGTCAACAACTGGTCGTCTTTGCTGAATGGATACAGAAACACTTTAGTTTTGATTAAAATACATTATATTTTTTGTGCAAAAGCCTGTTCTCAAAAACACAATGTTCGTTCCATGTCTATTTCAGCAAATTTCATATTGTTCATGACACATATAAAATTGCTCATATGTAACAAACAAGAGGCCTACAGGCCTTGGCGGTCACCCGAGTACCATAGACGGGCCTGTCAGAAGGTGTCAATTTTGCATTTTAAGATAGATTTTAGAGTCTTTATTGCATATTGCTTTATTAAGTATAATTGTTTAAATGTTAATCATTAATAATACTTGGTAGCAATATCGGGGACATCGTGGCATCATACACTGATAATGTTACTGCAGTTTTATACGCCATTTAGAAGTGATAAGATCGACATATGTCATCTGAATCGACGTATCGTAGGATTTTGTTAAAATTTTGGCTATCGACGATTCGTCGGGAAAATACGGTAAGTTCTGAAATTATCCTAATTGAATTTACACTTATAAAACTGCTTCTATACCATATTCTAAACATGTTGAAGATCTAACAACAAGTATTCAAATTTTTCAGTGTCTTTGTCTGTTAAAACACTTTGAATCCATTTTGTAATTAACAGTCCAAAAAATTTGATTAACATATTGTTCCAGTGCAAGTGAGGTTTGCATAATTAAAAGAAATTAAAATCACATAAATATGTCAATATTACATTTTATCGTACAACTGCTGAAAATTATACATAATTATATAAGTAATAAGGAATCATTCCTTGAATTATATGAGATGATAATTTCGGTCAGAGTGTGATCAATTTTATTGGATTTGACCACTTCCAGACCAAAATTATCACCTCATAATACTCAAAGAATGATTCCATATGTATTTCCTAACATAAATTCCAAATTACCAGTTACTCACTTCACTAATATTAAATATATTCTAACTTCACTAATATTAAATATATTCTATTTTCTAGAAAACTTACAATTTGGTGTCAATCCCCAATCTACTGGGATATCAGATTCTGCCCCATTCCATTTAACACACTTTCGATAGTCATGACCACAGTAACCTTTATTTGCATTACAAATACAGTTCTTCTGTGCTCCGTTGATATTGCATTCATGTTCATTCACAATGAAACCTAAAAAAAAAAAATCACAAATTTGTGAGATTTACTGTTACAAAGTGACAAAATTTTAAAATACTCTATTTAAAGAATGATACAAATGGTATCTTTTAACTACCTAAAGCAAAAGAAATGAATTACACTTCTTTTCTGTTCCTAACTCACAAATTATACATTTTTTTTATGTCCAAATTTCATGATTTGTTGTGATGGTACATCCCATTGACAATGCATGGTTTTAATTCCACAGATTTCCCAGATTAATCAATTTCTTTTTTAATTAAAAATTATCATGATTTTTAAAAAAATATTTTATATGAACAGAGAAAATTTATACCATATAAATATAAATTATTATAATAGTAACTTGATCCGAAGGGTCTGATCACGTCTTAATGCCAGGGGTGGATCATTGGATAAAACGAGAGGCAAAGCATCAATTTTGATTACCTGCAGGTCTGTAGCCCCCGGTCTGAAAAAATTCCAATGGACGACCTGGGAGCTACAGTGCCACTCATGGGTAAAAAAAACTGCAATTTATGGTACACAAAAAATACTGCTAGTTTTGGACTGAATAACCTTATTTTCACACAAATTCTGTGGAAATAATTGGTACAAATAAATTCTTCAGTCAATTAACAACTGATATAGGTACTTTATTTGCCTAAAACTTTTTCTTCAACAGGCTTACAAACCTCAAAAATTGAAGTACGTTAAATTTGTACCAATATCAAGAGTTGAAATTTTTACATACAAACAAACTGTTCCACTTCACTTTAAAGGGGTTGGTGATGGAGTTTAAAAAAATATAAGAGGCAAGTGAAGTGATGATATCAGTAGTAAAATGTCAAGGAATCTTTTGAAATCAATTGTATGTAAGAACATACATGCCAACCTTCCCGATCTAGTCGGGATTTTCCCGATTTGAAGCATCGATCCCGATTTCCCGATCGGGATTTGTAAATTGTACAGAAATCCCGATTTCGTAAATATTACGACAAGATACCCCGATTTCCGACACGAATTTTATATCTCGCGCGGCTTCTGTTTGGCCAGCCAATCAGAAATCGGGATTTAGGGTTGCCATTACTGTTTACCTGTGGCACATGTCGTGATTTGGGATGTGTGAACATGTGTTTGGAAGTTCATTGGAGTTACTGAGAGCGTGTGTTGATAGTAATTAATCGGCATGTATTGTACACGCAGAGAACGACCTAGGCGATCGAAGTTAATTGTTGAATAGATAAAGAACGAATGAAGCAACTGACCATGCTGACAGTCACCGATCGCTTGTAAATCACTAAATGTTTCCGAGTGATGGTATGTAAAAACATTTTCACTTTAAAGTTAACTATGATTAAAAATTCCTTTAAAATTTGTAAGTCTTTAAATTGTTTAAAGAATTAAATTAAGCTTAGCGTAACTATCTTTAAACTATTTTTAGCGTTAACCATGGTGGCTACAGCGAATGGCATATCTGTAAATGCATCCACCCTTCAGGTCGATCAGAAGTCGGAATGCAAACGTTTTGCATTGGAAAAAATCTTTTAAAGATGAAGGTTAGTACAATAAATTGTTAAGTGTATTGTAAACCATTTGTATAATAACATTAACATTATGACAAACACTGCATTTAATAATATATATGCATCATATTTTTTGTAGGCCATTGTCCAAAGAAAGAGAGCATATGTTTCCTGGCTGCAGATTCTTTCACCATGGACCTGAATTTTAAGCACACTTGTTGAAAGTTTTACATTTGTTGTTAAAGAATAAACCTTTTTGTTTTATATTTGTTAGCTTGTTTGGATATATTGAATAAATTCTGATAACATACAAAAAAAGACAAATTATATTTTTACGACTAAATGTCGCGAATTTGTAGAGATGAAAAATGTCGTTCGCGAAAAATCCCCCATGAAGATTTTCAAAAGTTGGCATGTATGTAAGAATGTGTTCTGAAATAAGGTTCATCAGTCAAAAACTAGTACAATAAAATTTGTAAGCCATAGATTTTTAGCAGAGGAATAATGATAAGTAACTGTCTTAACAACTTCGATGCTTGAGAAAAAATAATTATACAATAATAATGCAATTTATTCGCAGTGGCTTAACAGGTCAAGACCACTAGATTTTGTGATGTCGGCATAAATTTGCATACTAAATTAGCCATCTGTTTCCTTTTATCGACAAACCAATCAGATGAATGAGTTGCAAGGCATTGTGGGCCAGCTACTACAAGTTTCAGTATATACAAAGTGTATTGAAAAAATATACCATTTTGAACTGTCCTATTGGAAACTCATTTTGAATGATTTTTCAGAGCTAGTTTATGAAATAAATATGGACAATTATGTCTTTCAATTCTATGCTCATATTTAAAAAATACTGCATATGGGGCCTTATGAGGCCAACTTCTTTATATATCCCATTGTAAATGTTCAAAAGAGAGGTAATGTCCTAATGAATTAGAAGCAGTGAGTACCATTTTTTCATGTAATACCCCATATTTTTTGGACAACATTAGTAGAATGTGAATTCATATTTTCTTCATGCAGGGACACTCATCAGATGCTTAATTAACGTACAAAATGCGTACTATATGCTACATAACTTGCACTCCTGCATTTGTATATTTCTTTTACTGCAGTGGCTATTTATGCATGTTTAAAATATACAGTTACCTGTATTTATTTCTAGTGCACCAATAAACAGTTATGCAGACAGTTTTTTTATTTATCAAAATCTGTTTGTTGATACTGATCAGTTTTTGATGCAACAATTGATCAACTGAAACAACAGTATTCTTCTATGTGAGCATGGAACAAAGTTAATAGTACATAATCTTTCCTTTGTTACCTTCAAAAGTAAAAATCAAGATGTACGAATATTCCGGCAACCAATAAAATATTGTGTATAAAACAGACAAAAACCATGTGCATTTGTTGAATCGTAAACACAATGTAAACCATCATGCTCTGTGTCTCTTTTACTGGATTGGAGAATCTGTTGGACGTAATATATTGTCACATGTTCAATAATGCTATCCATATAAGGTAGTGTACCCGACCTGCTTAATGTTCATGAAAACTTGTTTTATTGCAAACACTTGAAATTAAAGACACTGCAATGTTTTCCAAGTCTACGGAATCTATAAAAGAACTGAACTCTTTTTTTATGGTTTCAGGTTTCAACCAAAGATTTTTGTTGCACTTACCTTCTGGGCCACAATCACATTCAGGTTTTGTACAGATTTGGTGCTCCGGTAATCGATAAGGGGTATTAATATTACCAGTGTTTACTCTGTCTAAATTAAAGGTATTGTTCCCACACGGAACACACTCATCTTTCCCAGGTTTGGCAGAGTCGGTTGAATTGCAAAGAATGAAATAGTGATCTACAAGTTGAAAAATAAGTTTGAATTTTTGAGACTGATTATAAATATAAATATATAAATATAAATTTTCTGTGAATTTTAATTATGTCAAAATATCATTAATTTTGTAAAATTCTGAGCATTGAAAAGTGATTTGACTTACTGATCTCACACTTCTTTGGTATACAATAAAAAGACCCTCTTTGGACCACATGGGCCTTTGTCTCTGTCCCATTAGTCTCTCCACTGCTTTGTACCCCAGGAACCAGTCCAATGGAACAACCAACAACCTGTGAAAAACAGATTTTTAGTGCCAAACTTTTATACATAATATTTTTTTATCTAATTTTCTTTAAACTGATAGCCTAATAAAAATGTCTTTTAAAACAATTAAACTCAAACATATATTTACAATACATGAAACACAAACATGTACCAATTATCCGATTAACATCATAGAGCATCCAGATTTTAAATAAAATAAAGACAATTCCAAGGAAAAGATACAATAGCTAGGATCCTAAACAACACCCAATGTCTAATACCTCCAGCTCTATACTCTATCCAAGCTAGGTTACTATTCTCTTCATTTTCGATGATTTTTTCGAAAAAATATGCCATACATCAAGGAAGCACAATGTGTATATAAATATAAGGGGGACCTCCATGATTCTCTTTTTGACATGACATCTTCTATTTACCCAAAGAAATTAACAGGGATCTCTTACAGAGATTTATAATTGAAAAACCCTGCATCTTTTTCCATGCAGAAATATAAAGTTTATCTCACACAATAATTCAGTATAATCAAATTTGCAAATCAAAATCTTCGAGATTTTTTTTTTCTTTAGTTATGATGTTCAGTCTGACAATAAAGGGGCCAATTAAGAGATATTTTTCATTCAAATGTTTGAATCCGGAAGTTTTTATGAATATCAAATATTTCAAGCTAATATGTTGCTTAGACATCTTAAGACAAACTGCGTATTTACGTCAAGGACAGAGTATAAAACCACGGAACATTAACTGGCAAGATTGGAAATGTACAGCTTACGTCAGTTTCACTTGTTACAGTCAAAACATTGAAATGGGCAGGAACAAATTGACACGGACGTCTGAGAAAACATTGGATGGAAACTGTAGTTATAGGAAATGTATGTAGTGTATTTTCAATCCACCTCAGCATTTCTAACTAGCTAAATAATTTAAAGCGATGGAAAAACATTTAATTAGTATCAGAAAACCGGTTGAAAAACATTTAATTTCATCAGTAAGTAAAAAATCAGTGACTGTGAAAAGATACCAATTCGGAGATATTATTTATATGCAGGGCAAGCATTGTCCGATGACTTCTTATATGAAACATTTTATATACTCTATTATTGGATATAATTTTAATCTTATAAATGGGAACTTTGATTGTTCTCTGTGAATAAACCCCGTTTCAACTATGGCCCCACTTGATTTCAGACTTGTGAGGACTGATTCTCTGAAGTCATCGGACAATGCCTTAATTGCCTTGCGTATTATATTTGCGGATTATATACTTATTTGGTGAAATAATTTTTTTTCAATCATTTGCTGATACTAAACATAATGTTTTCGATCGCTTTAACCAGAGACATAAATAACATGTATAGCAAGTTTGAAGTGCTGAGTAGGATTGAAAATACATTTCCTACAACTACATGCATGTACAGTTTCAATACAATGTTTTCTCAGATCTATGTCCGTGTCAATTTGTTCCCGCCCATTTCAAATTTTTTGACTGCAACAAGTGAAATTGACGTACGCTGTATATTTGCCAGTTAATGTTCCGCGGTCTTAGTACCGGTAGATATAACAAAATGTCAAAAAATGTGGTGCAAGAAACGTGGTTTCATCTTTCACCAACCCTTCGCCACAACCACCAACCCCTACACTTCTTCCAAAAAATGAAACATGAAATAAAAATAAGTGCATCTACTTACGAAGCATATCAGAATACCGGTACATGGAATGAGCTTCATATCTACACTAGTTCACGTTTCAGTTTTCACCAACTTTTGACAACACTTTTCTGGCAAGTTGCTTCCACCTAAAAAATGAAATAACATATAATTCTCGTTTCTCTATAAAATGTAAACTGTATTTCTCAGTAGAATGTTAAGTCCGAATAATCACCCTTTCAATAAAATTGCTCAGAATTATCTAGATCACTGCCACTATAAGTCTTGCGCAATAACGCAATGACACGTGTGGTTTGATAGGCGATTACTAAAAAAGAAGACCGAAAGGTGGATGAAATATTTCCGGATAATTGCATATTGTAGTCTGACTGGGGAGGCTGTTTTAAAGATAATTCTGTTCGATGAAAATAAACATAAAAAATTCCATTCATATCTGCCAAACTGTAATAATAATAATAATGAACTGTTGGGATCATAAGCAATAGATATTCTTTACAGACCCGTTAGTGCAGTACTAAGATGCCCCTTTCTGATTTTTTTTTACTCGGAGGAACTGCGTGGGATCCTATGGGCGGATTTAAGGGGGGTTTTACAACGCACTTTGAAAAATTACGCACATTTATTTCTTCAAAGTGCGTTAGTAATTAGTTTTGGGACGAGTTCAATGCGCATTGAAAAAAAATATATCTAAGTGCGTTAATATCGTCGATATTAACGTACTTTGAACAAAAAAGTTTCTCGATTAGAATTTTTTCTTACGAAGTTTGATTAAAATCAGATCCTTTGGTCTGCTCTAGGCCTAGTGTAGCGGATCTAATCAGATTGAACAACTCCGGGATTTGAATTATCCAAATATGACGTAAATTAACTGCATTGCTTAGCAACTGTCTTTTCCTTTTCTTTTTGTATGAAGCTAATTTACTATTTAATTATTTGTAATGATTGTCAATTTAACCTATTTTTATCATGCAGGGATACAGTTGTCTATTTGATTAGAAATTGTAATGAGTGTTTCTGTTGAAACACTTCCATATTCTTTAACATACCAGTGGAAAAATTATTGTTTGGTCAGCTCTTTTTTTCCACATCACTCACGGTACTTATCGATATGTACAACAAAGTGTATTTCTTTTTCTGTTCTTATACATTTACTAAGTTGCTGAATATCATATGTTTTGGAAGGAAAGATTAGGGGTATGAGACCTTCTTCCTTTACCGGTAATTTATTAAATGATGTACTGGTAATTGAACTGGTTTTTTTGTATCATTTGTTAACCCATACCTCACCCCCGTTCTCAAAGACGGAATTTGAGATTTATAATAGAATTAACAAATCATCATACTCTCAGCAAATTAAAACAATCATTTCCAGAATTTGTCATTTATGCATATTTTCTCGAAGTGCGTTAAGTGTCTTGGTGACAAAAAAGTGATGTACCTTCATAACGCACTTTGAAAAAAAAAAATTCAAAGTGCGCAATTTTTTTCAAAGTGCGTTGCCACATGGGTACATTCGATACCCCCACCTAAACGTTACACCATGCATACATTAATCTGTTACACCATGCATAAATTAATTTCTCTGCAATGCATTTACGATATAGTAGCAAAAACACATGTGCATCCAGCAAGGCATGAGACTGTTTACGTCCTAAAAATTCAGAAATGCCTCTCATTATTACAAAACTGGAAAAGTCGAACATTTTCTTTTTCATCTACATGTATATAGTTTTTGTTGTTTTTTTTGCTTTAGAGCTATATTCATATCCACCGAGTTGGCCTATTTTTTTTTGGAAAACCGATTGTGAATCATTGTAAATATAACCAATAATATGTTTTCTTTGATCATAATGATGCATTCAAGTTATAAATGTTGTTCAAAATATGTCAAGAGAATTTTCCCCATAAAGTTTGTTTTGAATTATGATGATCTGTATCTAGAGTAGCGCAATTTTGAATTGAAGAAGAATATATATACTAAATAAAATTCAATACTGTAGTGACACCGTCAATGTGTTGCGTCTGCAGGTATTGCAGGACCTATAACAAATAATTCATGCCATTTCATCTATCTAATATTACTAAAAGCCCCTCTATCTTTTTTACTTACGAGTTTTAAGTGGAATTGTCTGAGATTTTTGTCTTGTCTTTTATTCACAAATTATTATTAATTTTAATTTCATTTAAACAAAATTCAAATAACTATAAGTAAGAAATTCTTGTGCTCGCAGTCAGCACATTGAGCAATTGTTGTAAACACGAGGTGAAAACTCTTACCACGCCATGAGCACCCACCGAGGACATAGTCCATCGTCAAGTAGATAGGGGAGTATCAAAAAGAGATTCAACTACATTGTCCCAAGTGGGTCTAATCGGGTTGGGGGATGGGAGTCCTGTCCCCAAGTGTTGATTCCCATATTTCTTGTAGGTTAACAGCTCACAAGGCTTGGTGACTTTTAAACAAAACAACCAAAGAAAAAAAGAATGTTTTTACGGATATTTTTTTGGTTATTGATTTTTTTTTCAATGATTTTTCTACTTTTAACAGGATAGCTAGGAAAATACTTATAATAATAAAAAAAAAATCTTGCTCCTCTCATTGTTGGTTTTCTTGAAATGTGACTGATCTATCTCATTGTAAAAAAAAAAATGGTTACGTCCTCATTTCTGTCTTTTTGCCATCTCAAACCAAAAACAATTTAGCTCACTTGATTTTGGAAAATTATTTTTCCAATTTTAATGTTTACAATGCTTCAGTAAGGCAGTGTTTTAATAAGCAACCAAAATTTTACTGTCATTCGTTGAGTTATAAGTGAGTTCCACAGCTTACAATTCTTTGGTAAAGAATTTAAAGTTGGCAACTTTACATATACAGTATTAAATAAAACTGATAGAAATATGCCACGTAAGTGCCGGTAAGTAGAGTAACTTTTAACTTTGAGCTGACAGTTTGATTGTTAAATTTTCCAGTCTGAAGAAAATGATCATTAAAAAACTCTTATTCCAGAAGAAAAGTCAACATTTTCATTTCAAAGATTTAATATATGTCATTTGTACAATGAAAAAATGAATGAGAATGAAAGACTTGGTACTCAACAGTCAACCACTTATACAAGTATTCAACAATAAAATCTTAATTCCATAACATTACAAGCACATGATACAAGATATTATCATTGAAATCTTAACACTAATACTTTATATCACAAGATATCATATCCTTTGCGACTCATTCCAATACTGAAGTACCAAAAAATCAATATATTAAAAAAAACACCAATAATAAGTAAATTCACAGTAAGTTTTTAGTACTCATATGGAATTAGCATATACATGTACTAGTATTTCACGAGGGACCAATATTTGTGGATTTCAAGAGTTTCTGCATTGTCACAATTCCCAGCAAACATGTACAATCCTCTCCCATATTGAGAAAATGGGAGGTTTATAAATGCAGACTTTGGACCACGGTTCGAGACGCTGAGATACATGTACATATACCTGCTAAATACAGTAAAATACGCTTATTAAAAAGTGCTACGGGGGGGGGGGGGGGGGTAGTGTTTCATTTTTGCTTCATTATAAACGTAATTCATTATATCTGTCAAGTTTACAACATGTAATAAAGTCATGGGGAATGAAAATCACTTTGTTTTAAGAGTTAATGTCTTAAAAGTGTGTTTGCTGAACCTCCCAATTTACTTTTATTCCACTTATTCTATTTGTAGTTGATAAGAGGTTTCAAATTCAATAAAATGTAATGATTTATAAGGAAAATTGTCAATATCACACACCTTCCTTTCACAAAGCAGTCAATCCTAGAGAATAAGTTACTAGTAGTAATTCCCCAAGAATCAGTGAGGTCACCATCAGAATTCAAAAGTACAGTGGAATCCTTAATATTCCTGTTGGCTAATTTTCATGTGCATTCTAAAGTTCTGTATTTAATGATTAATGGGGATGCATTTTGGTATATTTGTTTGAACGCACATGAATACAATTTGTTGGGAATTTTAATTCATAGTTGATGGGTATGAAAAATATATAGAGTCAGAAAGATTTTTAATGATTCCTCAGTATGTTGAATATGACATGGACTTTTGTAAAATCTTTGTCAATAAAAATCTAAAATACATATTGTGTTCAATGTCCTTAATAATATCTAACAAGCAGATCTAAAAAAAAAAATCATATCTTACTACGTACATCATAACTGCTTGAATCTAACTATTGCTAACTGAAAAACAGTTATTATTACTACACACAGTAATACACAAAAGCACCATTTGTATGGCACTGAAAGAACTAATGTTCAAAACATTTACCAGTAATCTTTCCCTTTTATCCAAAGACACAGCTTAATTTCTACATAATTATAAAAATATGCATTTATCTACCCAGTAATAAAACTTGTTTTTTTTCTTCAGGGGATGTACAAGAAGTTTATAAAAGAAAAATTCTTTGTTCTAAAACATGCAAGGCACCAGTCGATAAAAATATATAAATGAATAAACAATAACATTTTGTTTAAATTTAATCTCTTTAAATATCAAATATTATGGCAAATATCATATCAGAAAAAGTAAAAAAAAAATTTAAAAAAAAACAACAACAGTTTTGTACATAATTGACATTAACAACATAAAATTTTAAAATTACTATAAGAGAAAAATTGTTTTACATTAAAATAGCTGGCTCAAGTACACTATTTATAAGACAAAAGTAGTTCTTATATATGTCCAATCACTCTTTTTCTTGTACATATATAATCTCTGCACTCTTAAAACTGAACACTTAAAGCAGAGATATGTAAGACAAATACACGTACTGTACATCAATACTGTATGTAATAAAAAAAAACATCTTTATAATTTAATTTCTCTCATTATATCATACTACCACATTCTTTACAATAAGTTAAATAAAATTCAAAATATATGCATGAGGAATATGTCAACAGATATGTTTGAATTCCTATCCCCCTCCTGTATATCCCTTCCTATCAGAATAGCCTTCTTGAACACAATTCCAGGGAATGTTGTTTAAAAAGTTTGTACAGTAAAACTCGGTTATAGCGAAATCCTAGGGATCAATGGATTTACTTCGTTATATCCGTAATTCCATAATATTCCGAGATCCTCCGACTCTAAAGCCCACTTTAATATTGTGACGCATGTCAAAATTGAGGTGAAAGTCAGAGGAATCTCGGATTACATTATATCCGTAAAACAAATTTGTAATCATATAATAACTATAGCGAATTCACTATATACATGTTTTCTTTCACCAGACTATAATTTTTGCTAATTGAGGCTTAAAATAAAAATACATTACTTTGATACCTTTAATAATCGGATTGCGCATTGGAATATTAATATGAAAATCAATTTATTCAAACTACTATGCTAAATGGTAGTAAAAACTTTTTAACTTGTAGAGAAATTTGTTATAAAAGTGTAAAATTTCGTTATTATTCACCTCTACAGAACTCAAAATCAGTTCGCTATATCCGTAAATTTGTTATATCCGAATTTGTTATAACCGTAAAATTTTGCAAAGATTTGATAAGAAGTTAACCAAGGACTAAAAGAAACTTTGCTATACCCGAGAATTCGCTATATCCGTTTTCGTACTAAATGAGTTTTACTGTATAACTTCTCCTTACAAGTATACTGTAGATTCCTTATTAAACACTCCTGGATTTTATAATCTCGTTTACATTTTACTTTGATGGTTGTGGTTTAATAATCTAGCAATTCGATACAAAACATTGGTATCAAGGAATTATTCATTCATGTAAAATAAGGAATCTACAGTAGCAATCCGACAGATCTATAATGATGTTTCTACTATAAAAAAAAAAAAAAAATCCTCTGCGCTTCTTATGCATCCAGAGAGGACACTCATGGTGTGGAATGGCAGGATTAAGTGATTGAGCTACCAGATTTCAGTATTCTCCTTGGACCGGCATTTCCTCCTTACCCTAAGATAAAAGTTGATACATTGTATATGGCAATAAAGAACAAGATGTAGGGTTACCTTGGATTGGACAACTTTGGTTTAAAAATATACATATAAATGTGCAAGCTCTCATGTATTGTTTCATATATCCCTGAGTTAGAACTAATGAACACTATCATTATTAAGAATTTGACAGTCACATTGTTAAAGAAATAGAAATATAAGAATTGTAAAATGACGTCAAATACGCCATTATTGAAAATTTAGTTACAAAGATTTTACACATAAGCATTATTTAAATGCTGTGCATTTTATTGTGAATTAGTGAAAATGCACCCTCTACCTAAAATAACAAGGGCACCGCTAAGCGGCGCATCCCCTCACGACATGAATTTTGTAGGGGATGCATTATTTAGGAGTAATACAGTCATGGAAATGTAATTGAGAAGACCAAATTGTACTAACCCTCCATTACTACAAAAAGTTATTTTTTTAACCTTTACTAGATCTAAATGAAAAAAATACCAAGGTGTTGATTTGAACTTACTTTCGCTTTAGTTTCACAGTAGTGAAGCGGAAGTAGTTATTGTCAAGGTCATTTTTGCTCCAGATATTAATATCACCATGGACTGGACACAAATTAACCAAGCATCAGACAGTTTTCAATGCATGATTTTTTTCTAATAATTAATGTTAGGTGCCCATTCCTTGTGATATCCTTTAAATGTAGAGTAAAATTAAAATCTAAAAAACAATTGATACAAACATTTTCCTCATGCCACTTAAAATTTGAGTTTTATTGATACTGCCTTTTCAATCCAAAGTTCCTGCAGGTGCTGGCACAATAAAGAACCACTCATGATAGATATTCCTTTTAACAGATGCACTTGTCTAAATTCCTGCCAGAAGATTCGAGGATTTACATTAAAAGAAATCTGTATAGCAATTGGATAAATTCATTTTTCCGAACCTCTGTATTTTCACATTAGAGCAAGAAATTTTTGTGCTTTTTAATGTCTAGCTACTGTATAGCTGTCCGATGCTCGGCAAATATTGTCCGATCCATGGTGAAATAGTTCCAACACTTCATTCATTTGCTTTATTTTCTACATTTTTAACAATTTCACTATTTTTTCTTCAATAATGAAGCAAGGGGGAAACATGTAACTTTTAAAACAAGTTTTATATATATTTGGACTATAATTGATGCATTATCAACGAGAAAATCCTAGCGTGTCCAATGCATGGTGAAATCACCCTACATATTAAAGAATGATCATTCATGAATTTTCAAAATATTAAAAAAGCTTAACTCTGCATTGGGCATTGACAGAGATGTGGGTTGGAGCATAGCAAGAATGAACTCTGGATTGTGAATGGAGAGATAAGCTATGTGCTGGCATAATAAAATGGCTTTTTTCCTTCAAAAAGACACCACATTAAAAGTGCACAAAGAAAATATTGACCTGTGTTTGACCAGATTTTTGGATTTTGTTGGTATTCTTTGTGTCTGCTGAGAGACCTATGCCAAGGTCTTCTGATGTATTTTGGAGAGATCCTCTAAAAGAATCTACTAAAGAAAACAATATATTAATAATAGAACTGCAATACTTGAATGGATTAAAAAGGTGTATATAATAATTATCCATGCAAGTCATTTTACTGCAGCTTCAAGTTCCTCTACGACTCTTATAAATGCCCTCAACCCAAGTCAAAAAAGTTTGCTATTAGCATTGTACCCACCTTTACAAAATTCGATAGCTTTTATGCTTTAGTAAGCTTCAGTAACTCTTAAATTCAGATGATTTTATCTTATATTTATCAAGAAAGGACTATATATGGTTTGAGCCTAAAATGGCCCCCTAAAATGAACATTGTCATTTTACTGTAATTCTTTGTTTTATTTGTACAAATATACATTTGAAGTTTTTTCATAATTTTCATTTTGATCGTAGTGCTCACAATTTAAAAATATAACATCAAAAAGGTTACCTTTTCCAGCCATTTTCTCATTTTTAGCAAAAAACGGCTTGTTTTGAGTCAGTTTTTCTTTAAGGAAACATCGAGCGACTGCTTGAACAAACAAAATATTTTCACCAAAGATGTATCTCTCCAATACTTATAAGTGACAAAAAGTTCGTTCTTGTTCAAAGAGTCGCTCTATATTTCCCATTCGAAAAAAGATTTGAAAATTGTCAATTTTTGATTGATTTTGATTGAATTATAAAAATAGCGTCACTTCTGACGTCATATACTGCCAGTGAGTGCATATAAATCAAATAAATAGGTGAAAAATAGTTTTCATGTCAACTCTTTTATAAAATAACACAACAAATTAATGTACCTGAATCATTTTAAAAATAGCGAATTTTGGGGGCCAAATTTGACTAATATCATATATAGTTCTTTGGTAGCATATGTTAGTTAAAAAGTGTTATTATAACCAGTGACAGTCATCAATGGCTCAGCAGTACGTAACACAGAGAAAATGCATGTACACTGTACAGTCAAACACAGTTATAATGAACACACTTATAATGAATTGAAGCTTACAGCGAATTAATTTTCTTTCCTGCTAACTTAATTACATGTTGTAAAATTGATGGATATAACGAATGAATTATGCTTATAATGAGGAAAAAATTGCCCATTCCTGGCACTTGGATATAAGCGCGTTCTACTGTATATCCTTACTGTATCCTTACATACTGAGTTTCTTTCTTCCAGTTCTTTGTTCTAGATCTTACATATAAGTCATAACCTAACTTTTTCTTTTTATTTTTAACAACACAGCTGGGCAAAAATGAGAAAACGTTGTAAAACACCTGGATACCTTTGTATAATTTTGTTCATCTTGAATTGCAAATAAAGTAAGAAGGTTAGGGAGATTGCAATACTTGGTATAAATTTCTAAATGTAAAACAAGTCCTACAGAATAATGTTTCAAACATATTACAAGATTAAAGTTTGCATGTAAAAAGATATCTGTGACCCATGCTCCCTATAGTGATACCCCTCTCTGATATGAATACCCAGTATACAAAATATTAAGCAACATCGACATTTAATTGGAAGTTGTCTTCAAATTTGTTCAAAAATAAAAAGTGTATTAAAATTGTTTGAAAATTTAGCTCCCAAAATAATGTCATTTATCAGGAAATTGATGTTCGATTGTTAAAAAATGGTTCCCATTATAGGCATCCCTTATAAAACAAAGATTATTTTAAAATATCCAGCATTTAGATTAATAGTTCAATGCTGAGAAATCCTGGGGAATAATTGTAAGAAAATTTAAGCAATATAAAATAAAACAAAGTTGTAAATTAACAAGAAGTTGGTATCTCATTGGTACAAAAATGAATCCCTTCATATGGCATGCCTAAACAAAAAGTGTGTTAAAAATTTTAAGCATTTGCAACTATGATTATTTGGTGAGAAAAATGTGAAAAATTTGGTATGGACAGACACACAGACAGACAAGGGTAAACAGTATAACCTCCTATTTTTCTTCAGAGCAGGGTGTGTGTGTGTGTGTGTGTGTGTGTGTGTGTGTGTGTGTGTGTGTGTGTGTATATATATATATATATATATATATATATATATATTTTTGTTTTCCCTTGGACTAAAACGTCACATTTTCATTGGTTTAAACATAGCATGATTGCCTCATATATCTCTATATTTGTTCTGTGAGAATTAATATTAGGCAATATGGCCGTCATTGGTCGACGCTTCGCTTACTCATTTCGACATTTCATAGTATTTAATACATAAACCGCATGCTGTAAGTTCTTAAAGTATTTGGAGTAGTTGCCCTTTGAAATTCTTTAAAATTAGAGTAGTTGCCCTTAGAATATTGACGTCACATTGTTTTGTCTGGATCAGAACAAAATGGCAGCGTCGAAATTTGCTCAAATCTCTGCAGAGAAAAGGGAGAAAACATATAAAATTGAAAAGCAACAAAATATTGGAAGTAAACATGGGTGAAGCACAGATTTTTAAAGAGTATTTGAAAGGTAAGATTGAAAATTTTGAAGAGTTTAAATGAGTTAAATTGGACGAGATGTTAGGCATCTTGTACATGGCTGTGCCATGATCATCGCTATTTGTGAATAAATATGTCGCTTAATAGTCCTCGGGAAAACAAAACACTTATAAGGTTAGTTACTGACTCACTACGGAAATATATTGGGTTGATCAATCTCATAGACGGCTCGGCTTCGCCTCACCATCTATGAGATTGATCAACCCAATATATTTCCGTAGTGAGTCAGTAGCTAACCTAATAAGTAATAATATATATATATATATATATATATATATATATATATATATATATATATATATATATATATATATATATATATATATATATATATATATATATATGTTTAGCAACAGTTGTATTATTCCAATGACTTTTCTGAAGAAGTAATAATATATATATATATATATATATATATATATATATATATATATATATATATATATATATATATATATATATATATATATATATATATATATATATATATATATATATGTTTAGCAACAGTTGTATTATTCCAATGACTTTTCTGAAGAATTTATTACATTAATACTAATTTTAAAGAAAATGATAAAATGTGCAGTAAGCTTAAAACATAACAAATGATGAAATACTTTAAAAATGTGCAATTGTTTACATTTCAAGTTTCAAACCTTGAGCGAAAGATATGCTGCACAAATTTGAGGGGGGGCACAGTCTACTATTCAAATCACTCTTTGGTCCACTGTCAAGTAAGGATAGAAGGTCTAATCCACTTCCTTCTAATTCTGTCAGAAAAGAATGAATAGAGAGAATACAATCTGTTTTTCAATATTTGCTATTTATTAATTGTGAGAGAGAGAAAGAGAGGAATAAGTTAATATACATATTCATGCAAATGGCTATACAAACACTATAATATTATAAATATACCAATGGGATGCTCTTTTGATGGTTATAAACCATCATCAAACTCTGAACCCCTTGTGAGGCCCAAGAATCGTCCAGGGGCCAAAGTCTAAACAATTTTAAAGGACACGATTTGACTTAAAATTTTCAAATTTTATTTTTCCATTTTCAATGTTTATACTGATAAATATAGAAGTTTTTAATGCTATGTCAAAATTTGAAAGTCAAATATCAAGTTTTAAGCAAGATAAAAGAGTTCTTTGTTTTGTAAACAATTAAAGCTCGAACAGTGTCATTTTTTACATATGTGTTGTATTGGTGAAAGTTTCAATCAAATGTATCGGTATCTTTCTTTTGTTGATAATAGTATTTATGAAGATATCGAGTTAGTTTAAATTATTTTTTACATGTCATTTTGTCTAAGAAATGGCAAATCTCTACAGTACATATTTTGTAAACAACTATAAGACTCGAGCTTTGTTTTTTTTTACAAATCATGAATTCCTTCTCAAAAACTGGTAAAGATTAACACAACTGATTCAGAGGAAGAGTTGAGAGAATGTTCACATTTAGCGAATAACAAAGGATAACCTGTTATAGAATTACTGATACTATAATCACGGTGAATTTTGCATGTACAACATTTGGCTGATTTTTTTTTCAACAAGCCAGCAGGGATTTGAATTACCGCTAGTGTAATTCTGAATGCATTCTGATATGCATTTGTCAGTAAAGCACGCTTTTATTGAAGTGCCAAGGACAGGGGATTTTGCTTCGTCAATTTTACAACATGTAATAAATTCACATCGGAATGAAAATCACTTTGCTCTAAGCGTCAATTCATTTTAAGCATGTTCGCTATAACTGTATTTTATTGTATAGCATTTAGCGATGTACTTCATTTAGCAGAGGCTGCTTTCTGCCCCCCCAAAAACTGCTAAAAAGAATAAACAGCCAAATGTATAACAAATTTACAGGAAACTGAAAAAGGTATTAAGAATGTACCAATGGAATCTTTTGCTTTACCGCTGCCGTCTTGGATTTGGATCTCTGTAGATGCAGACAGGTCTTTTTTCTCTTTTTCTTCAATCAATGGTTCCTTAGAACCAATTTCTGGGTCAACTGGTACATCAACATTGTTATTTATCCTATCAGCTGCTTAAGAATAAAATCATAAGAAAGCTATGATGGACTACTGTCATCTAAGTACCAACTGTGTATGCATGAAGTTAAAATTTTTATTTAAACATAATCATTTTTATTGAATAAATTTATAATGAGTGAAAAATATGCATAGCTTACATCTGTATATGTACCATCTCTTTAAAACTAAAAACATGTACATGTACCAATATTATATTTACATAGAAATTGGAAACTCTAAGAATAAATTGTCCGGATATAACATAAAATAACCCTCGACTATTTTTAGAATCTGGATTTAATAGGATAATGAAATAGTGCATTTAACAAAATAGTTCCTACTCTTGCAAGACACATACAGATTAATCAAGACATGCTTGACACATGTCAGAAAATGGGCAAAACAATCTAAAAAGCAACTCTCAAATCAAAATAGCAGTAGAAGGAAAGAAGTTACGCTGTTTGATGTGCACCAGCTCTATTCAAACTTAGAAATTTCCCTGTTTTTAGATTCATTTTAAGAGATTTTCAGCACCAACAAATTTTGCCCAAAAAATAAAAAAATATATCATGCATGTATGATTTGTATCCCACAATGATATTTTGACAGGAGATAGATTAGTCAGCTTTCATTCAAGTTATCCCTTATGCTGAGAGAAAAAGCTTGAGCACTTGATGTTAATAATACATACCTCTTATTGAAAATGTATTGGCCCATACTTGAAACTATACAATATACCCAATATATATGTAATAAAATTGAAAATTTTCCAGTAAGAAAATGCTTTTAAAAAATCTCCTACAAAGTCAAGTTGGCAAGTGAAAGATTACCCACACAGGGGCCAAGCTCGTTTTAACATTAATTTCAATGAATAAATAACGATCTTTACCCATAAAGCAGACTTGCATGAGCACCAAGATTCAACTGACCTAAGAAGCTTGACCCATCCAAACCTCACAATACCTTGGCCTCTCTCTGACCCATGAGGATCGATACATTATAATTTTGATTAACTAATACAATTTTAAGACAGATTCATTTGTATGTAATTTTACACTTGACAATTGTCCTAATACTCCTAAGATTTTGTTTTGTTTCTCCCTTCTGTGCTTCTGTGAGCATTTGATTTTATGGATAAGTCCAAGAATGTAATTCCAGATAGTATGATTGATTTTTAATGTCATTTTAAATGCATTGGAAACGTCTGAGGAAGAAATGAAAGCGCTTACGTTTTGCGATTAGTGTTGTTATTTTTTTTTTTATCTAAATATATATATAATTATATATCTATTCATTATATGATTGATTAATTCCTAGCTCTCTGATTGGCTCATATCCATCTATCTCGAAAAAAAACCAGAACGTTATATTCACCTGCACGTGACCTAGGAGGTCAATATAACATTTGATTTTCTCTACACTGGACTAAAAATAGATCATCCAATGAAACATCCCATTTCTCAATTTGTTCGGCAATGGCTTCAAACTAAAACATTGCTTGATAACACTCAATTTAATATATGTCTGTATCAATTCGTCGCTGAATCATATAATAAAATAATTATTGCTGTTTTTTTTCAATCAATACGATGATTTAGCTACCCTCGAAGTACAATATACACCTCGCCTTCAGCTCGGTGAATATTGTACTTCTAGGGAAGCTAAATCATTGTATTGACCTCAAAAGCAGTGATAACTGTATAATATACGTACATTTCTGTCTCTTCTTCCACCAACATGTCAACCCTAGTATGATGAAAACTACAATGACAGCACCAAGTCCTCTAAAAAATTGAATTAAATAAATAATGAATTGCAATCAAAAATCAATTTTTTTGGTATCAAGATGGTATGGGACACATGTCGATATGAATGTGGATAAAAGTATATCATAATCAAAATACTTTTCAGAGAAAAAAAAATTATAAAATTATTCTCGATTTTATTGTTTATTTCGATAGGAAGTACATCACAATATGAAGGTGTTCCATACCAAATTAAGCACAAAGGATTTTTTTAATTCTAAAATGAAAATTTTTATCAAATCGATCATCAAACATAAAATTTGTTAACTGAATCATTTTTAACAATCATTTTTTAAAATCAGATATGCACATGCATTTTTGTATCCAACACAAGTTAAGAGTCAATCAATTTGATCCATTATTGATGACATGCAAATGTATTAAAAGTATCTGGTAGGTTAATTTATTTATAAATCTGCAAACATGTCAAAAGTTAATTACCATTGAATTTTTATTGCTAAAACTAATAAGAATACACTGCTACTAAAATTTAAATCTTTGAGGTCTAACAAGTATATGTTTAGCGGTCATCGTTTACCAATACCCCATACTGAAAAAATGAATTTTGTAGAGTAGAGGTTTATTCTATTTATTAGTATGTGCAAAACAGAAAAAATTGAGATAAATCATACTGTAGACAGGGTTGTCTCTAAAAACTGAAGTAGAAGGAGGAAATGAAAAAGTAGCAGGAGGGTCTGGGGGTCTTGCTTTTAGCTACATTGTGATTGAAATGCAATAATTATAGCCAGGTAATTAAGGCATTATAGGCGGGGGAATTCCCTGCCTCCCGGGTCTTAGAGACAACTCTGTGTAGAAGCACTTATTTTTGTAAGTTGGATTAAAATTTTGTTGTTTTTAAACCAAATACAGTTTCGTTGGCATATAATTTTCTTATATCGTAATCCATAAAATATACTGCGTATTACCGGTAATTCTTTATTTATAAATACTTCAGTAAAAAATTTGTCATGGATTTAATTTCATTGATTCATACTGGAAACAAAAATAACAAGAGCCCCATGGGCCACATCGCTCACCCGAGGAACAATAGGTATGATAAAATCAGCTTAATGGAGTCATAATACAAACAATCTGGACAATGTACAATAATACATGTAGATCCTGTATAAATAAAATCCATGTTCCCCCTTGATATTCTTATGTTTATAATCATTGGTCCCTTTTCTAACAGGATGATTTTATAGTCATATCACATGTTGAGTATTGCAGTTCTCAAAAAGATCCTTAACAATTATTTATATATGGGATATAAAGCTACATCAAACTCTAAACCTTCTTGTGAGGCCGAAGAATTGTCCTGGAGCCAAAGTCTTAACAATTATAAAGAATCATCTGGCTGATTAGTTTCTGAGAAGAAGATTTTTAAAGATTAACTCTATATATTCCTTAAACTTTGACCCCCTATTGTGGCCCAAACCTACCCCCGGGGGTCATGATTTTCACAACTTTGAATCTACACTACCTGGGGATGCTTTCACACAAGTTTCAGCTTTCCTGGCTGATTAGTTTCTGAGAAGAAGATTTCAAAAGATTTACTCTCTATATTCCTTTGTAAAACTTCGACCCCCCCATTGTGGCCCCACCCTACCCCCGGGGGTTATGATTTTCACAACTTTGAATCTACACTACCTGAGGATGCTTCCACACAAGTTTCAGCTTTCCTGGCTGATTAGTTTCTGAGAAGAAGATTTTTAAAAATTTACTCTATATATTCCTATGTAAAACTTCAACCCCCATTGTGGCCCCACCCTACCCCCGGGGGTCATGATTTTCACAACTTTGAATTTACACTACCTGGTTTTTGAGAAGAAGAATTTTGAAAATTTCTTGAAATTTTTCATTAATTTCTAATTATCTCCCCTTGAAAATGGGTGTGGCCCTTAATTTTCACAACTTTGAATCTCCTTTGCCTAAGGATAATTTGTGCCAAGTTTGGTTGAAATTGGCCCAGTAGTTCTTGAGAAGATGTTGAAAATGTGAAAAGTTTATGGACAGACAGACGACAGACAAAATGAGATCAGAATAGCTCACTTGAGCTTTCAGCTCAGGTGAGCTAATAAAATTAAATCCTCAATGAATATATCCGTTTCCTACAGAGTATAAATAATAAAGGAATAAAAGGCAGTGGTGTCAGAAGCAAATTGAAAGGGAGGGAAAGACTTATCCGAAATCTTGACGAGCAAAATATTGATTTGCAAGTGCATTTCATGCCGCAAACCAGTCCTTGTCATATGGTTGTAATAACAATACTGGTCTAGATAAGGCTTACTCGCATGAATTAGTAATCACAAACCAGTTTATCTCCAGTAAATCGCAAAATAGTGTTGTCATGAATTAAATTTGTTTTACAGTATTTTGCTCTTGAATCTCACCTTCTGCTCACCATTTATTCAGCATTAGCTCATTGAAAATGTTTGGGAGAATGTTTCAGGGATTCTTACATATTTATAACCAGCAAATCAAATGTACTTACATAAGTAATCCGATTACTAAGTCACTCTTCCTGGCTGTACTATCTTGGTCTAAGAAAACAAAACAATTTCTTAAAAGTTTCATCTGTCACCTGTGATCACAAGATCTGACTGCAGACTAAAACTTTACATGTAATACTTTGCTGCCTATTACAAGAATAAAATATTTGAAAATTATATGTTGCTGACAAATGGTAAAATGACATCAAGAAAAGGCCATGACACAGCTAGCCTCAGATCAGTAGCAATCTTTGCTATACAATTGGCTATGGACTGTTCCTTCTCTATAATACATGGATGGGACACAAAAATGGGATAGACAGACAAATCAACTTGTATAAAATATACATTGTAATAATATTCTAAATTTTATTTTGGGGGGGGGGGGGGGGGGGGCCAAAATAATTTCATACAAAGCTAAAATATTTCAAGTCTACCTGGTAGTTATTCATAAAATGATGCTGCAGACTAGGGAATAACTCAGTTATTTTATTTTAACTAAATCTGAACAATTCAGTTATTCCCCTTTTCAAAACCTGACGCAACAAAACTTCATCGATTTTTCAATATTTTATTTCTGGAAATTGTGAAAATGTAATTTCTTTTTAATTGTTAACTGCTCATGTGAAGTTTAAAGGATTTTCAAATTAAAAATAAACATTTCTTAAAACTAAAAAAGTTCATGCATATAGGGTTGAGAGAAGAATCAATTCTGATAGAAAAAATGGATAACCATATTAATTCATTTAACTATAACCAGTATTGGTATTTCTAATAAAACCAGATATGATAAATTCCTAATTAAATGCGAGAAATTGACATCTGCAAAAAATCGTGAGAAGCACATCCTGTGGATTTAAAAAAAAATTATTTTATTGTTTGGACAGATGTAAACTACACTGTAAGTGAAACAGTGAAACTTTGATAAAAATTATAATTTTGCGATTTGATGCAAAACAGTTGAATTGCATAGTTAACAGGTTAAGTATTTGCATAAAATAAGAAATCTGCAGTACTGTAAGTGCTTTACCTGCTTCAGATGAGGATGAAGTCGATGTAGTTGGAACACTAGAGGAGAGAGATCTTTTACAAGTAGTATCCTGGACTGCTGTTCCTTTTATATCAACAATGAAGCCTTGTGGACACCTTAAAAATGAATTTAAAAAATAAGCACCTCCCAATGCAGTATTTTGTTCATGTATACATAAGGTACACCTGTACACAATCTGATTAAAATCAGATCCTCGATCCGCTCCTTGTTTTTCTGTTGTCGCTACAGAAGGATCTGAAGAAACTCCTCTTGAGGTCACCTCCGAGGGAACTTTGCTTTGACCAATGAAATTGTTGATTCAATTCCTCAGTTACATGTTTTGGAATTTATGAATATACAATTTTTGAATTCCCTGAGGGTCTTCTATCATTAACTTCTGCTCCGTCTCTAGCTTGCTGATACCAAAAGATTTGAGAACATGAGACATCGCTTCGTCATATTACAACTTCATTTTTATTTGTAACCCGAAATTGTTGTTTCTAACACTTGCTCTCATTAACTAAAATAACTCATGAATATTCTTCAATCAAAGTTCACCAGGAGGTGACCTTTCTTCAGATCCTCGTGAAGCAACAATAGAAAAACAAGGAACTGAACGAGGATTTGATTTTAATAAGACTGCACCAATACATGGAAAACATAAGAGTCAATCAACAATTTCAAGTAAAACTTGTCTCCAATCCAGATGTTGCCTAGTCTTGCAAAAAAATATGGAATCACCCTTTGCCACATGGACAAGTTTCACTATACTATACAGCTGATTTATGCAAAACAATGTCGCTTTGCTTAAATGAACCAGGAGCATGAAAATTGTGATCCAAGAATTATATAGTCAGCCACTGTCTAATTCCTATATGCAGATGCCTTCCTTTAAATTTATAAATTATTAAACTTACTTGGAATGTGGACTACAGATGCTGCCTCCATACTGAGATTTAAAATATCCAGGTTGACAAGGTCTTACAGTTCCTGCAAAAAAAAATGAGAGATTGTCAGGGGAAAATATCAGTACTTTATAAGACTTTTAACAATCATGCTAAGTCATTAAGCCCCTTCATGAGCCTGCATTCTTAGCCTTATTGATCAACTCTACTTTCAGCATACTCCCAGTTGTTCCAGACTTTGCATAACTTATTAAAATTATCATCAACTTCTATTCTTCTGATCCTTTCATAAAAAACCAAATGTTGTTATGTTCAGCTCCTTAATCTCAACCAATAAACTTCTGATGCACATGCATGCACCATGAATTCATAGAAATTCTTCATACTAACCATTCTGTGTCAGCTCTACCCCTTTCTCCTTTGCGGACATTTTCAATGAGTTATTTGCCAGATTGCACACAAAACGATCCTGTCCATAATACCAGTTTTTCCGGTTACAGACACAATGTGGACGGCCAGTACTCTCCGTGCATTCCTGAAGATTGTCTATTACAGTATCTTAAACAAAAACAACAAGATGTTCGTGAGCCAATGCTCACTAAAAAATACCCCTGCTTTCATGTGAATAAATGAAATAATCAAAGTCAAAATTTAGAAGTTGACTTCAATTGATTAAAAATTAGATCCCACCACAAAGCAAGCCTAAACAAAGAGTGTACGTGTTAAAATTTCAAACATTTGCAATTAATTGATGCTCAGAAATCTTTGACGAAAATTTGATAGAAAATATGAATAAAAATAAACAAATTAAGTCTTCATTTAACAGGAAGTTGACATCAGATCGGTACAAAAATAGATCCTACAATGTGATATGCCTAATCAGAGAGTGTGTTAAAATTTTAAACACCTGCAATAAATAATCTTTGACGAAAATTTGATTGTGTAAATTTCACATTAAAAATAAACAAAGTCATCATTTAACAGGAAGTTCATGTCCGATTGATACAAAAATGGATCCGGCTATATGACATGCCTAAACAAAAAGTGTAAAAAATTCAAGCACCTCCAATGAATAGTTGCTGAGAAAAATATGACAGAAATTTTTGTTACGGATGGACAGACAGAAGGATGGACAGACAGACACACAAGGGTAAAACAGTATACCCCTTCTCCTTTGGAGTGGGGGTATAAAAATACAATTCAAAGGAACAATCTGTTTTAAAAAAATGTATAAATCATTGCATTTATGTACAGTAATTTTTTTATGGATGCACAAATTAAGCAAACTGTCAGTTGATTAACAATTTTTTAAATACCGGTAAATAAAAGTTATTTTCAAATAAACTTGTAAATTTGTATCTCAGAAATAAATCACCTGGCACGCTGCAATCACAGTCAGGAACACGACAGAGACCATCATGCTCATAGGGCCATTCTTTGGTATGTATCTCATCTAGGTTTATCTTCCCTTCGTCACATGGAGTGCATGTGTCTGAACCCCCATCAAAGGTGCATAGATGAAACTGGTGGTCTATAGAATTTGGAAATAAAACCAAAACATCACTTTAGAGTGAATCTCTGATTTATATTATAACTTTAAAGTTAGAATAATACAAATTCCTGCAAAGTCAGCAGAAAAAGGTAAATTTTGCACATGATAGCCAACCTCATATTAATATTTTGTTGTCCAAATAAAGTGACAAAAAGCTTTGTTTATCATAAGGCCAAAAAAATAAAATTCCTCCTTCCTGTCCCTTGACCAAAACAAGAGGCCCAGGGGGACACAATGCTCGCCTGAGCAACAATAGCCTTAACTCTGATCAAATTAGCATTACAGTATCAAAATCAAAATATCTTCACAACTAAGTACAGTAGATCTTGCTAAAAAAAAATCTAAAATCTGGCAATTTTTTTCCACATATTTTTTGGGTAAATACCAAGCCCCTTTTGTTGTTGTGCCTGTAAGAAGATTTTTCTCTACTCCTATTTACCCCCTTCCCCCAACTATTTAGTGCCCCCCCCCCCTTTTTCTAGGGAATCATGGTTTCATCAAACTTCAATCTGCACAACCTGTGCTTTCACAAAAGTTAGTACTGCTTTTTGGACTGAAAACTTTCCCAGAATTATATTTTTAAAGATTTTCTCTATATATATTCCTATGTAAAAATTCATCTAACCATTGTGGCCCCGCCCTACCCCCAGGGACTATGATTTAGCAAACTTGAATCTATACTATCTGAGAATGCTTCCACTCAAATTTGAGCTTTCCTGGCATAATAATTTTTGAGAAGAAGATTTTTAAAGATTTTCTATATGTATTCCTTTTTTAAAATTTATCCCCCCATTGTGGCCCTGCCCTACCCCCAGGGACCATGATTTGAACAAACTTGAATCTATACTATCTGACGATGCTTCAATTCAAATTTGGGTTTTCCTGGCCTAATTGTTTTTGAGAATATTTTAAAAGAATTTCTCTATATATTCCTATATAAAAATTTATCCCCCCATTGTGGCCCCGCCCTACCCCCGCTGACCATGATTTGAACAAACTTGAATCAGCACTATCTTAGGATGCTTCCACTCCAATTTGAGCTTTCCTGGCCTAATAGGTTTTGAGGAGAAGATTTTTAAAGATTTTCTCTATATATTCCTATGTAAAACTTGATTCCCCATTGTGGCCCCACCCTACCCCCGGGGATCATGATTTGAACAAACTTGAATCTACACTACCTAAGGATGCTTCCATACCAGTTACAGCTTTTCTGGCCTAATAGTTTTTGAGAAGAAGATTTTTGAAAAATACCAACAAATTTTCAATAATTCTAAATTATCTCCCCTTTAAAGAGGGTGTGACCCTTTTTTTGAACAAACATAAATCCCCTTCACCCAGTGATGCTTTGTGCCAAGTTTTGTTGAAATCTGCCCAGTTGTTCTGGAGCAGAAGATGAAAATGTGAAAAGTTTACAACAACGACATTGCCAACAATGACAGACAACGGACAAATTTTGATAAGAAAAGCTGACTTGAGCTTTCAGCTCTAATTTATTTCTAAAAACTTGGAGCATGTGTGTAATAATGAGAAAGAAGTATATTCACAGTGTACGATATGTTAATGATAATTTAAAATTTCCAAAGGTCTTTGTATTATTGATGCATGTACCGGGTAATGTATACTATAGAAAACAACAGGCAATGAAAAAAAAATAGATTTTTTTTAAAATCAAAAATAAAAATGTGTCTTATTTGCAAAATTTAATCTACAGTTGTATTATTGTATTTATCCTTTTCTGGATTTAAATATTTTTTTTATATTTTGTTGGCCTAATGTCAGACAATATTTAATCAGTCTCTGTACTTCAGTGTATTAGGGGTATTAGTCCAACCCTTTGACCCACTTACTACCGTATGTTATGTAGAGGATCTGTTTAATTTTCAAAATAATATAGAAAGCAGTTTTTTTTTATAATTTCAACATTTATTGCAATTATTAACTAATAACATGTTATTAACTAACTTTAATATCATGATTAAAAGAAGTTTCTTTAGTTTTTTTTAGTTTTCCAATGCACAGCATGTTGTTGCATCACCCTTATTTATAACCCCTGAGGATAAGATAGTTGCAAGTTATTAATCACAAGGATTATTTATGCAGTAAAAATGTCTGTAGATTAGTTTACTATCATTCTTTTGCCAATGAGGTTAATTTACACGATTGTGAACTCGGAAGACAGATCCAGCAACTTCATTTCTCTTTTTGAGGAAATTCTGGCGAAGTTACCAATCACCTCCATGATCATGCACAATCTGTCCGAAGTTATTGCTTCCATCACTTTTTGGTGATTTTTAATAAAAATACATATACCTGTGAAAGAAGTACAGTTGAAATCGACGAAATGGAAAATATCCAAGATATCTTCATTGACAAATTATCCCTTTTTACTCATAAAAGTTAATAACAGGAACGAAAACAAATTTCTTACGGAGATTTATAATGGGAAATGTTTACATCTTTTCTCCATTCGGAAGTACTCGGGACATCTTGCGCATGCAATTTTTCAACATTATCATCCGGGCTTAATTATGGCTGATTTCAATGCAAAATCCCTGTAGACTTTCTATTTTGGGATGTGTATTGAAACCTGAAGCGGTAGATGGGGGCGTTTCAAAACAGATAATCTGGACATTTTTCATATTAGTGGATGAACAGTTTAAACATAAAGGTATTTATTATTATCAAAATATCAAGCGAAAAGTGGTGGAAGCAAAAACTCGGGACAGAGTATATTAGGGTCGGAGGGTAAAAGATAGGGTCAGTCAGGCAACAGGAAACAGGAATAATTTTTTGTTTGGTCTAATTGTAAATCCCGAAATGTTAAATTATGGTAATAGAAAATTTTATTACTTTCTTCTAAAACTTTTTCTAGCTATCATAATAATAATGGCATACAAATCTACTTTTTCATTTACTTATCAAAAGCATACTATACCCATGGAAGAATTTGCAAGCTGATAACTTTCAAAACTTCTAGGAAAAAATGGTAAGAATATTAATGTTGTTTGTTTATTTAAACCTAAAAATTACCTTTGAGACATACTACTGACAGGCAGCAATATCCATCAGCTGTTTTATGGTATCCTACAGGGCATGGGGATACCTGCAATCCCAGGAATGTAACACACGTGCAAAAAACCTGAGAGAAACCATTCTAAAAGTTACTTTAATAAGAAGGCGCATTACAAGTTTTAAAAAAACAATGTTCAAATTTTTCATTTACTATTCAAGGAGGCTGGATAGTCAACAAATTAACTATTAAGATATAATTATTTACTTAGCTATTATCATTGTTTAAAAAAGAAAAAAACCATATATTTTTTTTTCATTTAAATTTGGTATATTCTATATTTTTATCATGTTTACATGGGGTTCTTCTATTAAAGGAGATAAATACAGTCTAAAAATGACTATGACCATCGAGGCCTCTTAACAACAGCAAAAAGCACAAAAGATTGACATCTCCCAAACAGTTTTCATTCAACATGCAAGTATCTACTGGCGTGCAACCAGTTCTCATCAAGAACCATTTCTCGCTTATAATGCCTTGTTACATTATATTAATATTACTTATTAGGTTCGTTACTGACTGTTTAAAGAAATTTGTGGGGTCGGTAAAGTCCATAGAAGGCTCGGCTTCGCCTCGCCTTCTATGGACTTTACCGACCCCACAAATTTCTTTAAACAGTCAGTAACGAACCTAATAAGTGTTTTGTTTTGTCGAGGACCTAAAGTTTGATATGTAAACAAAAGTTTGTGTAGAAAATCAGTTCAAATAACGTTACGTCCGCCATGTTGCCCTATAAATTTTGACGCTTGCCTTTTAAAGAAATTTGTAAGGCAGCCACGTGACGCGTTTCATCCAATGACGTCGCGACATTCTAGTCCGAGGCAAAACAATATGTTTTACGGTGCTACCGTTCTGGCGAGCGCAGCAAGAATTACACATTCCTTGCATCATTGTCAGCCTAGTGTTATTAGGTATTTAGGTGGATCATATGACAGTAAAGTATGGCTCTTGCTAGTATATATTTATATAATTTCTATATAAAAAATAAATAAAAACAAATCATATGTCAATGAGGCATCGCAGTCTATACTGAAATAGCTAGTACACGCATTACAGATGTTTGATCCACCTCTAAATTTATCGCGGGAAATATTGCGCGAGAGCACAGTGACGTCATCCATGACTTTGTTCGTCTTTGTTTACGTATCTCGACTCAATACGAAGGTATGGAAGCAAGTAACAAATCACTTGAGTCTCGCCAAAGCATATGCGGTACTCTAAACCTGTCTTCAAACTTTAAGACACCGTAAATTACGAGTTAAAAGTCGGCCATTTTTGGCATAGCACCACGGGTGAAAACATTAGAGAGCATTATGGGACCTAGACAAAAATTTTTGTTTGATGAACTGTATAGGTTTAGCTCGTTCTTTTTCCCGCGCACACTGGTTCATAGAGCTCGCTTCGCTCGCTATTAACTCAAAAAGAGATTTATAACGAAGTTGAACTCCTGATTGCACAATATTATGCACTGAATAGTCTTACTATTTTGTGTATTACTGTATGATAACAAATTATAATTAAAATTTCATTTTGCAAGTATCCAATCAACATGTACAGGGATTTTACTTTGTTATTATCATGAAGCAAATAACTGGTACAATAAATTGTAAA
Source organism: Magallana angulata (assembly GCF_025612915.1). Taxonomy (NCBI): domain Eukaryota; kingdom Metazoa; phylum Mollusca; class Bivalvia; order Ostreida; family Ostreidae; genus Magallana; species Magallana angulata. The sequence goes on along the minus strand of NC_069113.1, from coordinate 33,168,895 downwards.
ACCTTGGCTTTGGGCTGTGCTTAAAAGTACACAAAGAAGATGTTTTGGGTTCTAAATGATTTAACCTTACAGGTGCATAAACAAGGATTCTGGAATTCACCATTTAAAGTATGCCAAGTTTTATGAAAAAATATCAAGTAAAAAGGAAATACGTTAAATTTTAATTGATAACTGGTACAGTCCAAGTAGTACTTTGATGAACTACAGATCAGTCATGCACTTATAATGCATTGCCATACTCTTTAAAGAAGTAGGCATGAATGTCCCGGTACCCTGCATGTCCACATGACTTTTCTGAAAGGAATCTGTTTTACTTTAGGACGGAATGTAACCATTGACGCGCGACATTCGGGGCCAAAAAACAGAGAATGAGAGATCACTTTAACCTAGCTGCCACAATGTAACCCTCTCTTGATTTTTCTTGGTGGGGGTGGGGTGGGGGGATGATAAGCGTTAAACATCAGATATAAAAAAAAAAATCGGAGAAGGCTACATTATTGCAGCTATATAACTTTAACCTTGCAAAACCATCTCCTCTACCTCCATTAGTATGTTAAGATATAACGTTACTCACAATATATGATTTCATTTCATTTATCCGTTCGAGTGTAATTTGCTTCATACAATCAGCCGGCCTCCATCGGGATCGTGGCCGTGGAAGAGAACGAAACTTAGACTGGTACTCTGTCTCTATCGTACGAAACTGAAACTGAATGGAGAGTATAATATCCGGATAAGAAGAGAATGCCCTGATGACCAAAACAATGAAATAAGAAAAAATCTTTTTTCTCAATTTACTGTGTATAACATACCATTTTCTATTTCTAAAAAAAAACACACACAAAATTATTACTTCTTTTAAATCATTTACACAGCACATTTTGTCAGTGGTATAATAATATGTCCTGGGTTTCAATTGGGTTCATTCGGATGATCTCGCAGATCTCATGTGAAACCGAGGAGTTCTGAAAATATGTAAGCAAATGGGCGTTCAGATTGAAGATGACTCTTAATTTAGTTGCAACTACAGCGTAAGTATAACTTTTACATGCATAAACCCCCCATTTTTTTCATTTGTTTTAACGATTTGAATATTTACAATAACGTTAAGTGTCTGTGTTTACTACATTATTCAGAGATGACGTAGAATATTGTCAGGGATCAGCTCAGACCTCATTATTTTCTATATGTCTCGAATATGCTTCCCCTAGCTAGTGGTTTGATTTTGCATGCTATTTGTTATATTTAATGTTTTGCAACATTATGCATTATCATTTAAGTTAATTATCCACAAATTACTATCCCCAGGAACCTATCAAAAAATTGACAATCCCAGAAATTGGCCCCTATAAAAATCATTAATTCTACTGTATTTGTAAATGTACTCAAAGTGTACTCTGATCAAAATTTAACTTTCTTCAATAAAGTCTTTCAAAATCGTGATGTCATATTTATATTAAATAGAAACTGCGCATTTGTCGATATTGATCCCTGTGTCTTGACTTCAGCGCTTCAAAAAACACTTTTACTAACAAATAGAATTTAAAGTATGCACATAAAACAAAAAATTAATTCATTTTCTTTCAAACAATGCAAGTTTTATTTAGAATTATAAATGGAAAACGACCTATTGAAGCCATTAAAATAAGGTGATGCTTCATTTTTCCCATTTCTTAATGAATTCAGCGATGGATGCTGGTTCCTACAAGGTAGTCATAATATAGACTGATTGATGAAATTGATGTTGGCAGATCCAAAAGACAACTTTGTTCGCTTGGCTACATTGTTTTCCCACAACTTATTTTTATTAAAATTCAGCTGTACTGGCCATCAAAGTATTAGAGTTCTAGTGGATTCTTTTTATGAGGTCTCTCACGTCTCTGTCAAACTTACTTATAAATCATTATATCGCCAAATTATATTTTCACACCAGACAAAGTCATTATCATCGTAAAATTGTTTATTAAATACTTCTCTGTAGTTTTTTTTACCGCAGTGTGTTTCTTTAGAACTTGATATCTGCAAATCGAATTGAGAGTGGCAAGCATTTGCCAGATTGAATTTATGTTACTGTAAACATTATTTGCATTGGTGTAGCATAAAGACACTTATAATTATTATTTTGTATTTTTATTTTTAGAATTAAGAAAGCTGTTGTCCTGATCAATGACTTAGATACATCCAAATTTCCTTTGTTGTTAACAAGGATACTATCAAAGTTACATCTAAAGGTTTGTATGAAGTACCTGGTAGTTTTAAGATCACACAATATTGATATTTAATAAAAAAAAAATCCAGTTTACTTTTGTTGCAAGCCAATGGAAAATTGTGTCCCTTTTATTTATGGTACATAAACCAATTTAAGTTTTTGGATTTCCACACATCAGGTTTATGAATGTAGACCTGTGATTTGCCACAGCACCAGTTTACATGACTTTAATACATACATACTGTCAATCTTTCAATCAATCTTATTTTTAATGCTTAAAATACTTACATTACATGTTTTCAGTTTTAAAAGAACTTGAGGAGCAACGTACCTTTTTGTTCTCAGTTTGAAACTTAAATGAAGAACATTCTTCTTTCTTTAAAATGAGACTAACATTGAGTGTAAATAATATATTCAATAATTAGATTTCATTATTTTTCATACTTTAAATTAACACAGTTTTTGTCAATAGCGTGATACCAGTGTTATTTAAAGCATAATACTGTAAATCAACTTTTTATTTGCGGCAACTATTTGGTGATTAACTTCTAACCAACTGGTTCGTTACAACTAATGTTCAAGACCAAGCCTTATCCAGACCCGTGTTGTTATGACACCCATATGACAAGGACTGGTTTGCAGCTAGAAATATTTTTGATGATGATAAGGCTCTTTCTAACTTTGCAAAAATTTCCCGCACATGAATAAAAGTTGTTTTATACTACCAGTACTTCTGAGTGATACAAAAAACTTTTCGTAAGTCATCTTGTACCTACAAATTTATACTTTTTCAGGATGAGCGCACATTTTCAGAAGAGGAGGAGGAAAAACTCCAGTCTTCTCTGTCCCTGACTGATGGGGATTTGGAACTAGTTATCCATACCCTGGAGTTCATCTTGCATCAGGTCAATTCATTTCCTAAAGCTGAACACTACTCGAATAAGGCATTGTCTGCTGGCCATATTTCTCTTTCATTGCTGCTATCCTTATAAGGCCTAAAAAAAAAATTGTGTGTATAGGGTAACCCTACCTAACCTACAAAAATGCCCCGATCCTACCATTTTTAGATGTCTGTTTTTATCCGATTGTGAATTTTATAGTATTTCTATTAAAAAATCCGTTTTTAAATATGACACAAACAAACATTCTTAGGATTCATGCAGAAAAAAATATGATAAAAAAAAAATCCCTACCTAGTTAACCTAATTTTTTCATCAGTATTACCCTAAACACACAATTTTTTTTTTATAGGCCTAACCTTTATATAAGCTGCAGACCCATAAACAGTTCAAAGTATTTCACTTTAGAGGTTTCACCCGTTTGGACTTACATCGCCATGTTACTGGATTGCAATGGAACTATTAATTTTTTACGTACTTTTTCCAAGCCAGGCGAAAATTAAACATCAAATGTAATGTTTATTACATTATTTATTAACAGAAAATACACATAAGACAAGAAGTAAACGCACAAAATATTAGCTTACAAAAAAAATAAAGAGCGGCCATGAGTTTCAGTTGCCAATTGGGTTGAATGAAATCAAAGGGTTTATATACTGTAAATTCCTTGTATTTTATTGAAAAGTATTTTATTGAAAATAAAAACAAGATTTTAAACTCACTGATGGCTGCTTCTCGCGATTTTACATGAATGATGAATAATTCCTTACATTTAATTGGGAATCTACAGTACCTGTTTTACGGGGCCTATTCATGAGCAGAGTTTAGTTTTAATTATATTAGGGTCTTTTGTCATACCTTAGTAATAAATTTCCAGGATAAAACAGGTATATGTAGCAAACAGTGCACGGACTAGCTGTCTACTACATGTAATACAATTACTTGTTTTCAATTTTTATAGCAAATGTATATAATTTGAAGTGAATGGCAACAAACAAAACAAAATATTGCATTTTCTTTGCAGACAAAGGCTTTTTCAGGAGAATCTATGATTCTAATATCAATTAAGAACTCTTTTGTCTTTATCTTGCAGGCAGCCTACCACACAGCCAAACCAGGATTACTGGGGCAGCAACTACAGCAGATAGAGCTAGAGGAGGAGAAGGTGAGAGAGGGGGGTGGAGAGACAGACAGATAAAGAAAAATTATTATCCAAAAAATTTTATTTTTATTTATTTCCATTGATGAAAATGTAAATAAAAATACAAACAATACAAATAATGTGAGTATTCAAGCTACATGTAAAAAAAAAATGTTTAATATCTTTCTGAGATAAAGACAATTCCAGCAGTATATCAAGTAAACAATCCATAATGTGCCCTAAATATTTTATATTTCTACATATTACATTTTGTTATCCACAAAAAAAAAACCCCACAAAAATAATAAATACGCTTGTAGTGTGCGTATAATTTATATGAATTTGGTACATTTATATGTTCATATATATGTTCATGATAGTTCGTATCAAAGAAAATTCTAAAATAATGTAATTAAATATAGCCACCGTGGAACAAAGAGTGAAGGAGTATTCAGCATTCTTGAGCCAGATTTTTACTTTGTTACTCCAATCTGCAGGTAAAAGTGATCGTAGACGCCTGGAAGAACGCGGCAGCAGATGTTGTGACCAAACTACGACAGAGGACCATCACTCCGAAGCGTCTGGAGGAGATCAACTGGAGACTCAATCTCCAGATGGCCCAGTCCAACAAAAGCAAGATGAAGCTTCCCAACGCCATGTTTGAACTCAAAATCAATGATGAAGACTCAGAGGTAGGGAGTACATTCAAGTCTGTGTATGTTTTTTCATAAAAATGATTATTGATAACACAAGTAATTTTTTTAATGAGAGTTATCTCTCTTTGAGTGCTACAGAATTTTATTTTAAACCTTAGCCTTAGCAAGGTACAAGCACATTTAAATACACTGATTATAGGACAAGAAAACTATGTTGTTTCACTCTTTTACATTGGAGTTCATAACATTCTGTGTTAAGCATACTTTAACTACCAGTAAATTATATGATTAAAAACTACCTGTAAATGTTGTTATGTTAGCAAATGAACTTGTTTTTATGGCTTACAGCCATCTAGTTGCCGGATAATCTTTACGGCAAAGAGTTCAGTTATCTGAACATGCGCGACAAAAAATAGTTCTAATCGAATGTTGCAAAGTTAACTGTTTGTTGTTCAAAATAAATATCTTTTAGCAAGATTATATTTTGCATATGTTATTTTCACCTATGTTATTGTAACCAATATGAATTGACTTTATTTAAATAAACTCGAAATCTAACGCGAATGAATATTAAATGCAGTGTTTTCCCTAGGCCGTTTTTGCCTAGAGGTATAGGCCCCTGCCATGCATCACACAGTGCCGCCATGCTTTCCGCTATGCATACATGTATTATAAGCAAAAAATCTTTTCCCAATTATTTCAGATCCTAACAGTGATAAGTAAATGTAAATTTGTCGTTAATTCGTTCAATCTTCATAAAAACGTTTGCACCCACAGGGAGCGTCGGTAACTTCGATCGACATCGATCTCAGCAAGGGGGAAAGTGTTTAACGGTTAAAGGACTGAACTTATGATTGAGATATATTGAAACTGGGATTATAAATCTGTAATAAATGCATATATAGAGGGGCAATTACTACTTGTTTTAATATAATGTGCCTTCTTCGACACCTCCGCCATTATCGAATGTTGGGGATTTTCCAAGATCTAAAAATAGCACAATGTTCCCTCGATGGAGTTACCTTGGTTGTGCTATGATTGAACTGTTTATTTGTCGTAAAAATATTGGAAACTTGAGACCAAATCATGTACTCAAATAAGAAAACAATATACAGTTAAGCTTGATTGCAAGTCATATACGGAAGCGATGTCATATTACTATAACATAGAGACACCGTATAGTATGCCTCTGAAAATGACTGTGTACACATGTAATGTGAAGAGAGATTGACTGCAAAGTTATAGTGCAGTAATTAATTTTAATTAAATTTGGTGTCAAAACAAGTTTGCTGTAATTGAATAGTTCTGCCTGTTTCTTGCCCCCCCCCCCCCCCCCCCCCCCCGCTCCAAAGAGTTTATCTCTGTACAAAGGGGAAAAAAATAAAACAGAAGGTGTTAGAACTGCCTTGTGAATCTATATTTCTTATAAAAGCTTGTGAAGGTCAGCCTCTTAAAAAAGTAGAAAAAACCCAGAAAAATATGAATAAATATACATTTATGAAATACAAATAAAATGGAATAATACTTTTTGGTGTAGATTTCATGAGAATTCATTAATTATAGTATATAACATGCAGTACTTTTCATCATTTGGTTATATCATTTTTACGCGCAGTGATTTCGCGCTGGCTGTGGCGCTGTTACGTCGCACCGTGCACCAACTCTCGCGCAAGTTCATAGTGCGTAAGAATACAAGGTATACTTATATTTGAGAGCATGTTGGTTTTAAGTGTTTTTTGTGTCCTATATCGTTGTATGAATTTACAGTTAATGTACTTCAGTCGTTGGATAAAAGAAAGAAGCAAATTGTCTCATATTGGAGTTTGAGTCTGACATCATCATAATTATTTCATGCAGTCTATGATTTTCCTAAAAGCAATGGTGGTTTCAACCAATTGATAAAAGAGGCGTCTAGATTTCAATCCTGTCTGTTTCGGTCACTAAGGTTCGACCAATCAACAAATGGGGCATGTTGATATCGGTCCTGTTAGTTTCTATTGATCAATGAATTACATGTAGCTAGTTACTTTCTATAGAGCTATAAATAAACTAAAGTTTCCGTAAGAAATAGAGGGAATCATACTCAATCCATGTAAATATAGTCATATCAAACCCGTAAGCCATTATGGCCCTTCAGGCCTTTGATTAATGTATTATTTTTACAGTTTCCAGTCTTGAAATTGACACTGTTTTAAATATGACGTGAAATTGCTTGCCTAAACTCTTTGTCATCTGGAATATTAACTATACTTTAATTCATACGCTATAATATTTATTTTTATGATTCATTTTGATCCAATCAGGCTAAAGAAAAAATCCGCTTTGAGATGACACATGATGAACTCTACTCATTTTACAACCAGGTAGGCTATGAAATTCATATGTATATATATTTTATTTTCAGTAACAAAGTACCGGTATACAGTAAAACTTGATTATAGTGAAGTCTTAGGGACCAGTGGATTTACTTTGTTATATCCATAATTCATTATATCCGTATAATTAACTCGATATGATAACTATAGCAAATTCACTACATACATGTTTTCTTTCATCAGACTGCAGTTTTTGCTAATTGAGGCTTAGAATGGAAATACATTACTTTGATAACTTTAATGATCCGATAGTAAATTGAAAAATTATGTGAAAAAAAAGTCATCCAAACTATTATGTTTAATAGTAGTGAAAACTTTTTTAACTGTAAAAAATTCATTATAAAAGTGTTAAATTCTGTTATTATTCACCTCTACGGGACTCAAAATCAATTCGCTATATCTGTAAATTCATTATATCCAAATTCGTAGGGGTGCAACGATACACTTGCCTCACGATACGATACGTATCACGATACAGACCTTATGATACAATACGTACCGTGATACTTTTGATGTGCTTTTAAAAAATAACAAATAAACAATTACACATGTTTTGGTATTGTTTAATCTCTAAACTTTTAGTTACATAATTTTTTTCCACATATTTTTCCTAATCGGCTGTATAAATATCAGAATGTCAACATGATCTGCATAAGGTAAAAATCTAATGTTGACGTCAATATCGTTATTTCAACACTGACAACAATCAAATTATTTATGCTCTTATTATAGATGTAAAGAATTTTCTAAAGGCAAAATATTTAATGACTAGGGTGACGTTTAATTTTAATTTCTTTTTTGCACATCTAGGAATGTGGCATTAATTTCTTGCGACAACAGAAAAAAGCGTTGATAATGCCGTTTTATACGAGGTGCAATACGCATGTCGTTTGTTTGAAGGAAAACGTCTTCAAAATAGTGCTTGCAATGGGAACTTTGTTAACTAATTTCATTTATCCTACAAAAAATGTTACCATATGATTTTTGGGATGCACTGTAGCAGGGGACAAAATTAAATGATGCGAAGCACGTTTTTCAACACCGGAAGCCATTTTGAAAATATAATTTTCAAACCGAATCGAACAGATAAAAATTTTCCGGATCAAAATACCGAACCGCGGTATAGCCTACAGTATCGTGACATTGAACCGTAGCATATTTTTACCGTGATATACCGTCTCACGGTTTATCGTTGCACCCTTACAAATTCGCTATAACTGTAAAATTTTGCAAAGATTATCTAAGAATTTTGCCATGGACTAAAAAAAAACTTCGCTATATCCGAGGTGTCAGTATACCCGTGTATGTACTATACGAGTTTTACTGTACTTTCATTTATTGGTGGATAATACTTTTAAAGAATTAGTGTATGAATTGATAATGCTTTGGTTTACTGTCCATTTTGTTTAGTGATGTGAATCTGGTATATGCATATACTTTAATTGCAGTATTTAGTTAAAGTTTATTGTTTTATAACAAGGCTTCACAACTTTGTCAATCAAAACAGTTAACTAAAGTTCAATTGACTTGGTAGAACACCTTATAAAGCTCATTTTGTAAGTCTAAATGAAAAAAATATATATATCAATTTAGTACACTTAAAAAAATTCATTTAAATGTCGCATGTACATGTATGATTTTGTTGCATGTAGTTTTTATTTGCATAATTTTAATGCAAAGTACAGCAAGACTTTTGATTTTGATTTTCCAGCTGGAAACTATACAAAAACAACTGGACAATTTAGGATGAGAACATCGGCATACAAGAAACAAAAGAAAAGAATAAGAGCGGGTATCTTCATTCCATGATGTTCAACTCAGTCACGAGTGATTCAATCATTCACTAACTTAATTAATGCAGCACATCAAATATGTTATATGTATATTGTTATTTTGTAATGAAATTTTAAGCAACATTTTCTAGAGTTGTCTCTCTTTATCTAACTTTGTGTTTATGAATAACTTCCTGGTTAAATTGTGTTGTTGGAAAAGGGGGGGGGGGCTGCAGGATGCATGCAACATCATAAGTTACATTAAAGTCAAATGCTGATTGAAATTTTATGTAATCAAGGAACTGATCTAATTTCTCTCTAAATGTTGTTGGAAAAAATCGGGACCGTATAAAAAAGTATCGGGGGTTGTTAGTTTGGTCCAAACGCGTTATGTATTAGTTAGAAGCAATAGGATGAACAGCTTCATAAATGATATGTTCGTGTACAGGCATATACCCGGCAGTAACTTCATATGATAGGATAGGACAAATGTTTGAAATACTGGTTTAGTTCACCACTCCTTTTGAGAAATGGTTGAGAAGTGGAGTGGACATCTGCAAACATGAAATGACGATCTGCATTACTGTATTAGAATGCACCAGAAACACTTCACAATCGAAGAGCGCCAGGTTATAAAACCGGATGCTTATTTCCATATACGTGGCATGAACTGTATTTTTTATGCGTTTAGAGCGGTGTTTGGTAGCTCTCGAAAGAAATGTGGGCCAGAGTATGGGAGGTCTATTATATGATTTGATAGCAAAACAAATTATGTTCACAAAGTATCAAAACTATAAAAGTTAATGTGTGACACGATTCCAAATAGCCCACTTTATAGTAGATCAATATCCGTTATCTGCATAACGGATACAAAGGCCGGTGGCCTAGATAAGCAAAATATCAAGATTTTAAATCTGATTTATGACTTATGAGATGTAAATCATTCAATATAAATTGACAAGAATCAAGTTGATTATTTTTAAAGATAGCAGGTGTAAGGAAACGGTACAAGGCTGGCGTTTTTGGTGTCTGGCCCTACATACGGGTGTCAGTCCGGCGAACGCACGCGTACTATAAAGAATCGCTACTATTTTGATTAAATCTAATGTGTCTTTATCATTAATATCATTATCACTAAATATTATCAATAACATTTATGAAATATACAAATGTGTTCGTGTATCAATCAAATTTTTCATCCTTCAAGAACATCTAAATAGCAGACGTCGATATGTCGCGTGAAATGAATAAGCAGAACTCTGAAATCTACAAGAATATGCGGGTAAATGTTAATCCTCTAGGTACATAACGTTGTTATTTTAGTAGTCCTTAAATCTGATTAGGGGATGTTTGCTTAAAAAACATCGAACTTGCATGTTAATATTTTCCGTAATTATAATGTATACAGGATGGGAATGAGTGTGTGTTTAGAGATGTGATTTGAATGTACATGTACTTTTGGTACTGATTCACATTTATTAAGAGTCCTTACAAACACAAAGATACCGCTTTAGTTACACATGTATACACTTTACGTCATATCCACGGACGTGCAGGCGCCGAAACGTCATTTACGTTTGTGGTCATTTCTCTCTCTCTCTCTCTCTCTCTCTCTCTCTCTCTCAATCTCTCCTGTATCACCACGCAGTAATGTGCACAGAATCATTTAGCATTCTACATGCATATTTGCATAGCCATATATATACAATGTACAAGTCAAGGTAAACAGTCCAATTCACCACCTTTTTTCGCAAGGGTGGGTTGAAAAAAAATATTACGAACATATTTCATAAACTTCTGATTTAAAGTGTAATTTTATAAATCTTTTTCACATAAATAAGGAAAAGGTTGGGGTTTTTTTTCAATCACCAAAACCAATGTTGATTAAAAGAAAAGTGTTTTACGTTTTCATGTAGTTCTGTAAACGCATACTAAGTTAATTGCTGTTCTCTTCTGTATGTGTGTGTGGATGTTGTGGGTTTTTTTTTCAAAAGACGTGCAATGATGATTTTATGAACTTGAGTTTGAAGTGTTTTATACTTTGATATTTCTTAGATGAACGGTGGAAACAAACTAATACACAGCAATGAGATCGTCACGTTTTACTAGATTAGGATTGCTTCCTGGGGACATTTTGAGAGGAAATCGCCCTACAGCAACAATCTATATCTAGTCTCACCCAACCCTAAACCATTCTCATTGCCGCAGAAGCAAATGAGATTTTTTTTTTTGAAATCTCACAAAATTATAGCTTATGTCCTCTGTCACCTTTTTTTTTTCAAAAGGAGGGCACAGTTTGCTCCAAGTTGACTTGTATGTCATCATATAAATAGGTATAAAATACTTAAAAGTTTTTTCTTATCTTCTTTTCTTCTGAAAGTTTTCCCACCAAAATGTCGCAATTTGTAACAATTTCTCACAATTAAAATTCGAAACCGTCGGGAAATCGCCACCCATTTCAGTATATAAACCATCATATAGGGTTGCAACAGATAGGGTATTCCTATTGTTTGATATCGTATCAAGACACCTTGCTACCCCGTCTACGTGTGCTAAATGATAAGGGAGACATTCTATACCCTGTATCCATCTACTGCAAAATGAATACCCCTTTCATTTTTTAGGGTCCTTAATCTTTCTAAAGTATTATGATCTACACAAGAAATGTACCAATGATTGTCATCTACCCGGGGTTTCTCGTGACCCGACTTCGATATATCACGGCGTTTGCCGGTACTCGTTACATGGTATACCTACGGTGCGTCCGACATCCTGCACTGGTATTTGCGCCTGGTTGGCAAGGACATACGTAGGCCGTGGGTATAGAAGGACCCACCCAGATCCCACTTCCAGGGGTCTCCAATGCCACTGACAGTTTAATGATAGATGACGGGTAATCTCTGCATTGAAAATTGCTCTGTACGTGATTGTCTATGGTGCAAATCTTTGGTTCACAAAGTGGGTGCATAAAACTGGGGCTAAATTCAAGGAGACGTAAATATCATCTCAATCGTGGTATTCGATATAAAATGCTATGATAATACATATGAAAAGAAAATTCTCTCTCTCTCTCTCTCTCTCTCTCTCTCCATACGGAATAGGGAGGGATCGGGACAATATGCGATTCATGCAGATGGTATAAATTGCAGTCCCCCATGAAATAAATTGACCAGACCTCCTTCTTTAAGCAATGGACAGTTTAATTTAATTCTGATTGCCGTATAAAAGAAAATTTCCGAAAATCTAATGTTCTTAAAAATGAGGATGACAAAGAGCACCTACACTAGGTAACGGACAGATCGTGTCATATGAAAATAAAAACCACACTTTATAAAAACCAAAAACGAATTTGTCCGATTGCATGCCGTTATCAACCGGTTTCTTAATCCATGTTATTAAAAACACCTAGATCTGTGTAAATATTGAAGTTGACGGAGTGCAGTTTGGACTCTTGAACCAAATGGTCTTGGTTTTGCGGTAACTGGAAGCAAACATTTCTTGTATATTATAACCAAATCCTGTCCATGCAGTACAGGTCGTATTCACCAGCAACTGCTTAACATGCACGCTTTTCTTTTTTTATTTTTCCCTTTTTTTTCTTCGGTTGAAGTGCGTTTGGTTTGCAGGAACCGGACTACTATCAACCCATCCCAGACCGATGGGGCCCTGGACGCACGACCAGAACGGTCATAAAATACGTAGGTCTATTGTTTTGCACCTGTTTTTGTCGATTATTGTTACAGTAATCGATTTATTGATTTGCTAATAAAAACGCCATTTATATATTGGTCACCTACGTATTACTGTCTTTTTTTGCGGTGCATCCCAAGTTGACTAAAGGTCGAGAGTAAGGTGGATCAGTTGTAAAAGTAAGGAAGAACGGCTTCGCCACGCACATAGATCAGACCTCGGCGGTCAGCACTGTTGGTCAGTAAAATGGTCTGTTTACTTTTCATGAGAAATTGATTGATACTACTCATTTGCTAATTTGTTCCAAGGCGACACATAATGGGCGTATTCTTAAAACATTAAGAGACTATCGTACCCAGTAGATTTGTACATTCAATGTAAATATATAAAATTGGAGAGAGAGAGAGAGAGAGAGAGAACTATAAATAATGTTGGGTAATAACGTTTTTCAAAATTAATCACAAAAAATCTTAGAACATAAGGGTGACCAAGTTGTCAAGTTCCGGACCCAATTCCCTAGCCCTCGATATCCGTTTCCTTCCTCAAGACATTATATTTCTCAGGTGCATGGCTATTTTTACCTTACCGGGTATTTATTCGTATAGTATTAGTTGGATGCACTTCCTCTGTTGCACAATAAAGGGACTGGGTACAATGAGGTACAATCGCGCCCTCGGTGACTAAAACCAAGATACCAATCTATACGAGCAGAAAAACAACAACAAAACACAATGACGTCAAAATGGTCACGGTCAAAAGGTGAATGCACCCGAGTTAGATAAGTCATGAAGGCAACACCTTCTGCGTGTGTACATGTTGGGGGGTTTTCTATTTCAGATGTCGTTTCCTTTTAAAATGCTAAGATTTCGCCCCGACCTATAGTGCGAACTCCTCAAAGCGATCTCTTGATCTTCCTCACGTGGGGGGAAATCCCACCGAAATAAAATGGACAACTTCGTGCCTGATTTGAAGACGATGTGAAATATTAACCCCCCGGATTGTCAGTGTCCTTTCGGGGTTGTAAAATAAAAATGAAATTAAAAAGAAATGTATAGTGTGGACGTAGATAACACACAATAAAGTGAAATGTGTATAGCGTATTGTATAGCGGATGTTTTAAAAGTCCGCGTGTCAAAAAGTCTTTGGAATCGGTCTATAAAAGCACGGTCTTGTAATTGAATTACTTGCTTGCCTTAGCGTATGAATCCTTGACAGTTTGCCGACTAAAAACGTTCACATTGTAGGAAGATGTACTTTAATACCCCCTTTTTTATTCGCTTCATTGTGTATTTGGTGGACTGATCACGTAATGCATGCATCTTATCTACCTGTATTCACTAGTAACTGTGTGTCTGAAGACAATTCGTCGATCATTTTTAATTTTTGTAAACGGCAGAACGATTCTGATAAATTGCGGGGGAAATGCAAATATTGTTTAAGGTTGTATAGACGTTTTCATAAACTGATGTGGATGAAAGGATACCCTTTCAAATGTTAGGAAATGTTCAAATATTCGATATTATAAATTTTCCTTTGATAAGATAATTTCATGGCTGAACACATTTCTAAATTTTTGGAGGCAAATCTGATGGTTATTTGTTGACAATCTAGCCTCCCTATAAAGCTTAAAATGCATTTTTAAAACCATTAGAAAGGTAAAAGTTGTAAAAGCCCATGCAGACCTCATTAACTTAATTAACTTGCAGATCGCAGAAGCTGGATCTTTGCGCTACGTTTCTGGCATAAAAACTGCAAAAGAAAAAAATATATTTACGAATATATAATATGTTTTATATGTTTCGAAAGAAAGTCCATGCACGTACGTTACCATACGCATTAATTACGGATGTGTCCATACCTCCTTTAATAGCAATATTCGTGATAGTGGTGTTGGAAAATAATGGGCATAAGTAAAAAAAAAAAAGAAATGCTAAATTATGTATCTCATGCTTTCATATAAAATAGATTTTATAGCAACTGTTAGGGAAAAAAGTATAGTAAATTGCTCTTCAAGCAATCTGGATACGTGACTGTGTTTTGGTTTGTGAAATCAGTTGCAATAACCATTGTCCATCTTCTGGAGTCAGACCTACAACAAAACATGGACGAATATCGTCAACTTATGGTTTCGATTGCATGCTTTGCAGATTTTAATGCATGGATATTTTCTTAGTTTTCTAACAGCTACGAATCCCAAATCCGTATGCTAGGAGGTTGCTGATTGTTGCACTCTTAAAATTCCTTCAGCGTTGTCCCAATATGTGACAACTTTCCAGTTTGGCGCCATCTATTGCGTTCATTGCCCACCTGTTTCGTCATAAAAGTCAGTCAGCAGACGACAGAAACCACAAGCCACAGAATAAGAACGAGCCCGCCATAATGAATAAATGTGTTTATACATAGCATTTTGCTGATGGATATGTATGTAAATGTATTCAACACTCAGTGTCATAAGTTTGTCTATCGTAAATAAAATAAAACCTAGCACGCATGTCATTTACTGATAAAAAAATAAAAAACAACCCAAAACGTTTAGGTCGCAGAAGACAGTTTTAAATACAGCTAACCTCGTATATTACCATTTCCTGTCTCATACAAGAAATTGACCACCTAGGACTTAGATTACCCAAGATGGCGTTGGTTTCTTGCAGGTGTATAGACAAGACTCAAGGCGTAGTATTAAATGGGAGCTATAGCTCCTATGGATGGTATCAGATTACTACGATATGGCACCCTAGTCCCTGTGATTTATGCAACTCCTTCACTTTGAACTATTCTAATGCTTAATTCACAACTACCACATGAAAGCTACCGAGTTTACTTTGCAAATATTGTGATATTATATAATGATTGGTGACAGAGAAGAGATTTGAAATGGTCCTTAATACACTCCTATAAATCTAGGTTACCGGCAGACCATGGCTCCAACTTTGGTGAATTTGCTTGCCAGACATCTAAATTGCAAAAGAGCAGTCATGCCCATCTGTTCCAAGTAATCAAACTTAGTAGGAAAAAAGGTTCACAAAAATGAACAACAGTAATTAGTTTTTTATTCATGTTTTATTATATATATTTTTTTTCAATATGTAATTTTTACCAAATGTTTTATAAAATGTATTTATATACACGTGTGTCATTATGAGCATAAATTTCATATTCATTTTTTTCAAACAAATGGTGATAAAAAACATTAATTCAGGAAGTGTGTATAAACAAACTTATACATGTATATGTCCATATATTTATACTTTATATATTAATTAATATTATAGTTTTGATTACTGAATACAAGCATGAAGATGCTGGTATATAAATTGAAAAAAAAAATCTTGTGATCAGTTGAAAAAGATTGTACCTCGAAAAAAACCCCTAAAAATATAACCAGTAAATACTACATAAAATATTCCAAAAATAGAGAAACTCTAATACAAGGAGCTTGATATTATGCTATTAAAACTACAATGGGTACAAACTTTCTCCAACTGACCAGAAGGAATTAATTAAATTCACCTTCCTCAAATTCAGAGAATGAAAATTTAATAGCTTTGGTTTTTCTATTGTCTTTTGTCCTATTCATTATGATCTAATTTACGAATTCAATCATAAATATTGTTTTGGTATAACTTTGGTTAGAAAAGTTGTTTCGAATTTAAACAATTTCTAAATGATAAAAAAAATATTTGAGGTAAAAAGAAATAGTTCCATTTAAAATAAATCTTTCAATAATCCAAAGTAAAAATTCATACTCAATACAAATAAATTATGTTTAAAAATCTATCCAGCTTTATATAAAGGTGAATCTAAAATAAGAAATCTAAATATCAATTATAATATAATAACAGCCATCAGAATATAATTTTCAAATGACAAGATGAAGATATTAACAGCATAATTTCACAGCTTTGCAAATAATAAATCTGAGATGGTAATACACATTCAGGTGGGAAAATAGAATAAATGCAACATATGCAACATGTACATGTATAAATCTATATCATTATATGAATACTGATTTGTTTAACTAACAAAAAGATTATTCATAGATGGGGCAGTGTTTTGTTCGAGTGGTTGACCTTACACATAAATTACTACCAGCACATATTCAAAGAGTTCAATTCATTACTACCCAAACCATGTCTTTTTTGCTTTCTTTTAAATCATAATGCTTGAGTTAAGTACAAATATCGAGCAATTTTAATTTTCACTTTTCACACCCCCTACCCCTCCCCCACCCCTAGGTCACCACAAGAATACACTGGCCTTAAGAAAGGGGAAAAAATGAGATCATCATGATTAACAATATTTACACAAGTTCAACCCTTCAGCAGCTGGTGTCGTATAGTGAGCATTAAGTACATCTTCTAACCGTTTGTCTGTTAGTTTGAACACAGAAAAAAAAACCAAACATCTGTTCATCATTGTTTTTGATTCGTTGTCAACATTCTTTTTTGTTTTCTAAACGACAATGCAATATTTACAGCACACCAGGTCACTTCAAAAAATCAACCCCAAAAATTGTCACTTAATTCCTCCTCTGGTCCTAATTCTCAGAATCCAGCCCCGAGTTTGGACCTTGCCCTGGGCAAAATTTGTATGCCTTAGAGTCTTAGCAAGTGGCTTTGCTCAGAAATATCAAGTGAACACTCTTCCTTTCTTTCTTTGTTCTAAGTAGTTTTTGCCCTTTACAGTGAATAACAAGCACCAGTGAAATTTTTTTCTTTTCTAACATTTTTGGCAACTCGATCATTACCAAACAGTAACTAATTTATACTGAAATGTTTCCGTTTCAGTGTCTCTCTATATATACACACATTTACAAATATATACAACATCTGTATACATTTTAGCACTATCACAAAAATGTTATAATAACATAGTTTAGTTTTTGGCAGTATAAATTAAGTAGGGGGGTACGTCCTACAGTTCATGGAATGTCTCTGTCAGCCAGCGAGTGGCTTCTAGTCCTTCATTCTTTGTGACAACCAGGAAATGGGGCCAAGCCTCACTTTGGTCGCGACAGGAAGTTCTGCCATTGGGTTGGCGGAGTGTTTTGGTCATCACGATATCACAGCACTATGTGTGCAACAATATTTAAAATAAAATATTTTCCTAATGACCTCTCTGGTAACTACACATAGGTTTTATCGGGTACAGGAATGTTCAAAACTGGCTTCTGCAACGCGCCACCATTGGGTAAATTGGAGCCCTTTTGGATATTTGTCACTATAAGATTGAGTTGCTTCTGAGAATTGTTTCGCTCGAGTTGAGCATGATTCACATAGCGTGGCTCATTGTCTTTGAGTTTATTGTGGTTCTTTTGCAAGGAACCATAAATTTCTTCATTCGTTAGCTGGTTCTCTTGTGGTTCACTTCGACAAGATCGGACCCAGTATCCGGCTAAAAAGGACAATATCGACGACAAAACTATGGACACTACGATGGCGATTGCAGTCTCTGCAACAGATAACGATGACTCCGGCGAACTTCTGACTTCCTGTGAAGATGGTTTTAATTCTAGAAAGAAAAAAAAATGCAGAAAATTAAATATAGCAGTTAATTAACAATCCCAAAAACAAATAAAACTGCATGGACAAAATAAATGAGCTTAGAATCATAAATATTCCCAGATTTATTATTTCTCTCTTGTAATTTATGAACTGGAGACAGCCAAGTTATAAAATGACAATAAATTAAGATAAAAATGAATAAATTAACATTAAAATGAATTTATTGTATTCATGCTGAGCGTTTGGTTTGAATCAATGAAATATGAAATGACATGGAACAGACGTGTGATTGGAGGCGGCCAATGACAATTAAGACGCACATGGAATTAATGACTCACGATGATAATCACATTTTCGTTAACCCTCTATACCCAGCCACATACAAAATACATTGCACAAAACACATTGTCTACTGTACGTTGAACTTATTCTTAGATTTGGCCTTTTATATGCTTATCTATTGATTGTATTGTAAATTTTCCCCCTTCTTTCCCCTTCTCTAAAGATTGCATTGAACCATGTTTGTTAATTCTTTACAACAAATCTGGTTATGCATATTTGCTAAAGAAATGAGTTTTAGGTGATAGAAGAACTCCAGCCATTTCCCTGCCGAGATCTGAGCTATTATCGCTGCAATGATTTGCAGATGAAGAGATTTGCCAGAGGCAGTGTACAAAGAGGAGAGAAAAAAAAAACAGAATGGAAGATTACTGTGTGTTATTTTAGCCTGACTCAACTATTCTAGAACTCATCAAGTTTGTTTATATGACACTTTGATAATGACAGATATGGTGCACATTGTCCAGAAATCATACAATAAATATATGCAGAACCTGTCTTCGGAGAGACAATTAATAGTGGCTTGCGGAGGGTTCCTATCAGACTAGCATACGCAAGCAATACATGTTTTTTGTCCAACAGAAATGTTAGTATTATTTGGGTCTTGCCATCACCAAACGGTTAATAGGAATGTTCAAGATATTAGATACAGACAACACTATGTTAGCAGACAAGACAACATGCAGCAACAACACAACAAATAACTAATAAAAAAAAAAAAAAACCACAACAAAAAATCAAAATCTGAAACCAAAATGCAACCCATGCATGCAAGACACGATGTGATTGGTTAGAGAAAAATGCAAAATGAATTTGAGTGAATGTCCCAGTGATGATTTGAGGGTTTGGCTATGTATTGGCCCCCATGGATGGAGATATATATTATGTAAGATGCTGGTTATATATTGTAAGCCGGTTTCATGATTTGGGTGAATTGCACCGCATGATCAGACGACAGCTTACCAGAATCTTTATTCTGGTTGTTCACGTCCAACCTTTGAAAAAGTTCAATTTTCTTTAGGTTGGGTTTTCTTTCCAAGAAGTCCGACATATCGATATCTAACTCATCCTCTACTGTGAAATAAAAGTTGGTTTCTGTTTATATTCTTGTAATTCATATCTCATATTTATCTGTATATGTTAATCAAATCATCTACAATATGTGCAATGGGTTATATATATAGTTTTGCACTCGTAATTAGTTCATTCATATGCTTTCAAAAAAATTACTGATGTTAGTTTGATAATAATTACTGGTGTATTCTTAAGGTCTATATATATCATACATATATCAAATATATTCTATCTAATTGTCGTGGAGAGAAAGCAGTTTGTTTTAATCTCAAGGCACATCTAATACTAAAGTGATTATATATAGATAGATCGTATGTAGGTCACACAGATGACACTAACCCTCCACTTGTGGTGGTGGATCTGGTTTTTTGGTGGTGTGGACTCCAGGGAGAACGTTTTCAATGTTGTTGGGACATTGACAGTTGCACTGAGGTTTCTCAGTGTTCGAGACCTCCTTGGGTTTGGATGTAGTTGAAGGTGAGAGCGTAGATTTTTCTAATAAAAATGGGAATTAAATCAAAATTCAAAATGAAACAAAAAACACCCTTTTGAAATAAAACTTATACAAGGTAAACCCACACGAATAATCAAATAATAATAAAACACAATCCAAAACTTCATTTGAATTCATGTTGTTAAATAAAATTCAGAGATAGAGAGAAAAAAAGTCAAGAAGTTTGGCAAAACTAGCAAGAAAAAAACTTCCAGTTGCTTTAACTGATTTAGAAAAGGATTGCAAATAAGTTGCCACTTTCCTAAATCAGTTTAAACTGGGGAAAAATACAATAGAAACATCAGAGGAAAACTCATGCAGGCTAACATTTATACATACCTTCTGGTCCACAGCCACTATGGGCGCCAGTCAGTATACTTTGAATTCTAGAGAGAAAATGAAAAACTCTTTATTAGATCTATCATTTAAAGACACTGACACACCATATCTTTTTGATTACTGTATAGAGTTGTTACAAAATGTCTCCATACATCATTCAAAAAACTTGCACTTTTTGAAAAAAAGAAAAAAAATCTAGGTTAATCAAATGACTTCTGTCATGTTTTTATTAGTTTTCCGTTACGGCACATGAATAATTAATACCGCTTCTTTAAGATTACGAGTTGGTTTATCATTTTGGTCATGACTGTGACTTACCCTCTATCACTCGCTGCACATTTGTCATCGACCCAAGAACAGTAAGGATCCTGGAGCCTTACACATGACCTAAGATTAAAATAGAAAACAAAAAAATTATTTGTCATGTGAAGCACCGCATCACATACATGCGCAAAATGCTTTACATTGAAAACCAGTACATTTTACTTTATTTTTATGTGACATTTTCTGAATGCCCATATGAGAACAAACATGTTTATATATCTTGTGCATCTTCCCATTTCTTTTGACTCTTTGTATAAGACGGGTTTTTTTTTTCTCCCCTGACTTATTGTCATGCATAATTTATGTTTTTCACTGTATTATTATGAGAGGTTATATATAAAAGAATATGCATAAAAATTAAAACATAACTTAAAAAATGTCAATTTTAAGTGTTGTTTTGCACTGAACAAAATCATCTTTTACTTAACAACTCAAGTTAGAGCTATGCAATAATTTGTAAAAGTAAATAAAAGATGTCAGCACTATGGAATCTGAATACAAAGCACAGACGAGATTTACAACCTCCATCTCAAAAAAGCTTTATTTGTCCGATGCATATTTTCTTAAACAAAAAAAAACTCTGCTTCGTCATGAAATATGTGGACTTATTCAAACAGACACACGGATGGTTGGAGAAGAAGATAGAGATCGCGGCCTAATGAATACACAGAGACTTCATCCCCTTGTGTTTGCCAACCACCCATTGCGACGGAATGGGATCAAATTAGTAGACCTTTTGCATTCCACACTTAAAGAGCATTGAACGTGATGTGTCCAAGAATGGAATAAAGACTTCTAGGTATGATGTACCATAAAGATATCCCATATTTGTTATTTGTACAGATCCCTGCGATCTTCGTAATTGAAGACTTTGTAGGGCAATACTTGAAAGGGATTCAAGTGCTTTTCAGTGAAACTGATGCAAAATTGGCGCCTTGAGAGCAAAAAGGTGTGTGTTACTAAATATGTCCACCAGGAAAAACAAAAACCCATGCATTCACCGCAGTTTTAGACGCAGTTTTATAAATGTCAAATCATTACTCTGACTGCATGTCACCTGTCAGTATATCACTGTCTTCTGCTTACGTCTGCGGTTTACAGTTATATCACAGTTATACTCATTGTGTAAAGATCTTGTAGAAGTTGTGAAGAGGATTGTAAAAAAATTAAAACTTTTAGGGACTTCTAGAGGTCCTAGATACTCCAAAAGTGTGAAATACTGGACCAGAGTTTACTCTCATGTTCTATATTGAAATCGGGGGGTTAAAATATGTTGTAAAGTACCCCCACTCTTTGAAGTTGTCTGGAAGATGGCTACCCCCAGCACAGTTAGCACATAGCTTTTCTCTCCAATTTGAATGGCTTCGGTATGCAATATGAACTAGACCAACAAGGCCATATATTTTTTTTTTTTTCAACACATACCTGTCTCGTAAGTGGTGGAATTATCTCTGTTTGCGTTAGCTTGTTTGACAGGACAGATTGACTGATTAAAATTCTTCTGCTTGGAAAAAATAGTCTTGATTTTTTCTTCTAGGTACGGTATTTTATTTTTAGATTTAAAATTTGATTGACTGGGAATAAATGTGGGTTCCCATGACCCCCCCTTCCCCATAATTTCTTTAAAAATGACTGTAAAAATGGCTTTAATTTTAAAGATTTTTTTACCTGCACGACTCTTGGTGTTCGCATTGATGCAGCGGGACAGAGATGACCTTTTCTTTGGAGATCACGATGAGTTTCTCTTTCCCATTGGCTCTATAGATCTTCAGACCAGTAACGGCGTACCCATCGGGGAATACCTTGATGTCCTCAATGACCACTGTCTCCACCTTTGACCCTTGACCTTTATTGACCACCTTGAGAACCCGACCATCATCTAGTAGAAAAAAAAGAAAGAAAATATTTGTTAACTCTTTGACTTATCTTTGATCATTTTCTATAAAATTTTTCGATTTCTCCTTTTCATGTCAGGAAATCTTAAATAAGACCTCTTTTGTGTTGTAATTTGTTCGCAATACGTAGGTTAAATGAGGGATTTATGTAGTCTAGTTAAATATGAGGTTTATGAATCTCAACTGTAGTTTGTTCCACTATGGTGCAATAACGTGCCTTTCATACATATAATTGCCTAACTGATCTATCATTAGATATTTAAATCTTTTTAAATCAATGATAATTGAGGGGAGTCGTTGAACAACTTCAATAGCAAAGGGGGCACCAGTGTTTAACCAAATGCATTTATCTCTTGAAAGGGATTTTGAAATGGCAGTCATTATTTTCTACTTTACAGCTTCCACAAAGTGGTACAAGGAGACAGAAGAAGACGATAAGACTACAATTACGTCTCCCCATACCCCCAGTGTTACATACACTGGCTCCTTATCTCACAGCCAATGCCTGGTGCTATGGAGGCGGCAAACAAAAGCAAGCTTTTAAGAACCCCCAAAAATCGTATGTAAATCAGTCAGTAAAATGCTTGAAAAAGCTCCAATCATTTTTATGATTCCACAAATCATCTTTTGTGAAGTGCTGATTTTCAGGGATGATACCCAAGAGGCCATGTTTACCTACACTCAGACTGTTATGTCACAAGGGGAAATTTATAACACATTTTCTGTCAAAAATCTTACCCCACATGTCTTGGCGCAAGAAATATCCAAGCGCACTTGAAGGGAAAAAAAACCTTAAAATACTTTCGAGATTGTTAAGTCTCCATGTAATGAAAACATCTTGGTTTGAACCGAGAGAAAAATGCTCAGTAAAATATAAACTCACCAGTTCCAACGAAAATGACATCATAGTATCTGCCATCGCCAGCATGGACCTGCCAATCAACAGCAATTTGGGTCATCCTGCCTCTGAAGTTCAGAAACATACATCATTATTAGACAGCGTACATAAAAACAAAAAAACCAAGCACCTGGCCTATCATGATAAGATAGCAGATTTACTCTCCAGCAAATTTTTTTTTCTTCTTCCTTTTTAATAAACATATATATTCTAAATGTCGATCACTTTTACTACTTGAGATATACTACGAGAATTTTACCACACAGATATCTCAAAGGGAGTTCCAGGCAATCCAGAGAGTGATAAGATGTATTATAAAGATAATCAGTTTCTTTGGCTACATTTTGGGTTTTATTTTCAGATCCACAGAAATAACAGTCTGTCTCGACTAGATAGCGCGACAGTTTTCCTGCATGTGCTTCCCTTTATTTTGTTATGTCACCAGATGTACGTCACACAGACTTTCTCTACTGTTCTTTACAATCAAATTGACTCCTCGTTTGATGTTTTTCCGATTTGCCTTTTTTTTTCAGGGGAGTGAATCTTAACACTTTCATTATCAATCAAATAAATGTAGGTTGGGAATGAAGCTTGCAAATTAACATTTACTATAACAGGAGCCCATAAAAATAAAGTCAAACATTAAACAAGACTGGCGTAATTTGACGGAGACAGAAATACTGAATGATCCATCATAGGTTAACACCTCATTCCGAACAATTTATCACTTTATGATAAATATTAATTAACATCGAATATTGACTTTTATCCATATCCATCTAGCAAACCATTTTATAATAATATGTTTATTATTCTAAATTAAGAGGTTAATGGTTTTCCTAACTTTTAAAGACTCTATAGTCGGGTCAATTAACTGGCAGACTTCCTGCTTGATTTTTTTTTCTGAGAAAAAGGTTTTTAAACTGATCTAACCTTCTTTTTCAAGGAACGGTGTGTATTTAGGTTTTATCTTGAATTTGAATGCAGCTTTTAAAAAAAAAATCTTAAATGTGCCTTATATGTGTCTTTAATGTGGCTTAAATGTCTACTTAAATTTGCCTTGAATACTCACTTAAAAGTGGGTAGAACTATGAGGGGACTTCCTCCAGCACTGGGGACAGCTGGGTCCATCAAGGTGTGTGATTTGATAAAGTTCAGCATGGGTTCCGAGATCTGATAGGAGTCATTGACACAAATGCTGGGGTGGGGGTTTCGGTCAGGGTTGGGGTGCGAAATGGGAAGCCAGTTATGATAGGTGGACTCTTGTCCCTTGAACTTCCCCATGAATGTCTTCTCAATATCGGCCAGTTTGAAGGCACAGACTGCTGATCCCTGGATGCTGTTAGAGGGAGTACGGAAAACTGCATAAAACATGTCTGTCCTGTTATCACTTCTGTCGGTTGACATGTAGTTGCCTTGACCCATCTCTGACGTAGATTCTGCAAGAGAGAGAGACATGTTAAAGATAAAAGTACACATATATCTTGCTTCTGTTCGATGAAAAGTATGCAAACTTCTCATCCATAATCTAATGCTCCTCGCTTCAAGGTAAAGCGCCCCTGACAGGTATAAAACATCTTGTGAGTGTAAGTTACATAAGAACTTCCATTACAGTCGCCCAAAACAATTTCTCCTCCTGAGGAGAAAGCAATAACTGTCTCTCTTGCAAGAATCTGTGAAAGCTGTACAAAGGTATTGCGTTCAGATGTAATGACAGATTTATTACACCAGCAAACAATACATAGAATGAAAAAACCCTGCTATTTCTGAGGAATTCAGCATTGTTTGTCTTTTTTTTTATTTGGGTTTTATCAGACAATATAAACAAACATTAAAGTACAGAGTTCTAATTGCTTTCAAATTGTCGCATTAGGGTCAAGTATGTCCTATCCCTGTGATAATCGTAAATCTGGATCAGCTCCAAAATCAAAGCTGTTTTTTTCAGGATTTTTTGTAAACAAACCAAATCTGAAAAGAGATTGTTAAAAAAAACTTGTTGACACTTACGAATTTCATCCAGGTAGAAAGGATATTCCCCAGGTATGCTGCAGTTTAATCTGGCCTTGAAGAATGACGTCCAGATGCTTTTCATCATGATCTGGCCTCCTCTGTCATTCTTACAAATTCTGGCTACTCTTGAGAAAACAGTCTACAAAACAAAAAGAATAATGATGCATTAATGAATATCATCAGGAATGGAAATTAAATGTAAATAATTAAAATCAATCATCTAAATGGAAGGGATGTGAGTTGGGGGTTAAGGCCAGGATTCTAAAATACTGCTTGCAATATAGGCATGAAACCATATGCAATATATTCAAGAAGGGTAATTTTTCATCTGAAGCTCAATCAGTCAAGTGAGCATTTTGCTGCTGTGGCTGTTATCAATCAAAGGAAGCAAAGTTATTAAGTGTACTCCTTTTAAGGAGTTATTTTTCATGAAAATTTGAAGATACATTGTACTAGCATGTTTTTTTTTTGGAGCTTTTTGGGAGGTGGGGGTCAGTGAAGTACAAAATGATTTAAGTCCAGGCCAACATCCCTTGGTGAAAGATGGCCCGCGTCAGATGTAACTCAGCCAAGAGATTAACTGTCCTGTCCCCGCAGTGGACACTAACACTCCTCAGTGACAACAATACGCACAGTGACAGAGGACTGTTCACTCAAGGGACCCACCGGAGAAATAAATAGGGCACAGCTGGGCCAGGGACAGGACCGATTTATTAAATATGCAAACCAAAAATAAATTACCTTTCCACAGTTAATATGTTC
Source organism: Magallana angulata (assembly GCF_025612915.1). NCBI lineage: Eukaryota > Metazoa > Mollusca > Bivalvia > Ostreida > Ostreidae > Magallana > Magallana angulata. The sequence goes on along the minus strand of NC_069113.1, from coordinate 33,142,512 downwards.
CACTGCAGTCTCTCGAAAGAAGAAGTATATTTTATCCTTGATGTCAAAGGAGCCCACAAAGTTGGGATCTGAAAGTGAACAAATAAGTTTAAAGAATAGGTTTTACAAAGTGATGGTTTTGATTAGGATCTATATATGAGTGTGCTGCGGTTTTTTTGGTAATCCTCATCATTTTCATAACAATCGAAAACAGGTTTAACCCAGCAATACCCTGTCAAAGTTATCAACCTCATCTAGCTATAAATAAGGTCCTCGACTTTCTCTGTATGCAAATTCACTGTTTTTCGGAAAGTGACTGGGTGCAAAAACAGAATACATAAAAAATTTAAAAACCTATTTTTAACCAACAGATATCATATTATTTTGGATGAAATTTGATATTTTTAGAAAGTCATAGATACAATATCAAAAAAAGCCCCAATTTATCCTTATAACTTGTGAGGTAATGTCATACAATGATGACGAGAAATCTGAGGGCTTTTCGACATAAACACACTCCTTGTAACAAGGCTGGATGACCATTCTGAATACACAGTTTATTTATGGGATAATAATTCTTTACAAAATCTCCCAACCATCTTATTCCAAAAGATACATCAGTCTGCAGTCTAAAGTGGGTCGATTTTTAAAACAGATATGGAAAATGGAGAACTATGACTTTAACTGTACTAAAAATAACATTAGGGGAGGAAAAAAATATATAGAAATGTAAATTTATTCTGCTTTCTCTTCCAGTTCTCCATGCCGTTCTTTAAGTATCCTGAGAGAACATGCAAAATTATAACATGACCAATATATTGCTTAAAATAAGACTTATTACCGTTGAGCCATTTTGAGTCATGTTGTTCAGTTCGAAGACCAGAGGGGCCATTACTGGTGCTGAAAATAAGTGGGTCACGTTCGGAGAAATCGGACACAGTTGCAGAAAACAGCTTGCCATCTGCAAATGAAAAAAAATTAGAAGGGTTAAAGAATAAGATTAAGCAGATTTAATTTCTGATTGGATGTCTGTCTGGTGAATTAGAGAGCAGGCACAACATATCAAGAGGTTCAAGGGTTCAGTGTGCATGAACAGCCAATAGGTACAGCGATAATCGAGATCTAATCTCTCCGACAAAGCGAAAGGTCTGCAGGTCCAGGAAGACCCAGCATCCAGTTCCATTAAGCCCGGTGGAGCGTGGATCATTGCTGCAATGAATTGCACAGACCAAGCATTTCACTGTCTAATCTTTCATTTCCTTTTTAACATTAAATCATCAGGGAGCCAGTATGGGGATCGCTTTCTTGCCATGTTATTGTTTTTATAGCCTTGTGTAGGCAGTTGTTGACATGAAGTCCTTTTGTCTGTCAAATTCTATGACTGTGACATTACATTGAGGAGATTGAGCCAGACCCTTGTCGTCTGGTCTGGTTGAATTCCTTCTCTTGGGGGTGGTCCATCTCGGGAGATTGAAACAGGAACTTTATATTGACCTAATTAATCTCAACAGGACTCTATTTCCACCTAACCTAGATTCACTCCACGTATCACAAGGGCCTGGTCCATGTTGCATGGAACTTATAATGACATTTTGATAAAAAAACATTTGGTGAAATCAATACATGTCTGCAATTTTCCAAATCCCACCATGGAACCAATATTGCATAGATATGAAGACATTAATGAAGTTTGAGGGTTTATCGCTGTCCATTAAGATTAAAACTGGATGTACTGTTAAACTGACTGACAAATAAATGCCAGAGGACTGGTAATGTAAAGCCTGGGACTCACCTGAGAACACATAGGTACTATTGTGGCGGGGATCAAAAGCGCATTGACCCACCCCCTTTTCTTCTCCGCTCATTACGTAGGTCATCTCCTGCAAAAGCAAATTAAAATAGAATTCTACAGTTACCTAGCTGGGAGGAGAAAATTTTGTTATTTCAAAAACAAATTTAAAATATATCTGTTTGCTTAGGCTTCTGAAATATCAATGTATATATATTTCTAAGACAAATATTGCTCTATGTGTTGTTGCTTTCTAGACCTTAGTTTTTCAAAACTTGATTAAATTTTCACACTGCTCTGTTTAGTTTTTAAACGAAAACTCTGCATTTAAAAGACAATATTTGTTCAATTAGACATTATAAGAATTAGCCTGGACTTTTTCCTGACGCATATTTACAGACAACTTTTATCCATTTTAGAGAGTAGCCATATATAGATGAGTAAACATCCTGAAATTTATGACAGCATTTACTTCAAGTGAATAACTTGTTTGCTAGCCACAAGTGAAAGTTCAGCATTTTCAACTTGCGGAAACTAATTATCTCTTTGGGGAACTTTTTAAGATAGAAAATTTGGTTAATTGTATGTATACTTAACAAGATGTATGTTTCACCTGTACCATAATAAAACACTCAGGAAAATGGGCAGTTCACCCACCCCCTCCCCAAATAAGCCCACCCCTCTGGACAATTTTTGCGGGCTTGAATCATTTAGAATAATTGCCCTGAATCTAACGAGACATAAATCTATTGTCAGGTGTCACAAAGAGGATAGTGCCCTATAACGTCATCTTAATTTCATGAAGAAAAAAAAAAAACACCAAATAAAATGATGGTGTGTGGGGGTACACGTAAATCTTGAATTTGTCATACAAGTCCAGATGGGTAAATCACGAGACTTCAGAAATTTATCTAAATTGTAGTGAAACTTGTACACCTGCGGCCCATAATAGACCATTTGATACAAGGCCAAAAGTTAAGTCCCTCTCGCTTCGATAAAAAGCTTATTTTTATTGTAATCAAGTGTCATAACATGCTATCATATTTCAGATAGGTCTCTTATGGGGGACTATCATCAATAAGGTGATAAAAATCCCGTCAGCCACAACACTATAAAAGGGAAGGTCGTAAAGCATTCTCTGATCACATTAGACCTTTGCTTTGGTCTGACAGAAATCGGAGGCCAGAAATAGTACCGTGGGTCTTAAAATATAGATATAAATAATCCCCCTTCTCCCCATTTCAGGTGGTCCAAAGAAAAAAGGGGTGAACAAGATTTAAAGGAAACTTGGCACAGGTGATTTTCTGGTGTCAGTGAATTATCCACTTAATACCACCAAATTTTGATAATATATGTCCGATTGGTTGCAGCAGATAGCTTAAAGCCAACAATAGCATTGATTGGATATATGTGGGTGACAGCACTATCAAATTACTGGGAATGGCAGGAAAAAGGACCCCAATTTTTATCAAATCATGATATTGTACTTCCACATTTGATGCTATTAGGATTGGGTTTTAATTATTCTATCGAATCCGTGAGATTTACTGTTGCATCGAAATTGATTATATTCTGCAGGCATACTAAAACCCATTGACTTGCATTTTTCAATGCCATTTTAGCTGATATGACAGTTCCTTCTAGGTAATGTCATATCATCCTAATATCAATACAGAACCACTGAATAAAAGATAATTTTTCATGTCACCGATTATGCATACTGTAAATTAATTAATTACTTAGCGAAATTTTTTGCTCATTTTATCCAGTATTGCATGGGTTTGGTTTATTCATTAAATTCAAATCTATCTTAGAAAAACAAATCGCTTTTCTTGATAAATGACCAACTGACCGCCTTATATTACTTTCAATAACACGAAAAAGCAACCTTTCATTCATGGAATTATGGAACGGCCATACATAATAGGTTTTTAATACAATGGACTTTGCAGTCCCGGTTACTCAACAATTATATACTGGACCAAACCTACCTCACTCTTGACATAGGAGCGACACTTTGGCTTGAATGCATTGGTGCCACACACGAATAATTCCCCAGATGGTTTCTTGCCAATGACCCTGATATGATTTTGACATTCTTCCTGGAGAACAAAAGAAAAAACAGCCATTAATAGAATTGAATGTGAATAGGTTAGGCACTGACAAAAACAAACAACTTGACTTTGGTCACCAATGCCAAAATATATTGCATATATGGCTTAATGTGTTGTTGAATAACAATGGCCATTGCAATGTACTAGAAAATATACACATGTAAATTTGATTCTGCAGGGTGGACAGTTTTGAATGAAATTTTAAGAAATCTATTACTGTATTTGAAACCTTAATATTAATTAAGTTCGGGGTGATATGACACTATGAACTTCACAGCTCTGTAAGATAAGGGTGGATACATATACTGTTTCACATTTACATGATATATTTGTTGTGACATTTTCATCAAGTTCTTCCCTTACTACAGAAAAAGAAGAAAACTGCCGCAGATTTCGTATACATCAGATCTAAAATTATACAGGTATATGCATACATTTTAAGGATTGTCCCATCATTTGATGGATATTAACTACAGCAGTTTATAAGATCTACCTGTATTTATATTCTCTGGAGAAAGCTGTAGACAGAAAGCTTGTAAATGTCAACTACTGCGAAATGCACCGGTGATGCTGGGGAAGAAGAGGAGCAGTCTGATAGCCTTATTATTTTACATTTATTACATAACCCGATATTGCTATTACGTAAAACGGGAGGGTCTCTATTCATAATCGGAATCACCAGTCAAAACAATTAATGCTCTGTGTTTGGGAGGGCTAAACCTGCAACTCCTGGTAAATGATATGTTCGTTCCTGTATTCCTTTTTTGATGTTTTTATGTTTTCCCCCCACATGCCTTCAATTAAGTCATTCATTGTAAGGTCAATTTGCAACTGTTAATTCTTTACAGTCTGTCAAATGTTTCTGTTGTGTTATTTTATTTTTTTATGATCAATGTTTGCATGCACTGAAAAAAAATGGAAAAACACTTCAAGATTTTCAAAACAAAACTTGTTTTAGAATTAATTTTCGTCTACGTCAAACTGTTCTGCTGCTTATTGCGACTCAGTCTATTCTAAATCCCTCGTGCAAAGATTAACAATAACAGTCGTAAGCTATTTAATTTATTAATTATCAAAGAAGAGAGAAATCAATATTTCTCCCCCCTCTTGAAGACTTTAAAAGAAGTTTGATTAGTTATTGCATGTTAAGAAATGCTTCATTTGTTGGAGTCCCAAGTGACTTTACACATACTTCACCCTACAGCAGAATAAGAACAGCTGCAGAACATGGCAGGACCAAATGAATTAAAACTCGGAATCTGCAGTCATTAATCTAGCTCGGAACATGAGAAACCAGTATCTTTTGTTTTATCACGGCCCATTTGTCTATTGTCTTCCAAAACTGGGCCGCAGCGATAACCCAACAGATAACTCCCGTAATTAACCTTGGTGTAATTCAAGACCATACCGTTCCATCTTTTTGATATCTAGAGATATGGCACAATGGGTCTTGTTAGTGGATTCCAGTTGCATTTTATTTTTTTTTCTCTCTCTCTCTCTGTCCTCTACTCCAGGGTAAACAATCTGCCATAGTATAGGTATTTTAAGAAGGACCCTTGTCACTGGGTACTCAAACCTGCTCAGATCGTTCGCAGGTGTTTACCCGTGGTGTATATTACACTCTTAATGACTGTAGCTACCCCTGCCTTGGCAAATATCATTAGCCGAGATGGGTATGGATCTTGCATGTTTCAGTTCCATAAGACAGATTTTTTTTGTCCTCTTGGAGTACATATTAAAGAGTTTTTCATTCAGGCGAGAGGTTACTCCAGCTGTTTTTCATAACAAGAACACATTCAATTTAGCTGTGACTGAGCTTAATAAGGAAAGGTTTTACCAAACTTTTCCTTTTGTGCATTAATATACTGGCTCCATAAATTCAGACTTGTCATCAAAACTCATCACCATCACTCCGACATATCTCATCTGAGCTGTCACTAATTTGATGTAAATGTCAGTGTCTTTTGAGGTCTATTCAGTACTGTGTTCTGTTTTCATTTGGTTGAAGGTCAACTTGAATAAAACAAAAAAAAAAGAGCCAAACTTACCTCTGTTTTCATTTTGGTAAGGCACACTTTCTTATCAAAATCTCTGGGTTCCCATTCAATTCTCTGCAAGAAAGGAAATAAAGAAAATTAAAAGATGAAAAATCAAAACTAAAAAGTTTTTATCATTAAATGGAGTAATATCACTCTGTACTTTAAGATATATCAGGACCCATTATCTATACATGATAGATATAAATATAAATATAGATATCAATATTTTTGCTTTCTACAGATAGCAACAGAGTGGATAAGATAAGAGGTGGATGGTTTTGTTTGTTTATGGGGCTAGGTGAGTTTGACACAATCATCATAACCTCGGAATGCACATCCGCGCGAGTGCAATGTGCTCGGGCTTGCTGCAGTAACAACATACAGCGTATATATAACAACACACAACGCACACAGCGCAGACAACAGACGTCTGCCGATCAAGGGTTGTGTCACAGACTTCCTACATCATATATATCAAGTGTTTCAGAGTAATACCCTAGATTTACCTTCCTGATAAAAAATAACACCCCACTAATGAAAGAAAATAAGGGGGGACATGTACCCATTATAGGCGAGTGACACCTGATTGACAGGGTGCCCCGGTAGTTGAATGACGATTGGGATTACGATCCCCGGCTTCTGTGTCCGCTCCATCTGTTGACAAATCAGGTCAGCGGGTGACTAGCCCAGGTGTGAGAGACAAAGGTGAAAAAAGACTTTGCCCACCCTTATGTTGTCTTCTGTACATTGCCGAGTTACACAGTATACCCTATTGTGTGTCAGCCACTCCGAAACAATTATGGAGGCTGGGTCACCCGATTATCTGCTTGATTGGAGCAGCAGGGGGAGAAAAGACATTATATTTATGACTTTCACTCCAGAGATTAGAGAATGCAATACTGTCATTAAGCATCAAGATTCTGGAGCACTTTAGGAAATGCATAATGTGCATAGTTGTGTAATGGGTGGTAGTAAATGAGATAGCTCAAGGAGCTTACTGTTCTGTTTTAATGATTTACTCTTTCATCTGGTCCTTAAAATCAGGATGGAAGACCTTTTCAGATTCATTTTTTCTTTCAGGAAGTGCACCTGTTGGCAATCTATACCCCTGGGTTATGATCTTGAATGTGTTACATCATCTACAGCTAAGCTATTAAATTCTTCTTTTAATAATAATGGAATTCCTCATTTACCTCTAGAACATTTTCCTCCAGAGTTGCCATACTGATGTTGTACATCTTGTTTCTGTGGAGAGAGAGAAAAAAGGAATGAAAGAAAAAATAAAATGAATGAGTCGTGATCAGTGTCAAAGATTCGATCAACATCATGTCTCCAATCTTTCTCTCATTTTGACCTTATGTGACTTGAAATACAAATGATGAGCAGTGCATTTTTCATTCAATATCAAGACCTCAGTCGGCCGATTCATCTCTTAATAAACACAGCCAATGTTTGCCGATTCAATTTTTTTTCTTCTCTTTCTCTCTTCAATTTTTCACTATCAGACTTGCCAGACCTATATTTCAACTATCGTCTTCTAATATCTAATCATAGGGGAACAGGAAAAAGGCGTCCATTCAATTTCTCCCCCTATACAATGCTTAATGGGTCACTTCAACTGGAGGGTGGTGCCAAGATTTACACAAAAAACTAACCCAGCCAGATAATACACTTCATTTTATTGGGAAATATTGACTTTAGTTCCCCCATATTACCATGCCTAGCTCTTATTTGATTCACACGTACATCTGAATAAATAATTCATTTCATTACATCAGGGCCTTTGATCTCTTAAGAACACATGTGCACTATCCTATTACTTCTTGCATTGAAGAAAATTGAGTTCTTTAATCGTCAGACATGCTCAAATTTTCTTACTTGCCTGTTGCTGTGAATCAGACTATATTTCAATACATGCATAAACTCTTCGACCCAATTTTGCACCATCCCATTCTATTTCGTTTCAAAATTCCCCCTACACACAATATCACCTTTCTTCATTTCTATTTATTCATATGACAAAATATCATTGTCTGCAGTTTGTTTCATTAACAATTTTTTTTATCAGGTTATACTTTTAATGGTTAAATTGCCAATCCTTTTCCAGTATATGTAAATGTGTGAGTAATTCATATGCAGTATTAAATAAAGGCCATTGCGCAATATCTATGTCCTTTATAGGTAGAGAGTTTTGTGCTATGATCAGAAATGTAAGAAATATTTGTGGGAATACCATACCTCGCTCCAAGTAACATGGACTCTTTCTCCGCTTCGATCAGTTTATAATGGGGGTTGTTACCGCTCTCGCCTTGGTAAACCTGCACTCCATGCAAATCTGTGGAATAAATTTTTGTTAAATTATTCTGAATGCTAAATTCATGTCCATCAATTACAATAAATCAAACCATTCATGCTTTTGTAACAACTTTTCCAGAATTTAATTCATTTTCTACACACTTTTCATTCTTGTTTGATTAATCAATCAACTTGTTTTTGGTTGAAATCAGCAAAAATATCTGATCATGAAGCATATAACTTCCATAGAATGCAAATTGCTATTTTTAATTTGTCTTTCAATTTTCTGAAAAGCATGTGGTCAACAAAATGATTTTCAGCATGTTCTTCATTGGTATAATGTTGTGTCTATATAATTCAGGTAGCATGGGACTTATTGTTAATTCTTCCCACTCTGGGGACTTGAAAAATACATCAGTCTTACTATGGGGTAAAATTAAAGTGTCAGGCCTAGCTGTTTGACAGTCCATGATGGGAAATCCTTTATTTTGCCAAGAAGCAGGGCACCTGTTCTATGGGGTGCCTCCTTCTCACTAGAATTATATTCCCTTTTCTCACACAGAAATCGCTGTGCTGGAAATACCTTGGTCTGAATTAAGAAAATTCTCAGCAGCCCATTCAGATGAGCATGAATAACAACAATATCCAAATTAACATAAAAAAGCTGAGCCTACAGAATCATATTCTTATTTTAACACCAATAAGGAATTAACACCAATGGGAAAAAAATCTTTATGTTGGATCTGCTTTCAAATAAAACTCGTAATTTGCAAGTCAATAATACATTGTGAACGATGCAAGAAAGTGGGGAGAGAGATGCATTAATGCTTGTGGTTCATAAATTCTCTTAATTCATTTTGCCTGACCTGTTTTTGAGTATCTAAAGCCCCTCGTATTAATGGTAACTTGCTTAGAGCGCAGACTGCAAGGTCCATATCACATAAAAGTCAGCACTGTATCTTCTTCAGACCGTGCAACATGACAGATATGGTACACCTGTGTAACTAACTTCTTTTTGTCTGTACAACATCATCATTTGATGTGCACAAACATCCTATACATCTTATGCATCCAGCTTTTAATATTAAAAAAAAAAAGAAAAAGACTTGGGGAAATACAGAAGGGGGGGGGGGAAGGTTTTTTCCCTCAAGCCATATTGCAGATGTACTTGGGTGCAACAGTCATAGAGTTATGCTGCTGACGCATCCTGATGCCCAGCTACCAAATTAACCAAGAAGTAAAGAAGTTTATTTCTATGGTAGTGTCAGATTTGATCTGTGAAGAGACAATTTAGCCAGCAGAGTCTTTCTGATAGCTTTGATAACCATACCCAAAGGTATCTGCTCTGTTTATCTACCTGGTGATAATCCCGTTTACTTAAGCCATGCATCTTTCTGGTCAGTGGTCTGAACATAGCAATAACACTGTCTTACAACAATTACTGTCTATCACAAGAACACTAACTTACCGTCCCAATATCCAGGTTAAGTGGATTCAGATGAACCAAACCTAATCACTGAGTCAACAAAGGGTATATGCTTTTTTTTTTCTTTATCTACCTGAAGCCAAAACAGCTAATTTATCATAGAAATATGGACGCAAAACTATCCTGTATTTTATGGCACGTCCCACAACGAGACCATGTTGGGTTTCTTTTCACCAATGAATTATGATGCATCGTACGAATCTACACCATACCTAATGAAATGTCATTACACATTTAGCACGTAATTATGAAGAAACCATTATCATATCCCGTAACAATATGCTAGAATAAGCCTGTGTGTGCTTTTGAGTATTTTGTCAATGTCATTAATTTACATGACGAATTATGCACACAAAATAATATTTGAACTCGTTTAGGTTTAAAGATTAACAGGAATAAACAAAACACCCAAATCAATTAATGGCATCATTTGGCAGGGGAGAAAAAAAAATCAATTGCCCGCGGCTTGTGTTGGTAAACGGTAATTTATTGGAAAATGAATGAAGGGTGTATCAAGTGAAAATATTGATAAGTTCCTTAATAGAAAATTAAATTCTCCCTTGGTTGGTTAGGAGAGAGATAGTTTATATAGCAGACAGGGAGATTCCTGTCCTGCTGTATTGACAACTGATGACAAGTGTATATTATATGTGGACCCTGGTGTGTTTTCTTACGTCACGGCCTCAAAAAAATGACCCAACCCCGCTACCTATCTAAACATATAGACACACAAGAAGCGGTTTCTATGTTTGCTGTACTTTCCAAAGGCCAGGTTTAAGTTACTGGAATTTAAAGACTGTAATTCAGCTGTTAGGAAGTTGTTTTTCCATAAGTTTATTTCAAACATTACCTACATGGTCTGATGTTTTCATTATTTGTCAAGCTAGCTGAGTCAAAAATCTCTGATTTTATTATTCATGTACATATGTCAACCTTTATAAACTACAAATGTTATAAAATCGACTAACAACCCAATTCTGAGATAAATAGTATTCATCATATGGTACATTTATTTTACAAATTATTTTCGGTGAAAATTCCCTTCAATTAACCTAGAAACTCTCACATGACAGAGATGGGTAAAAAAACTGACATATATTTATTCGGATTTAATAACAGTATCACGTTGGTTTCTTTAAAGACATTATAGCCAACACATAAAGCATTGAGGTCAGTGCTCTTGGCTATTTTTATTCCGCCTTAAGACGTCTATACATGTGCTGTACTTGACCGTTCATTGTGCACCTTCCATTTTTTTTTTTTTTTTTAATATATAGTGGTGAAATCCCCTTCTGATGATTTTCATTCTGCTCCATGCAATGCAATCTATTTTGAAAATCTGCCTAGAGTACGTCGTACGTAGTATACAAAGTTTCTTTGCTTGCCAAATGGAATCAGTCCAGCAGATTAAGAGACCGATTAGAATGACGATGATAATTAAGAAATAAAATGAGCTCTGTTTATAAAAGAAAAACATGTAAAGTCCCTTTTCGGAGTGCATGACAATATTTGTATGAGATGACATAATCTGTGACATTGGGGCCAATATTTGTATTTGATCTATGTCAAACATTTGTGCTGTCTCATCCAGACATATTTATGTTTTTAAGATGGGTAGGTGGGGGAATATTGACCTCAAATAAATTTTTTTAAATTCCATTTTCATTTTGTTTCGGGTGTGGGTGGCAATTGATTTACTCTAAAATTTAAAACAAGAGCCATCTTTGGCTGCCTTGTGGTAAAAACAGAATGGTGATAGAAATTTGGTAACTAAGTTTAAAGTTATATGAAATCCCCAATCAGTCAGAATGAAGAGGTGTAAAAGACCGAAATCAAAAGGTGATTAGTTGCCATCTTGATCTGTCTTCTATTGAGTCATATTTTGAAATGCATTTATGGTTTATAAGCTGGTGTCCAACAACAAACAACAAGACACACAAAGGAGGGCTTTAACTAAACAAAAATAAGGAGAGTGCATTAGTAATTAATTCTGCTTTACTATTATTTCTATTTGCATTTTGAGAAGAAAAAAACCCCGACACCGTGTACAGGGATAAGAAAGGATTATCATTAAGTCTGACCAAGGTCGGTACAACCACATCAAAACAATCGGAGCTGATTTACAAAGTCACTATCTGCTGGATTAAAAGGGAGCCTTTTAAAAAACGTTTTCCAACTCAAAGTGCTAAAATTACCCCCTAATAGGTAATGACATTTAACAAAACCAGCTTTTTCTCTCTCTCTCTCTCTCACTCCTGGGGGCCTAGCAAGTTTATGAGTTCAAAAATTGAATTTGGGTGAAAATTTTGTCCGAAGGGCTATGATTAAAAGATAAAGTGTTTTTAAAACGTTTCGAATTAAACACCTACTTTAAATGAGCAATTGCCACAATACAGACTTATCTAGATTTCATTCTTCTTAAATGTTGAGACAATTTTTAATCTCTTGGCTTTTTTTCAGGATCCAGTCTTCCATTGTTTTTGGTTTTATATTCATGATTGGAAACCCATGTATCCGTTAGTCAGATTTATACAACTACTTTTCTTAGTATTAAGGTTTATTTTTGGACGGTAAAACAATAGGGAATTATGTTTTGACTTTACATCAAAAGTCAGGTTGGCTCTTCTAGGCATATTTTTCAGTCAAATCTAAACACAAGAATTCACTAATGGATGCCAAACTATGTAACCCTCAAGTCACAAATGTCTGGAATCTTGTGAGAAAGTGTCAAATAGTTTGGTTATTTCTAAATTGAATGCATAATTAAAATGTCATCGAGTGATTTAGAAAAAGTTGAAATGGACTTGAAACATTCAGGTTTATTCCATACCATAATATGGTGCACTAAGGCACACCATGTTTACTTTAACTATACAACCTTATGAATGACGTTAGTCTTGCCAATAAAAAGAAGAACAGATTTCTAGTATGATGTACTGTGTGTTGTAATGTACCATCTGCTAATTGAACCCTAATCTTCTGTCATGATTTTTATCAAATCCTTCCTCAAGAGCAAAAACAGATAATCCCTCCTTGGATGCTCACTTATCAGCTGGTGCTATATGGTTCCTAATGAATTGCATATAGATTTGCTAATAGGCCCACCTACTGAGCAATTAATGCAGCCAGATAAGACAAGAAGAGAGGGGTGAAAGTTAATGTCAAAGACACAAAGGAAGGGTCTCCTTCTGTGTGCCTGGAAGCCAAGGCAGGCCTCACTCTGTTGCAATTAAAGCCATGCTGAGAGCTAAGAGACCCTAGCAGCCACTGCAAACAGGATTACAGATATGGTCAATTATTAATGGTGATCTATCAATTCCAGACTCTGCCATTACTGAGAGATCATCAGAGGCCACATGCTGCAAGGTGTAAAGACATTCTGAATCAGTTATGTACAATCCCTAAATCAAACTGTCAAGTCCTGAACCACTGAATCTTTGTTAAAAAGGAGAGGTGTTAAGGTCATTACTGACCCCAGAAGGGAGAAAATCTACTACACAGATCTATGACAAGGTTATATGACCTTTGATGTATATGAACACCCACAAATTCCTGGTTGTGACCCCAGAGTGACCATATAGATAAACACACAAAAAAACATTCCTTATCTTGAAGGTTATCAGCAAAAAACAACTAAGAACCCCACACAGCACTAGAGGGGATTATTAGACATAATAAGAAGCTTCATAGAAGACGGACAGAACATTAATGTTAGGAGTCCTTGCAAGGTGATGCCTACCCTGGCAATATGGCCTGACCCTCATCCCTCTGACACAGGGCAGCAGACAGTTAGATCATGTACTAGGCTCTCACATTGTCATGTACAACAGGTGAATCCCCCCTGGGGATGTTCAAGAAACAACAGGAAACATGGACACATTGTCTGCCTCAATCCATTTGTTATCAACTTCATTAACATTGGGTCAAGATGTGTCATGTTGTCTTGCAGTTTCCTGTCTATGAACTGTTAAAACAATTGGACCACAGACTTTTAAATTTCGCCCATTCAGAGAAATTGTTAATACATGTACCACCACAAATCATTCCATTGATGACATTAGTGGTTCAACAGCTTTATATAATGCAGCATTTATTAAGTCATTGAATATTCTTTTTTCCACCATATATGAACAGATACCTTAAATTCACTAGGGGGCTGTATTCCTGTATGCAGTAGTAAATCATTAATTAGAAATAATAGATTTTGTCTGATATCAAGAGAAATTCAATTTGCAAAAAAAAATTTTTCCTAATGCATGAGAAAGAAACAGTCTAGTCTGCTTGCACTGAGGTTTTTTTTTTTTTGAAACAGATCATTCCTCTATACCTTTTGGAAATTTTGTACAGATTACCATTTTGGTGTCAGAGAATTCAATAAAGGGGGATCTGCCTAATCATAAATTTGGATGACTTGACACCAGGTAGCCCTTTTAACACACCAGCTTTAATAACAGAGGAAGACCCTGCTAACCTATAATTAAAAACAGTAGATCTTCTTTAATCAAACAGAAACAGGGATCTGTTTAGCAAATCTGGAGACCATTAAAGTGATGAAAAAGAGATTTCACAGAAATTTGAAAAGGCAATGTGCACCAGCAAAGATTTTAAACAGTCAGATAAAGATCCCAACGGAATATGGCCATGGCAACCTGCAAATTTATACCAAAAGCTTGCAAAGTAATTTACATGGTCTGCAAATGAAAGACAAACAGGACTATACATGTTGTTGTTATGCTTGTAATACAAGAGATTGACCAATTGTCTGTCAATTGTATGGTCTAGGAGATAGCATATCCATCACCATGCACAATTGACAGATCATGGTGCACCGGCAAACCCAAACCGAATACTGATTATTCCAAAGCCGTTCATCTTTCTCTCAATAAAAAAAACAACATAACCTACACATAATGATGAAAACTGATGATAATAGGCCAGTGGTGCTGATTCACTTTGCTTTATTACTTAGCATGCTGTGAATTACTGCCACTGGGATCATTTTTGCATATTCCTTTGGCTTTATGTTAATAAGCTAATTCTCAATTCTTTTAATTATCTACTATATACGCACGTCAGGCAAAGTTCAAGCCAAGACCTGATCATATTTTATTTTAATTTTTTTTCTTCAATATTCTGTTATCCGATCTGATCCAATTTGTTAAGGACAACCATTTAATTGGAACTGTTCTGATTTTTGGCTTGCATGATGATCGAGACAAAGCTCATTTAAATTTTGAATCATCTGCATTTCTAAACTGCTCAATAAAAATGGCAACCACATTAAATAAAAAAAAAGACAAAAAAACCCGATCGTCCTTCTCTGTCGGTCTTTTGACTTCTGTCTAGGTGGCAATCACTGATACTGTTTAAATCCTTGGAAATTCGGATTCAAAGAAATGTATCGCACCCGATAAGATTTCCTCAGTCCATTTCGATACAAGAACAAAACCCAGATTGATAATGTTAATTCTATTGCGATCAAACTTGAAACGTTAAGCCGGAGTAGAAATGTAAGCGAAACCCAATCAATATTTCATTTTATTTTAGCACCCCCTGTGCTGCTCTTATCAAGAATTTCCAAATCCTCCTTTGGGTAAGCAGTGACAGCAATGGAGACCCATTGAATCAGAGTGTTCAATTGATTAATTTTCGTAGATCTGTAAAGAACCCATTTTGCTGTACCTACACTTGTATAAAAGAGTTCCCATTATGACCAACTTTTTTTCTTCTTCCAGGACAATCAAACAGTTGTCTGTTCCTTTGTGCACTGACCTATATTCCATCGCCAAATGAAAGATGAACCAAGTGAATATAAAAAAGATTTCTTTTTTCGAAGAATGGAAAAAAAGAAACCTCATTGATTTTGATTTTCCTTCCCTGTCACATATCTTGTTTCTATTCACCTGTATATTTACATTCAATCCACCTTAAAAAAAAAACTTGTTTGACAAGAAGTTCCAAGTAATAATTTCAATATAAAAAGATCTGGAACAGTACATATTTGAAGCATATGAAATATTGTACAAAATGAGATCTTCCCCAGATGCTTGCTATTTGCCATTCCTACCTTTCACCTATGTCCCATACGAGTTGAAATTTGATAAAAATTTGAATAAGATTTCAAAATTTTCTGAAACACTAGGAACTATAATAAACTTGCTCGAGTGGTCATAATTTCATGGTATGTGATTAGTGCCCGTGCATGATGGGCCCATCAATGGTTAGACACTCTACTCTATTGAAAGCTGATAATACAGAAGTATTTTTCAATTTTTCAAATTGACAAAAAAGCATTTCAACTGAAAAATAAACTGACAGATATGAGGGCATTTTTCTCCTATTTCACATGAAGGAAAAAAAAGTCATGCAACATTACTTTTGAAATTGGTTAACACACAATTTTTGTCATACCTTAGAGAGATGGGGAAGATATTACAGGATGGGTAGTTTTAAAATATTTGCTGAAGTAGTCAGATTTTTTTTTTTGAATCAAAGTGTCTTCTATGCTTCTTTATTCCACAGCGCAATCAAAGAAATCTACATTGACTACTGGAATTTCAAAAACAAATTTGCAAATTGAAAAATCCTATGGTGATTTTCTTTTTCCCAAAGAGTTCCGTTTGACAAAGTCATGGAAGTCATTAATTTGCAAGTGAGTTGTTAAGGGCCGGAGGATATGGCAGCACTTGACTATCCTTGCAATACAACCTCCACTTCCTCGTAGTATGATTCTCAAGAGTATCAAACAGAAAAAAAATAACTAATTGTGTTCATGATTTCTTCTTATTGACCTTCGCGATTGCTCCACATCCTGTCGATTGGTTGGGTTCACGTGCCTGATCGGTTGTTGTGTATTGGAAGTGAAGTATGCACGGACTCCCCCTTTTGTAACGCACCTGGCCTATTTGAGTGTACGTGGCCCTGTGCAGTTTTCTATCAATTTTCCTGTCCTTGTCAACTGATAAGACACAAATTTTTCACCTCTCTTGATTGACCTTTGATCCTATGACTCATTCAGCTAGTAAGCTCTACTACTTTCCCTTCCACTATCTAAAGTATAATTAAGGTAATTTTTCAAATATTAATTAATCTGAATTTCTCATATTTCTAAGTATAGAATACTGAGAAAGTCAGAAGACACAAATCTGTTTTTGTCATTAGCGGGGCACATGCAGGCTCCAATATACTAGCATCAGGAAACATGTTTTACCACTCCAAAGGCAAATGAGCTAAAATTGGCACATATCGTGGAAAATATCCGTCACATAATGGCTCATAATGGAGAAGTACTAAAAGGGCAACAAATTGATTCAAATTGATACATACAGCAAACATGCACCATTTCCTGAACATTTACGAGCCTAATGGATGTGAGAAAATTCATTACTGATATTGCCAGGCAATTTTTCTCAAGAAGACAATACTGGTATTTTAAGCACTGTCTGATGTTTTGAAGAAAAATGGTTTCCACTTTTGACTGGTGTCAACGTTTGAGAAACATGACAGTTGGGGCACAAAGAGTGCTTGAGCAAAGGGAGAACAGGACTCAATTCTCGGAAAATTAACCACAACTGGGCAAAGAACATGCATGCCAGGGTGATGTAATTTTTTCTGAAAAGTAATGTTCATGAGAGAAAGCAGGTATGCACCTGTGATAAGAGGGTGCACTTGTCTCTCTTATCACCTCAAATCCATACATTACATGGCAGGAAAAATCATCCAGAGACAATTAAAAAACCTGCAGGGAGCAAGCAAAGATAGCAAGAACAGGGTAGAAAAACGAACCACCTCCAAAACACACAAACTGAGTCAGGGCTGTTCCTGGTTGTGACAATTTTACGGTTGAGAGAGATCTGTATTTGATAATTAAACAAACGAGAGCACACAATATAACTGTTCCAATCTGGCCAATACTTTGATTCTCAATCATTCTGATTTATACAATCTTCAGCTGTGTAAACTACCAATGTGTCCCCAGTACAGATAA
Organism: Magallana angulata; assembly: GCF_025612915.1. Taxonomy (NCBI): domain Eukaryota; kingdom Metazoa; phylum Mollusca; class Bivalvia; order Ostreida; family Ostreidae; genus Magallana; species Magallana angulata. Next base: position 33,124,823 of record NC_069113.1, on the reverse strand, counting down.
GATTGGTTCAGCTGACTCATGGTACGATTTAAACAATTTTTCAATAAAATAAGTTTAATTCTATTTCATGAGTAAACAGACAGCAGAATGGACTTTGGTTTAAAGAGTGTTTCTCGTCATGAAAATTTTTATCGATCCGTAACAGACAATACACGATATAGTGCTTATATCAACAGCTGGATCTCTTGATTTCTGAAAATTGCAGTTTTTGAAAAAATAAAGTGTTAAAATTAAGGTCAATGGCCAAACATTATTCTACCTGTCAGCTAGAAACTCCCCAATATTTAAATCAGCCTCGGTGTATTTCATTATTTTTTTCTTTTTACTACGAAGTTACGGCAAATGTGCCTGATTAAGTTTTCTTAATGGTTGTAAAAGCCTGTCAACAAACTCTGCAGAAGTTGTCCTTGATGGCAAGTTTTGATATCGCACCTAGTTTGCGTCTTGACATAGTCAGAAAGTTCTGAAGTCTTTAGCACTACGTCAATACGTATATAGTGAACTATTGTTTGTATGGCATATGTCAAAACAGGTCTTTTGGACCCATTTAAAGACCACACTGACATGAAATTTCCAAGGAGTGCTGGTTTTATGGGTTATTTTGGCTCCTTAATTATAAATATCCAAACAAACTGAAAGACATTAAAATTCAGTAAACACTTTTTTCAGTTATCAACTGGTATACATATGCATCAAAGAGTTTTTTTTTCAAATATATTAATTAAAACTAAAGAAATAACATTCATTTGTTTATTTATGATTTATTTTATTAATAGAATTGATAAAAAATTTACTGACAGGGTGATTTTGCTTAAAATCTGACCATTGGACACGAGTGGAGAGGTCGGTTACGATTAATTTATTACATATATCATTGATAGTGTGCAGGTGTGCATATAGACTCTTCCTTTCTGATATAGATAAATGTATACATGTATCTACGCAAGAACTGTTGTCACATGGGTCGCATGCAATTAGCATATTTCCAACAGACAACCGAAAATAAAAAACCTCCATTGAAAAGCATCGAGATTTATGAACTGTATATCAGTAGGGTTTTTATTCCCCAATATAAAAGCCATCATTTCAAATTATGCAAATTTTATGGAAAGTAGAGATATTCACATCCATTTCATATAGATAGGATTCCAATTTTTAAACTCTTTTTTGTGCCCAGTGAAATGCTCTGTAGCATCGAGTGTCTTATTTCCAATTACATTCACTTCATATGTCGGACCCCAGAATCTTGTCAAAAAATGTCTCCCAAACATTTGATATAATAATTAAAAGATTGGGCTCTCGTCTTGAACAAGTGTTCTACAAAATGGAGTCCTCAATAGAGGGAGTAGCTTAGTTTGTGAAATACTTGTTAAAGATATCGCATTCAAATTCCCTGTCATGACCACTGTCAAACGCCTGAATGAGTGTCTCTCTCTCTCTTGTTTTGTAAAAGATTTGCATGGCAGAGAAAATGAGAAGAGGGATTGTTCACATTTACAATTAGACCATATACGCCTTGTGGCATTTTTGGGCTATTTGTCTCAATTGTCCCCGCTACAGATTAGACTGTGTATCAGTCGTCTCAGGATTTTTAGGGTCTTCCGTTTCCAACGGAAGACCCTCTTGTTATTCTTCGGTTTCTTTTTATTATTATTTTTTTTCTTTTTCTTTTTTTTCTGACTCCTTTTCGGCTTCATAACTCAAAAAGTTTTCAACTTATTTAAAGGAAACTTTCAGGGATTATGTGCAATTATAATGCCTCAAAGATGTTAAAGTTTCCATAACAACGTCAGTTCCGTTTTGACGTGACGTCATTTTTAAACTTTAAAAAAAGTCATTTTGTCCGCGACATTTCTCAAAAACACTTCAAGATAGAGACTTGAAATTTTCTGTGGTTATGAATTTTGCAATTTACATGTGCAATAAGGCTAGAAATAAAAATCCGTCACTTCCTGTCGAAACCGGAAGTGAAACAAATTTTTCGAAAAAATGAATTTTCTGATCAATTCAAAATGGAATATGTGTTTTATAAGGCTTATCAAGCTGAATCTAACACTGAAATCCGTTTTAAAATCGGACAATGCATTAAAGAGATATCGGGGTTAAAAAATTGATTTTTCCGGAAATTTTGATTCCGCGTCCTTGGTTTAAAAAATAGCGTAATGTTCAAAGGAAAGTTAACTCGTACCAAAAATAATTGTTTAGTCGTACTTGAACACATTCGGATTTTTTTTTGTTAAGTCGTTCTTGAAATCAGGAAGGTTTTTGTTAAGTCGTACTTAAAATCATTCGGATTTTGTTAAGTCGTACCAGGGATAATTCGATTTTTTCATCTTTTTATTTTAGTTACTCTTGTTATTGGTTCAAGAGCTCTGCTTCTTACAGGAACTTCCAGCTTTACTTCCGACATTAACGGAAGACCCACTCGTTGCTTTGCAACGAGCTTTGCTCTAGTTTTTCTTCTCTTTCTAGAGACACACGCTCTGTGGGTATTCCAAGGCCAGAGGCCATATTGGCTATTAACTAATACATATCAAAATGCCATGGCTATTGTAGAAATATCAATAAAACCATGGCTCCTTTGATACAGATATCCCTCATCAGATTAATTAGCCTGGAATGGTCATCTCCTGGATTATAAAGTCAACACCAGCCTCTCATCCCATTTTCTTGGATTGTTTAACTTGGAATCAATTTCACTTTATCCACCAGATACTGAAATCAGACTTTCCTTCCTGGGCAATTTCAATAAAGTAGCTGTTTATGATGATTGGCCGCGACTTAGTACCGTTCATACCCAATTACTAGAACTGTTTATCAGATATAGTGATTTTGACCCTTCCGTGATTCTTTACCTTTAGAGACCCCAGGGCAATATTCTTTCCTCCCCAAAAAGTCTCTACAAATAAGGGATATCCAAAATGGCCCAAACACAGCTAAATTATTGACAATGAAGATAAAGGGATTTGCCTCCTGACTAATTGACCCTAAGGTACACACAAATCGGGGTTGTCACCCATCTGAAGTAGGTTACTCAGTAAATCCAGCCGATTTCTAATCCATGTCAGAAAGTTGACAATCATAAAACACCAAAAGAAGGTAGTAGTCTCTCTCTCTCTCTTTCTACACACAAGAAGAGCCCAGGTACGATTTGTCAACATGTGTACTTCAATTATTTGTTTTTCCTCTGATTTTGTATTGACTTTTTCAAGTAAATTGTAGGGCTGTCCTGTGGGTTCTTGGAGAAGTAGTTATGGTTAACAGCTAGACTCAGACCTCAGAGAATGAGCTAAATCACAAGGCTTTTGGGAAACATCCCATATCATTTTATCAGGTATACATATGAATTGTTTTTTTAGTTTTGCACCTTGAGAATTAACTTCTTTTTCTACTCCTTGATATGATACACAAAATGATCCAGCCATGCTACCAGAATTCACACAAGAACATTATAAAATCTGCTTTAACCAAAAAAAAAAACCCACCTTTCTGAACACACTAATTGTATTGAATTTATGAAAAAAAAAATAGATTAAAAATAATTCACCTACCTGAAAAATCCAAATGGAGGTTTGCTCTGAGGTCTACCTGCCAGGTGAGACTCTTCTGGACCAGCAGTAGAATGGTGGCCAGTACACACTGAATCTTCATCACAGCAAATTTATTTCGTTCCATACTGTATAAAAATAAATATTAAAAGTTTTTCTCTGGTACTGTTCACTGTTTACCTGAGGATGTCAAACAAGACCCCTGCAGGTATTGTAGTAATTACTTCTAAATCCTTTGATCTTGTTGTTTGTCTTAATTACTCCAGTAATTAGCTGAACTTGTGTTTTGACACTATTCAAGAAAGTGAAATCACTGCTGGGCAGTTGGACAAGAAGGCCTAGCTGTTTAACACCCTCGTGAGAAATTCAGCACTATTCTCCAACAAAACAAAACACCTTTAGTTAGTACAAAACAGCATTGGGTCCATAATCTAGTGTTAAACACTGTTCTCTCAATATTATGTTCAACAAGCTTGAAAAAAAAATCAGATCTAGCACAGGTGATTAATTTTTCCAATCCTCTACTCAATTCAACTTCCTCTGAATGTAAATAAATGTAAACAATCACTTTTCTACTAGAAAACAGTTCCACATGTACATCAGATCCAACAAAATACGTGTATACTACAGTCAAGCAACTTCACTCTGCTGTGTTCTTCATAGTAATCTTGTTTTTAGAGTTGTAAGCTGTGATTGGTTAAATTTTTTTAGACTCCGCCCCCTACAGAGCATAGGGCTTAATGCTACCATGCACCTAATAATGAATGCTAGCTACCACACAGTTTAAAAACAAGACATAATTATTGGGGATCTCAGAGAGACAACATACAACTGCACATTTTACTCTCATATTGTTAACTCTCAATTTTTTACACCTGTGCACAGAGTTTTCTGATTGTAATTTGCACCTGTCACTTTTCTCAGGTATACAATTTACTACACGGCACACACTTTAGGGGGTAATGTCAACAGGTAATAGATATGTAAGGGAATTTGCACACAAACATGAAAACAGAAAAACCTCTTTGAATTTAAAGACAGTGAAGAAAAAAAATCATAAGTTGAGTCTAAAACTCCCTGGGGGTAGCGTTTACAAATCTTGGAAAGAGTGAAAGATATTGGACACTATTAAATGTGATCAATCCATTTGTTTTGTTTGGATTATTTCTTACAGATCAAATGATTTAGCAACCAAAAGCAGGACCTTTGTTAAAAAATCTCGTAGGGGGTTAAAGCATTAAGTGTTGTCGTTAAACCAACTTTTTTTCCTGACACACTTCCAAGTCTTACCAGTTTCACCTCTTGACTTTTTGTTTATAAAATCCTAATCGTTAAACAAGGTGTATTTTAGCCTCACCAATAAACCCTTAGTTTTGTAAACTGAACCCTACAGAAAGATATCTGAAGAGAAAAAAAAACACAATTAAGTCTCCCAGACTCAATTTTTGATTTTCTGATTGTATAATCTTCTATACATCAGCTAGGTGTTATAATTTTGGGAGGATACCCGATTGCAATTAAATTTCAGTTTAAAATGATACATTACATTAAAATTGAGTGGTTTATAATTTGACATGTTTATCACATAGGAAGTTGCCAAATATTAATGTACTCTAACTCAAACAGATCAACTTCCTCACAATATGGGTTTCCTATCCAACAAACAAGTGGAATCATATCTGTTTTTCCAACATAAATTACAGACGTATTACAAATGCTGTTTAATTTTCTGTTTTTTACAACTACGTCAATCGTAGAGTCACACGTAAATGATGCATATTAAAATCCTCTGCATAAACACTTATGATTTACGCTTTATGCAGCGTAGGTGCCAAATAAAACTACTGCCAAGATTTTATTCAGTTCAAGTGTTTAGACTGAATACAGATTTTCTGATTTAGCATTGCAGTTGACAGACTTCAGATGAATATTAATTTGATAAGTTACAGGTTATTGGCAATTAAATACCCTCGAATCATTATATCGAAGGTGTCGATGAAGAATGGATCCTTCGATAAGATTGGATTTGAAATGGATTTTCAGATGTCAGTCGCCCTATTTTTCCACGCTTTTGTTGGTATTATGTGTGCATTAAATTACACACTTTACTACTAGTACTAAACACACCAAGTGTCTGTCACATTTGGCAACGAACAAATAAATATATAGATAAAACCGTTTACATGTGCATTGACCTGAAGGTCCGACCACTTCTACAAGAGTACAACGTCTACTGGGTCAATTATCAACAGTGTTACATGGAAGAAGCTGAAATATTGTACACAGGGTCTTGTCACCTGGTGATTCCGCGTGCCAGACAGACTGTCACATCGTGAAGTCAGGGGTATGAGGAGCACCAGGATCAAAGCCCACCTCATACCGAGTTGAATGAGCAGTTTTAGGAAGAACATGGGCAACATATGGCTGAGAACACTAAGGGGGTAAAGGAAGAGTTAGGGTAGTGTGTTAATTCACAGGTGATTACAGATAAGGAGTTGGGTGGACAAAGCCAACAAGAACATGTATACATGCAGAAAGACAGATGCACATTATACTAGCAGTGACATAAAAATATATATAAAAAAAAACAATGAATTTTTATTTTGTGCACTTTGACCCTCCCCCCAACCCGCCCAATGGAAAAGTGTATGATTTACAAGCAGCGATATTTGTAAACCTGCAGGTACATATAAAATTGCAATTATTGCTCCTAACCTTTTTTAAAGTTCGATTCAATATGGTATACATGTATTAACAAAAAGGATCTAATTTGCAAATAAATATCTGCTATGATAGTAAACTGTGTCAAGGATGATTCTAAATTTGCATAATCTGTGTCATACTAGTATACAACTCAAAATGACAACAACTTATGCTGCGACACTACACTGCATGGCCAAATAGCTGTAACACCATGCAGCAGGTCATCTATGCATGAGCTTGTGTGTCCCCAGATTGGTATTGCTTACATGCAATTCTACCTGCTCACGAGCAGAGTACACCGTATTGTATAATAGCTTTATTTCTGTCGCCAATGCACTCAATCGAGAGAGAGCAGAAAGCAGTATTGTGGCCATGCAGGTACACTGCGTTTCGTTTCCTATCGGACCATTTTCATGAGTCACAATTGTAAGCTTTTTAATCCGAGTGCAGGTAAACTAACGGTAATACATTAGTTGCTGTGTGTACAAACACAGGGGGGACCTGTTAAAGGGGGGAATTGCAAGGTTTTATCAATACCCCCCTCAGTTTATTTCAAAATGAGTCACCAGCCTTCACTAATACTATGGAAGTCTGTCATCCTAACATATCAACCAAATTCATAAAATTCAGAAAACAGGTTATCTCTTCAGCATATGAAATCTTTGAAATTGAAATTATTTCTATCCCTCAAAAATTCAATAGACAATTAACTGAATTGTTGCAACACATAATTACATCTTGATCCTTGATACCATGTGAAATTTGAAACCATTCTATTTATTAAGAATTTCTCTGCAATTTCAGATTTGTTCCGCATGCAGCAAAGCATGCATTCCATGTAAAATATTTGCAGGTTAGACTTAAACAATAGACAAACGACCAACATGCCTTAGAAAATTGCAGCTATGCTTGTTATGTAACGATGAGCATTCAAAATGCCTTAAGCATTGAGCTATTAAAGCTGTTAGAAAGCTAGTTTGGCTTGTTATAGGGACAAACAAATTCCACATATTCAAAACAATGAACTAATTGCTTACACAACTCCACAAAATGGAAAGAACATGCAACTTTGGCAACCCTCAATAGCAAGCCAATTTCACTCATTCAGCCACATGCTGTTCAACTACAAAAAGTATGAAATGCAAACAACACATTAGAAAAACACAGTAGCTTTTGATAAAAACATTCTTGTGAATCCAGCAATAACTCAATACCTTTTGCTTAATGGTAATTCCTACATTTTAAGCTGTTGTAAAGAAAACAATTTCTAATTCTGGCTATTTGGTAGTAAGATATTCCGCTTATAACAGCTGTGTTGACTTTGTACAGAGAAGTCTTTGAGATCGATTGCTATAAAGTCGATTGCCTTTTAATATGTCAAAAATAAAGTTACATAAAGTCAAATTTATACTTGTTTGACCTATAATGATTAAATGGATACACATGCAGTGTTACTAAACCACCTCCTCCAAGTGACCTAGTGAGCTATACCTACAGAAAACTATCACGGTTGGTTCTAAATAAGTCTTGCTCTTATAGATAACATATAGTGCCATAAGCTTTACCTTGCCCCCCCCCCCCCCACCTTGAAACATAAGAAATATTCACAGCTTTTCAATCATTTCATTTCTCTTTAAATACATGACATTTGTTATGACCATGACCTTCCATCTTTGACCATGAACTATAGGATGATTTTGCAAATTGCACATCCTTCTGCAAAACATCTCAAACATTTTTATGCTCCATGAGGCATCAAATATTTTTATTCTCAAATTTTTGCATGCTCACAATTCATTCCCCTGCAATTTTTTGGGCAAAATTAAGAGGAATTACAAAGATATCTAAGAAATAAATCATTTTCAGCCTTTCAATTTTTTTCAACTAAATGTCAAATTGCAAAAAAAGGGAAATGTTCTAAAATGGTCCAATTCTAAATGGCATTGGGATAATTATACACAATAATGCAGACCCTCCATGAAACTGTCTCCTTCAGCAATTGGGAATTCTTGCATGCATGCATCATATTCAATTGAATTGATTCTTGCAATGAGTCACCCTTGTCTTCTGAGAGGGAGTTTTAACATATCAGACCAGTAATTAACTATTTTTGATTATATCATGTGACTCAACATAAAAATGGTTCCATAAATCTAGCACCAAGGCTGCAATTGCACCATCTGACTTGCATGGAAATTAATTGCAATCGCAAGCCAATGCATGTGCCAGGATATAAAGCATTGCCATAAAGAAGTTCAGTTAGCCTTGGCAGAGAAAACCTTATTTAAAGAATCGGATATTCAATTGCAAATCAAACCGAGTTCAATAAACCAGGTGCTTCCTAAATTAACCTGAGCACCTGTGTCCAGGTACAAACAGGTATAAAAAAAACTTCATCAAATTTGATGCAGGTTTTTACACATCTTTGGGCATTCAGGGACCCTCTGCAAAGAGAACCGGTGAATATTTATAAATAAGTTATGCAAATTCACTCACCTTTGTAACTTTGCAATCTTCCTAAAAGTGTCTATTTTCAGGTTGCTAATTGCATTTAAATGTTGCAAAATAGGCAAAAAAGAGCTATAAGCTTATCCAGTTCTGCAGGGAGGTTAACATGGGGAGGGACAACACTAAGTCAACAGAGTTGTGAAATTGTATAGTAAACATTTGGAGGGAAACACCAATCCACGCTTAGCGTCCCATATCCCACAATGCATTTACCTTGACACGCGGAATTACAATTTCTTTACGGCTTAAGCCTTTTAGAGAGGTGGCACCACACTACTTAAACACAAGGCCCAGAGCTTTCCCCCCCAACATCAGATTTTTAAATTGTCTTTTAAAATTTTACTAGGGACCAGGACACTAGTATTAAAGCTACCTGAGTTGCCTGATTATTTCAAAACCAGTGGTCGATCAAAAAATGACCGGATGGGCACAGAAAAGCCTTTCATCTTAAGAATAAACAAAATTAATCTTTCTATATTTGGACAGACTGGTTAGGACATTCGTAAAAATGAAATCTCTTTAAATACACACAATGTAAACAACTGATTTTCCATGCAGTTACACTTGATAAAACTTTCATTTTCACATGTCTCAAGCTAATAAATAAAAAAAAAATTAAAGGCCATAATTCTCAATAAAGATTTTATTTTCTTAAAATAATTTTTTTTACTGGGTATCGCATTTAACCTCCCTTTTAAATTTTGCTTTGTAATCATTACACATCAGTTACCTCAACCAAAACTAAACCGCCATTTGGGGATTAAAACAGATAACCAACACAAGAACCCTTCTCTTTTCAGAACGAATACACATTCAAATATAACTGGCTACTATTACATGGTAGACCAAATCCTAGATTTGGTCAAAAATAAGGACACCAATCTGTAATATACGCATGAGATACATTCAGTACTGTCTCACTGAATCCAAGACGCAAAAACCAAGTGAACAAACAAATGTTCTGAGACACAAATCAAACGCTCGGTTTTATTTTGATAATCTCACGTACTGCTGTTCGATTATCAAATGAATCCCCCCTTTTTTTCTTCCAATGTGATAAACAATTGAAAACTGTCAGGGCTGAGAAAAATTTAATGAAGCAGAGAGCGAATCTCAAAGGAAAATCACAGTAGTGTCACCAAGCCTTCAAAAATAGAACAAGAGATTTTTTTCTCTGGCAAGCTGTCTCCGAAGAAACCCCAAACACACTTCATTAGGCTCTGTCATTAGAGAACGAGCCATTCAGGGACATTATAGCCCCAGCCACTTGTCTGCTGTCTCCAGCCCTTTAATGACCAATGGCCATTAAGGGTCAACTTTTATTTAGAAAGTTTCATTGAAGAAAATGTCAGACAGACATATTTCTTTACCTTTAACCATGGTAAGCCTTGCTACTAAAGCTAAAACAGTGGAAAGCTAAAAGAGCTTAGAATTGCAGCAGATGGCAGGTCCGGTCGGAATCGGATTGCTTCATCCAGATGACCCACTCAACAGATGACCCACTCAACAGTTGGTTTTGCTCGGACTCATGACAACAGTCTCATGTGTCATTGGAATGACCTCTGCTTCTTCTCTTACTCTCAAACTTAATGGAACTGAAATGATAAATGACAAATAAAGTGAACTGTCATTCCCTAGCCCTTTCAGGCATAAAATGCGAAACAAATTGTTCACTCCATAACAGTCATATCAAGAAAGAAGCAATTTCAATGCAATGATATGATCACTTTCACTGCTAATATATACCAGTGTATATTGCATTTTAAGTTGTAAAAATCTAAGGATTTTTAAAACAGGAAATGTATATTTCATGCCTCAGCAGATGCTATAAACTATAGCACTTTCGAAATGGAAAAATGATGATACCATTTTCTCTTTTATAGTGCAACTGTACTTGTACTGGGTAACCAAATCTTTCTTTCTTTTTTTTCTTCAATACATATATTTTTGTCATGCGATGCTTCTGAAACTTCAGATGACACTGTAGCATTTTTCGGTTGTGTTAACACCATCCATCATTGTAAATCAGGGTACATACAGGTGTCAACCCGATGATAAATATACCTCCAAACTTACCTGTCAGACAGCGAGCCTACTTCCAGGTAACCTAATTTACCACAGTACAAGAAGCTTTGCACACATTACCTACTACTCAACAATAACCTAATTAGGAACAGAGGAAAATAAAAGCATTACTCCTCTGCTAATTATGTACAATATCATCAAGAGTAGGTCTTAATTTTCAGATTGAATGGTAATAATTGCAGTGAGGGACAAGAGTTAGGGCTAGTACGTCTTTACAGGTATAGCCATTTAGATGATGTATTGGTATCCTCGTTGCCTTAATTTGTAAGCAACTGACAACCCCCACAGTCAATTCTACAACAAATAAACCAAGCAATACTTGTTACACATTAATACTCTGTTTGCACTCAGAGTCAATGTCCCCAGCCAAGAATTGTAATAATTTTTTTATTGCTTATCAATGAAACAGGTGTCCATTTTTAATTGACGTAGTGATTCCAAGAAGGTCATCAATACAAACAAACCCCTGGGGGGACCCCGTTTGTATGTAGGTAAATATCAAACACAAATAAAAGCACCTGCAAAGGTGTCAGGTGAGGGAAGATAGTTGGCGTCCACGCAGACGTTGGCCGAATCATGTGACATATTGAGGTCATGACACTCGTGAAAATGTCCACTTCTTCCACTTGTGCGCCGTAGATTCTTGAAAAGTGCTTCATAAGATGGAGATTGTGCTCAAGTGACATCCAAACAAGGTTCTTCAAAATGAAAAAAAAAACTCTTCAGAATCAAACTGAAATAATTAGCGCAGATTAAAAAAAAACATGACCTTGCAATGAAAACGATGCCATCTGGCCTTCAAAGCTTCCCACACTTACTCTTTTCTATTTCCTGTATAAGGCAAAAAAGCAATAATAATACATGATAAACAAGAATGATCATAGAATTTACTGCAAAATAATATTGTTTTCCAGAAAAAGGGTAGGTGGCAGTCTTGAGATCATCTTCCAGTGAGCATGCAGAAACTACCAGTAGATATATAAAGATACAGAGTGTATACGTTACTAAATTGAATTATACATGTAAAATAGTTTCTCAAACTTTTTACCATGAAAAAGATATATTGGGATTTTTTATGTGTGTGTTTTTTTCTTCATATTTTGGCAAAGAACAGTAAAAAAATTTCATATCAAACTGCTGTACATGTATCTAAGAAAAAGGACTGGAAATTATATACCTGTAATTACATGTGATTCTAATAAAACATTATTAACATATGGTATATTTATTCAAAGAACAATATTTATACACAATGGGTTTATTTTTTATGCACCACACCCCTTCTTCTATATATTTCACAAAATTCCCTTTCACTTAAAAACCTCTGAATTTGATGTCCACCTTTTTTCCACACCATACATCAATGCTTTTTTTGTGTCAAGGTCCTATCAAAAGGCAATGTCAAATACTATTGTAAATTTGTAAGGGTCCTACTCATGCAAATCCATGTTCAGCAAAATGGACTGAGGTATTGTAAGGATCTGCCAGGGAACCCTAATCAATTTTTTATGGTCCTTGATTTCAGATTAGACTTTAACACAGAGGCAAAGGGCGAAAGCTAATGAACCGGAATCAGACCCAGAATTTTCAATATGACAGGTTGAAAAGGCTCCTTAATTAATGCCCAAATAATATGATGTAAGTTTTCTTTAAGATGATTTATTTCAACACTGGGCAGTCTAGGTTCAATAGCAGCAAATCAAGTAATAATGTGAAAATTGTGAGAATTACAAAGTACCATTTTTTTTCAATCACAACCCCCCCCCCCCAAAAAAAAAATAAAAATTTAAAGCTAAAAACAAAAATTTCACAGCAAATTTCAGACTTTAAACACTCTTTAAACAGATTGATTAAAAAATCTTATTTTTTATCTTTTTTTTTCACCGCGATTTATTTTTTCCCCACCATTTATCGCCCTAATCTGGGAGTATACAATGCTAGCTATCAAAACAAGGTATCTGTTTACTGGCTGTTTGCAGTTGAGCATGCACGGAAGCCTTTCATGCACTCATTAGCCCAGCATTTGGCATTGATTGCAAAATACACTAGTGACCCTGCATGTAGCTGCGACTCTGTTGCATGGTAATTCTTTTTTTTCGAAATTAATTTCTCTTTCTATAAGAACCTCTTTGCACTTGTCAGCGTGTAGGCAATTAAAACCTCATGCAAATTTTGCACCACTTTATTTCTCTTCTCTTTAAAAGACTTGCATAAGACATCCGAATCATAATCTAGTGACCTATTTTTTTTTTTAAACTTAATCTTTCGCGAGATGCTTTTTTTTTATATATGCATGTATATACATATGTATACCAGTGTTTTAGAATTTCAATGAGTGGTCTAGAACTAGGTCAGACAAACTTGTAAATCAAGAACAACAAAACATTGTGCATCTTTTGTGTAGAAAAAGATAATATTACAAGGGAGTTTCAGCTTTCACTGCATGGCAATAAATGCTCAAAATATAACATATAACCTTAATTTTACTTCTGGCAGGGACACATATATACCGGTACTAGTATAAGTATATATGTCCCTGTTTCTACAGGCAACTTAATTAAATTACATGGTGCACCTGACCAATACCCTGAGGAAAACTTTGCATTGATGCTGAATGATTTTAACCAAGCGCCTATTAACAAAACAACATTTAAAGACAAGAGTGTTAAATTTTGTGTTAGATCACAGAGCATTTGCAACAATTAACTGCACAAATTAAAAAACATGCTATAAAAAACAACAACAGATTTTTCGCTTTCCTCAGGCACACTGCCCCCAAGACATCTGCAATTTCATTTTCTTATCAAGGGCAGATAATCAATCTTGTAATGTTGTTATAAAGTGATAAATACAAACCTGATGTCAATTAATCAAATAGTTTACCCTTAAGGGCTGGTTGGCTCCTATCTTTGGAATTTCAAGGGGAGATAAATATTTTATGGGGCACAGCAATAGGTATACCTCTTTATCTACAATTAGATTGATCCTTTCAATGAACAAGGATCATTAAACTATCTGGATCTCATTTTACGGATATACCCTTTACAGATTATTTTTTAATTACCTGAAAAAAAAAATATAATCTTTCTTTGATCCTTTTCAATTCATTAGTTGAAATATGTAAGTATGCTTCCTTCTTCAAATTGTCTTTTGTCATATCCACTCAGTAAATTTTAACTTTAAAAAATGCAAATGATTAAATAGCCTTGATTCTAAATGGAAGAAATTAATACTCTGGAATCAGAACTAAGATTTTTTTTCATATTAATTTGCCAACTTCTAAAGTTTTCTCCAAATTTAACTTGACATTTTTACTCATACAATGTCAATCAAACTTCAAATAAAATTTGACCTTGAACTTCTTAATACCTTTTCAAAAACGAAGCAAAGGACAAAACTTTCTTAACACTAATGGCATAATTTTTCTTTTCATTTCAAGATATTAAAGGACTATATATGATAAGGGCCTAAAATGGCCCCCTAAAATGAACATCATCATTTTACTATCATTCTTTGTTTTCTTAATACAGCAATGTATGTGATGTGTTTACATAATATTCATTTTGGTTCAAGTGCCCACAATTTAGAAATATGACATTGTAAAGACAACCTATTTCCGCCATTTTTGCATTTTTAGCGTAAAACAGCTTGTTTTCAAGCAGTTTTTCCTTCCGAAAACATAGAGCGCATTCTTGAACAAATAAAATATTTTAATCAGAGATGTATCTAGGCAAGACTAATAAGTGACAAAAAAATTTTCCTTGTTCAAGCATGCGCTCTCTATTTCCCATTCGTAAATATATAAGAAAAATGTCAATTTTTGGCCGATTTTGATTGAATTATAGAAATGGCGTCACTTCTGACGTCATATACTGCCAGTGAGTGCAAATAAATCAAATAAATAGATGAACAATATATTTTATATCAACTCTTCTAAAAAATTAGTTAACATTTTATTGTACCCGAAACACTTAAAAAATGGCGATTTATGGGGGCCAAATTTAACTCTTATCATATATAGTTCTTTATCTGATGATACCAGTTTTTCAACTACGAGATTCTATAAAACACAATGAAAGTGAAAATTTCCTGTAAGGTGACATTGACAACTTCTAGAAGGATTTAGTCACCATTTTCATATTGTCATAAAATCTTTGTGTAACGTATATTATACATAATTTCTTTTTAAATAAATGGAGTCTAGCTGACATAAAGTTAAAAGCCTTCTTGAGTTATTACGCAGACCTAATTCTTAGGGGTAGGGTGAGATGGTGTGGTGGGAATTAACACCATTTTGACAATTTTTTAAATAAATAAATACATTGTACTATATTGGCAGTCTAAAAAATCTTTTAAATTTTCTGAGAAAAAGTTTATAAAAATGGTTAATAAAAGGATTATCAAACACATAGTCCTGCAAGATTCAAATTTACTGGTACAGCACCTTTAATTTCTTAATTGGCTTGATGATATATGCATATTTGAAGAATTTTATAGTTATGCTAGGAGTCCTAGCCTAGGACAAGTTTGTAAGATCAATTCAACCAAATTGCGATGTTTAGTACACCCCAGCTTTATAAAAATTCAGCCACATCTGTTACTGAGAGAGAGAAAGAGGGAGATATGGAAATTTTAAATTCAAAACAGATAATTTGAATAAGTCATTTATCAATAATGATATATTCAATTTAAAATATTAACTATGCCACCTCAGACTGTAAGTCTTGCAAGATCCCATTTATCATTCATTTTGATTCATTACCTAACAAATGCAACAAAAAAAATTTGTTGTTTACAACCCAGACAGTATTCTTTTTGTAAAGAATTAATATGCAAAAAAACATAATGTACTGGATACTCTGCAGTTACAGTGCACTTTGAAGTCAAAATTACTGTGTAAAGAATCATTAAGAATCTTCATTCAGAAGACAACTGAATTACAGGGCCCTCTGAAGTGGTGAGGAAGAGTTGTATATCTGTCTGGCCAAGCGGAGGTGTTGAGAATTAATCAATCAGAGAGGAGACTTATTAGATTATCTGCAGCAACTCGGGTCCATAATATAACAAAACCAACCAGTACTTCTTTTAATCTCAGGACCGACCCACTCAACCACCTCTGGATAGAGGGATGGGAAGAATGGATAGAAGGAATTAAAGAGGAATAGATGGGATGGATGGATGGATGGCCAGAGAAATTAGGACCATGAGTACAGAAGTTCCAGACAAGGACAGTTCATTTGAGAGCAAACTGAGGCTGTCTGACCTCTACTAATTATTAATTATTTGGGTTCTTTCTAAGATTGCTTTCTGTCTCTGTCTGAGAATTAGGGTTCCAGATCTGTAAACAAAGCATGTTACACATGTCTTTCTCTTTTGCAGCCTGGGATAAATATTGTGCAGACAAGGTGAAGAGAACTCATAATAAAAGAGAGACAAAAAATTGCATGCTAATTGGTCAGAGGGAAAAAAGTGCCATATAGTTAGCTGTAACCTGTGAAAATCTATGTACCATTGTTCGAGCCTGATCCTCAAAAGCCCATGATAAAGAGGTGAACAACAATATCATAATTCAGTTAACTATACCATAATAATTCTGATGGTTATCAAATAATTAACAAAAAAGACTAGTGCATTAACCTCGGCCAATTTACAGATAGAAATTGAATAGGAGGTTCTGATCTACAGGCTACTCAAATGAACTCTATGACAATAAACCCAGCCATTATTTTCACTAAACTGCCTTTATTTGAGAAACTCTACTGGGTAATGACTAGACAGTTTTGACAGGTAAAAAGTCCATGTGATTATGAGAGACCAACAAAGACCCTCAGTGAAGGCGGGTCCCCTGAAATAAACAGGATCGTCTGTCACCAAGACCAGGGCATGACAGGACAACAACACCAGGGCTTCTGAAGAGGCTGATTCTTCTCCAGAAGAAGAGAATTGTTCTCCGAGGACATCCAACTCTGTGGGCTTTGGACTTAGGTAGGATGTACAGCTTCTCCAAAGAGGATGATTATCCTCCCAGGCCATTTAACTCTTTTGGGCAATGGTCTTCGGTAGAATGTACAGCAGTCGTACATTACCGTCAGCAGTAAATGAGTTTGACAGTTCTGATTGGTTGATCAGGATTTATCATGGGGTTGATTCAATAATCCTTGTCAGGAGTCAGGAGGGTTACACCAGTCAGCTGTTGCTCCCCATATCTATCAGGACAAATGTCAAAATTCTGTTGCCTTGCTTACTGTCAGAACATCCATTTCCAGCTCTATAAATGTTTACATCTGAGAATCTGATTATGGGTTATTAAAAGTTGAAAAACATATAAAAAAAGGTCCAATTCAAGCATGAAAAAGTTTTTTAGTGAACAAAGCATTTTTTACTTGTATGAATTGCAAATGGCATATTTTCTCAAATAGAATATTGCATGGTGTGCATGTGTGATCTGTCCTTTTTATCTTATTAATAATTTGAAACATTTCATGCCCTGTGATTAAGAAATGTGTGTTCACTGTTTTATGATGGAAACTCTATGAACAATATATATATGAACAGTGCAAAATATATTATCCGACCTAGACCTTAATTGAGAAAATTAAGTCAAGGTCATTAAATGATAATAATTCAAACCTTAAAATGACACAATCGCAACTGGGGAAACTAAAATTTACGAATACATTCATTTAAAAATTAAGTGATACAACAAACCAGTTGAGTCGTAAACATGAATTATATATACTGTTATTTTTGACAAGATTTGGTGTCCCCATGTGGAAGGCAATTTGTTAAAAAAATGGTGTCAAAAATCAGTCAAGTCACTCACCCTCTCCGTGTTTGACTAATTGCCTCCTGGTACCATAACATTACGTTTTATCACGAGACTGTGTTAACTACCTCTTATAAAGTCGTATACACCGATTCCCTTGATGTTGGGCCAAGAGTATCAATTAAAACAATAGATCTTGAATAACATTATGGTTGCAAACTGAGATATCCATAAAGAAAGGCCCAAGACTTAAAAATAAGTTTTTCATTTCAGCAAAATCTTTTTCAAACTTTTTATTGCAACGAAATATAAAAACAAATATGGAAAATTTGGTTTTTTTTATCCAGGCATAAAAAAAATATAGGACGAATTTAATTTACAGATTTACAAGTCATGTAAAAATTCAAACTGAATTAATGACACATTGAATGTGTATTGCCACAAATTATTAAATTTAGAAACTTGCATCTATAATATATTTCATTTGTCTGCAACATCTGGTATGAAACTTGATAGACATTATAATATCTATTCAGCAACAGCAGTTACCACATGAATTATTTGTTGATCGAGACAAAGTTCATTCAAAGTCATTGCATGCACTTCACCATTTCTCTGATCTCTTTCTTGATGATGAAAGAATAAATAAACCATAATATATTATGTATCAAATATTTTCATTCATATTATACAATTAACGAAAGTGTTTATATCTTAGGAACATTTTGACGTCATTTTCCTATGACTAATATAAATCAAAGTAGTTGATGCTATGTGCCAAGTTTGGTTGAATTCTGAGAAGGAAGTTTCAAATGCATCAAATGCATACCACAGACTCGCAATTGCATGAGAGGCAGGAGTATTTCCTGTAGCTTCATTCATCTTTATCAAAGTAAAGGAGAAAGCTATATAATTTATGGAGTCTTTACTGATAAATTCATATTAACTGATTACATCTCATACCTACCAAAGATAAGATTTTTTTTATCTTTAATATTTTTTTTATCAATTAAGTATAAAGGTAAACAAACTATTGATTACTGTTTTATAATATTATATGCTAGAAAAAAATGGTCTGAAAAGTCAATAACCTCAAGAGAATTTACATACAGTATATATATATATATATATATATATATATATATATATATATATATATATATATATATATATATATATATATATATATATATATATATATATATATATATATATATATATATATATATATATATATATATATATATATATATATATATATATATATGGTGTATTAAGTAAACCAAAGCTTCTAGGTTACTGACAACCGTATTCCAGCAAAAATCTGAACAATAATGACATAAAATCAAGGAAAACATTTTTGAAAATCCAAAAATGACCCCTCTGTTCATCCAAGATAAAACTGTGCCTTTTGCAAAAGAGTATACAAGAATTGTCTGTGTAGATGATAATAGAATGCGAGGGAATATGAGTTTACAGAGCAGTCAAAATAACCTGACCAAGCATGACGGGTACAAATCTATTAATAGTCTTCCAAGATTTTTTAAATCGTACATATAAATTATAAGGTATGATATTTTATATGAATGTAACTTGTGACTAACAGAAATTCAAACTTTAATGCATACCATTCTCATATCAAACAATCTGAGAATTTATTTTAGTAAATTCCCCCCCCCCCCCCATTTCTTTTGAAGTTTGTTGCAGGGGGTATAAAAATAAGCATGTTATCTGCCAAAGAGCATGTTTGAGGATTACTGTGCTGTCATTTGGGCTTATCATTTTCCCAGAGCAGGGATTTAGACCCATGGTAAAACTGTCTCTGAAAAGCGGTCGTCTTAATCAAAATCTTAACTTTTTTGATCACCAGCCAAAAATAGTGGCTAAAATTCATTTCCAAAAGGGAAATCTGAAATTTCTTTTTTTTTTTAGCCATGAATTTAAAAGTACCCTATCCACGTAAGTTAATATTGGACACTGTTTGCCAAATCAGATTGGTATCTGCTATCTGGCAAGTTTAAAACTCCTCAAGAAAGTTTCCTTCATACTTCATTGAAAAATCGCATGGTAATGCACTTTGCTGACTCCCCTATCATATCCCATTTGACGTCGTTTTTAGGGTTGTAGATACTCCTTTTTCTCTGCTTGCAGGTGTGCATCCTGGTTTATATCATATCTTTAATCAGTTTACCATTTCCCAATATCTGCAATACAGACCCAAGGATCATAGCATCTGACCTTTCCTCCCAGGTCATGACCTCTGGATGTCAGGGGTGATGACACTTGGGCAACATAAAACAGATGTGGCTAGCCTATCTGAACATCTCCTTTTTATAAACCGAACAAGCTCAACAAGACAATGAAATGCAAGAACCCTTTAAAGGGAAAATTTTATACCAGGATTTTTTTGTCCTTTATTTTCAAAGACTATGAGGAAACTGCATGAATCACATCATATCAAGTTCTTTGGACAACAACGCCGAAAAATAAATCTTATGCACTTCAATTTCCGAAGAAAAACAAAATCTTTCAACACATGATACAACTTTACAGGAAAAGGGAGGGGAGAATTGCCTAAAGATTAAAAACTAGATTGGTTCTTTCAAAATATTGAAATTTATTGGAAATTCTGCCAGAGACAAGCACATATCTATTGACTGTGATAAACTTGTCAAGATTTTCATATCGCAAGATTTTATTTCTTTCAATAGCTACTTGATAAAACCTTTGGCAATAATAAAATACTACTAAACGGTGCATTTCCCCAAGTCATTGCTCGCGTTGATTCTAATTGCTTGTGAAGACAGTGTTTGCATCTGTGCATTCATCCTTATGTAACGACAGATCTTTAATTGAACTAAAATTAAAAATAAATTGTTTTTCAAGCTTTGGTAATTCGTATTATATCGGTTTCAGTAATTGAAATTGATTGAGAACATCTCTTCCTATGTTTTTCAAACAAGCTAGGATGAAATGGGGATAAAACAAATTACTAGCAAGAAATTTAGAATATCTAACAGAACAAAACAGCAAGCATGTGATTAATTATTCTGAGGTAATTAGCAGAGACCTGCAGAGTTTGCACATTCAACCGTTTACATTAATAAGACATGACTTGTTTTGAAACAAGGTTATTTTGCACAAACCCATTGTAAAGAACCCAAACAAACACCAGCAAAGACAGATTAATATTCCCAATGTCTTTGATAACCATGCAACCCCCCCCCCCCCCCCACTCCCCTCTTTATTTGAGGGATTCAGTGAGAGCCCACTTACAACCCCACAGCTCATTAATTTTGTAATGTTTTTAAAAGACACACACAGATTTTGACCACTTGGTTTGGAAGATGGATACTTTTTGCGGTTTCATGTAAAGAGCAGGTGTTCCCATTATCATAAGACATTAAAAGATGAATAAACATCTCCTTTTCATCCCGTTATCTGAAGCAATCTGTGTGATGTAACAATGGCAAAGCCTGGCTCGTATAAATTCACTTGTATGTGACCAGAGTATCTACGTACACCATTACATCAAGGTCACTCAAAAAACAATTTATTGGGCGCTAAGGCAATTTTGTTTTTTAGTCAGTACAGACATCTTACTTTTAGAATATTTTTTATGTTTATTGTCGGGAGTTTTAGTACTCTTCAAGGCACGGTTTGCACTTTATGTTGAATAATGTGATCTTTTCATTAATGTAAATGCTACAACTGGTAATTAGCTTAACTAATTTAGGCTGTGTAAATTTGTTTTGTCTGTTTCAGGATCTTTTATGTTTGATCCATTGTACTATTTTTCGTTTGTTTTTTTTTTTTTTTAACAAAAAGAAATTTAATTTTCAATTGCATTATTTGATTGAAAATATCAAAAATTTTCTTTTATTAACAAATAAATTCAAAAACCTCTAAATCCTTTAATAATTTTATATAAACTATAGTTTTACTGAACTAGTAAATTTTGCATCAGCTCTACTAATAACTCGATGAACACTTACAATACAAAATGCAGGAAACGGAAATGAAATTAAGAATTAAGGAACAGAAATGGAAAAAAAAAAAGAATTATGAAGTGTGCAATCAACTTCAATAACTGAAAGTACAATTGAACAGTAGTGCATGCATAAATTATTCAAAAGAGAAATGGCCTGAAACAATCCCAAGCACTAGAAGCTGTATGGATTCATTGCGGAAAGAGGCAATTCAATTAGTAGAAGTCTTCAATATAAAGGAAATAAAAAGCGGATTTATTCTGCATGCGATAGGTTATGAATGAATCTCAAGTGAGGAAATGTGCAATTACCAGGGTTTGTAAAGAACTCTTCTATTGATCAGCTGTACCACTACCATGCAGCGCTAGGGCCTACTTGTCACTCAAAGAGTGGCAGAAAAGAAGAGCAAGAGAGAGAAAGAGAGGAAAGAGAGAGAGAAAGGAGAGATGCTGATCGCAAAGGAGTGGGATCATCAATGGTGACTTCTGGGAGTTTATTGAATTATCGATAATGTCATGACACGGAGATCAAGATCAAATCATTGTCACCCAAAGCTTTCTCCACTGTCATTCACAATGAAAAAGGCCAAAAAAAATAAAAAATGAAGGGAAAAAATCGTTGATGGGTTGTCAGTAAAACCGTAGTTTATGTTCTCGTACTGAACTGTCGAACAGTGTATTGTAAGCTCTCTGCAGATCTCATTATTCAAATCAAGCAGTTAGGGTCTACTGATGTATAATGCATTTCCATTGTGTTTATCTTAGCATGACATTCTATGCAAAGTTAATGGTTTGTTTAGATGTATTGCACAGAAAAACATAGGGGCCTGCTCTTGTTCAAGTCGTCAAAACATTCCAGGCAAATAGAGATTAATGGCTATTTCTTGAATAATTTCCTAATGTATTTTCCAGCACACATCACAAAGTATACCCAAGCAAGTAGGGGTTTTCAAATACTCCAAGGTTTTAGAAAAGGGTTGTTTAGTTGAAAAAAATTGTACAGTGAAGTATGCAGGTCAAGAATTTTAGAATGTGCAGCTCTCAAAGACAGAAATATATACTGAACTAGACTGACCCTCCTCCTCTCCTTACAAAAATCTCTTGACACCCACGATTTCTGAGATTTCTTAGGCAGATTGCTTCTTTATATGGTATAAATGGAACAGACCCTTCAGTGTTGACATAAATATTGGCAAAGACTAGAGTTTTTTTCCCCCTTTCTTCCTAATTTGTCTCAAATGTTGATTGAGGAATCAATTTTCAAACTGATGACAAATCACGATAAATTTGTCACTCGTGAATGTGGCGGGGAACACGACCTCCGTAGTACAAGACAACTTCCACAGGGAGCCAATGAACCTAGAACAGCCACACAAAATAGGTGTTAGTCTTGAACTGGCTTTACAATATGTCTACCAGACTTACGTCGACGACTGGCGAACGAAAATGATAAGTCACCCCTCTGTGTCTGCCTGAGGACAATGTTTTGCCTAAATTGTTGGGTGTTTTGTACCTGAGAACAAGTGTGTCAAAATCACTTTATCATCGTACCACTTCATTAGGAGTAGCACAGTAAAGAAAACCGCGAGTCTGTGTCAGCTCTCAGTCTGTCGGAAACTCTTGCTGTGCAAGGAAATGTCCCAAACAAAAAAACGCATAAAAGACCTCCTTTGATATTTGCTTATATATTGACTTTTATTTAAGAATGACTAAGAAGGTGTCTTTTAACAGCTTCCTTTGATTTGAATAAGAGGAAAAAAATCAGATAATCGTTGTTAATAATTCGGAGATTGATTCCAACAAATTGATTCGAACCTTGATAAACAAAACATGAGCCTATAAGGTTTATTCTAAATGTTTGATCACTTTAAAAAGGAGACTTAATTGGGTTAGTTTACAGAGAGTTATGAACTTTCAACATGCAAGAAAGACATAACTTGTAGGTTCAATTATAGAAGCTTTATTACACACACGGGCACTGCTGTATACATTAAATATTAAATTTTCAAAATCAAACACAATTTTTAAAACATTTTGAACAACCCAGGGGTTTGGCTCATCAGGGATGATTGAGATTCAGGAAGAAAAATTTGTGGTTGCTTTGAATTCATACTTTTAATATCATATTGACCTGTGTGTCATTAAAGATGGATTTCTGCAATTACTGTCCTTTTTTGAGCAGCAGTAAATGTCAATGTTTCATAATCGTAAATTGCAGACTTGCATGATGAAAATATCTGATCACTTCACATGGATCTAATTTATGTTACACTTTTTCATTAAAGTACATCATGCATCTTCATTCTGCGATACGGTAATTTCCATCAAAGCTGCATGCTTTAACCAAACAAAATAATAAGACTGACAGTAACGTTGTTCCAGTAATGCAAGAAAAATGTTGTTAAATACAGATTTATTTTTTTTAAAATACGCACATGGATACAAGTATTTTTGTGAAAGGTGCGTTTAACAATGTACCTTTCCTTTGTCAACTTTTTTTCTTCTTGACAACAAGTGGTCGTTCAGATGGACAATTCATTCACAATCTGATGCTTAATACCCTATTTTTCATCATTTTTGCACCACTTACTTAATACATCCTGTCCTCTAGCCAAACATCTTAACCATCCTTCCCATTTTGGCAGAAAGCTCTTCTGGAAAAAAAAAACCAACAAAGGGTATTCAAACATAAAACCCATTAAAATCGCATTATATATTTACACATATTTTGGTGGGATTTTTTTTTATTTTTGGAGAGAAATATTTTAAAATGGAAGATTTTTTGGGCTATTATTCATGTTCTTTCATAGCTTAATGATGTTAAAAACCGTATTAAAGCACAAATTCCCTAGTCATACTAAGAATTTTAAAAAAACTGACCATATATGGACATTATTATCGTAACAAATGATTTGCATGTTTGTGACCTAGATAAACTTGTTTGTATGCTTTACACTAAAGAAAAACTTCTTTGTACTTGTACCACAGTATATACGTTAGTTTTTTTCAGTACACAATTACGGTCAAACTTCATTAGCTCAAACTAGATGGAACTGTTTAAAAACCTTGAGATACCTGAGTATTCTAGACACTGAGGGTAAAAAAAAACTTAAAAAATAAGTGATTGGGACAAACAAATCACTTTGACATATCCATAGTATTCAAGATATCAGTGTTTGAAATATCAAAGTTCAACTGTACATGATATGTATATTTTTCTTCTAAAAAGATTACCATTTTCTTCCAAGTCCAAGGTACTCCAAACAGAGGCAAGAGTGGAGGGATCTGTAGCTGTTTAGAATAAGGTCAGAGATATTTTTGCTGGTTGCTGGTTCAAATCTCAATGCACAATGATTCTGATGTCAAGATGAATCAAATTCTAGATACCACAAAAAAAATTAACTGCCCTGTAGAAACAAATGTAGAAATAATAGAACTCTTGAAAATCATTTTGAGTGAAAGATTCATCATTTTCTGCAGGATTATAAAAACTTCAAAAAGTGCTGCATAAATGAAAACACACTGAATCAAAAGCTTTGGTGGTTGAAGGAAGGATGGGGAAGGGGGGAAGTCTGTCAATGATCTGGATGATATGCTATATCGTTTAATTTGAAAATTCGTCCAGTTTTTAGTTTTTTTTTACTTGTTTTTTTGAAAAGTATACTTTAAATGTTGTACTTTTATCCCAGAAGTGCATCATTAACTTTATATCCAGGTGAAGCAGCTGTGAGGTGATACATGAGCCATTAAAATGAAAAGGACCCAACCATTTGTTCTGTTTGGTCTAGAAACCAACAATATCTCATATTCAATGTAAAAAAAAAATGACCTAACTGTCAACAAACTGAAAAAAGAAAACACTAGAAAAGTTATATAATATCCCTGTATTTTTTAAATCATATTTTCTGCTAAAATCCTAATTCACCCATGTAAATCATATGAGTAAGTTTTCCTTGAAAAATGTCTACTATAAACTTTCTTTTCCCTGCAATCTCTGGTGTCAAATGCCAAAAATTATAATAATGAAACTAATTAAAAAGCAGACCCCTGTTTTTAATGTGGTCACATTGTCTGGATCTGATAGTCTTCCACCGATTTGGCAAAAAACCCTCTTTTATTTTGGGTCCTCATAAACTAGCTGCAACAATATATAGTGATTCAAAACAGTATCATAGCCTAAAATCGCATCAATCAAAAATCTCTCCGAATACTAGCTGGTCGAGACTTCAATCTGCTTTTGTCAGATAACATGGAGTCGGGGCACGACTTTTTCTCTGTTTCTGGTTAATGATGTATACTGATTCCAGTTTAAATAAAGAATGACAAAAGCTAATTAAAGATCCAGGTTGCATGCATTCAACACTGCTAGCTTCAGGTAACTATATAGTTAGGTCAAACAAATCCTTTTCTTTAAGAGAGCTATTAAAGATAGAGCTAGAAGCAAGTGCAAATTCACTTCCAGAAATGGGATTTTTTTTTTTTTATTTCGAGAGATTTTGCTGGCTGTGACGACAACTTTTAAAACAAGATAAGAGGGCCAATCGATCCAATTATTATAAAAAAAATCCATGCTTTTCGAGATCTTTTCAAACATTTGAATGGGTGGTATACTTTCATTCTCTAGGATATTCAGAAGTTTGTATCCTAATGCGAACAAAATCTGCAGGTTAAGATGAAACGGCGAGATCCATTTTGCCGTTGTAATTAAAAGAACATTTAAACTATAAAAACACTGCGAGGCTACGGTTTGTTTACATATGATTATAAGGAAAAAGATTTCCTGCACCCGTAAAGTACAGGAGATTTAGAAGTCGGGTTAAGATACCCTTTTCTGATCACCCAGGGGGTGCATTCTGGGTGAACGATCACAAAAAACCGCTGCCAATGCGATGACTAGATTTTGATAACACTTTTGTACGTAGATTCATTGGTAGCAGAAATCAAACAATCATTTGAAGTATGACAAAGCGATTGTATTACAGTGACCTCCCCACATGGTAGTTACTCGATGACATACTATGAAAGCAAAGACGTACATGGTGTGCTCATTTAGTTGTCATTTGAAAATTACCAACAACAAAAAAGTTCTTGTCCTGAATAAAACAGGACAATCGTGTATGTATTACAAGGTTACCCATACAAACATATATTATATCTGAAAATAAAAAAATATGAATTACCGGGTACACAAAAGAAAATCCTACCTTGTTTATTTCAAAATGACAGTTATACATGTATTTTGATTATTTTGTTCATCTTTAGGTACTTGTGAAATCATTTATCTATAATTTATGGGCAATGAATACAAGAACTTTAAGTATAGGATAAGAAATATATAGTGGATCATTATATTAATTACAATGCATTCTACTCTCAAAAATATCCTTAGCCAAACAAATTCATTATTCAGAATATGTAGTACAAGGACTTAGTGTGTGGTACACTCTTATAAAAATATTGGAGCATCTATAGGCATGGTAAAAAAAGTAAGATTTATTCATAAAATGTTATGGTGAGACACACTGGCTCTCACTGATACAATAGTTCCTTACATTTCTACTTTTACTTTTAATAATGTCAATGGCATACATATATAGCATATACTCACTAAAACGAAATGGCATACATATATAGCATATACGGTACTCACTAAAACAAACTTTCAGCTGTCCTAAGAAAATCTTCATATCTGTAAAAAAAAATTTTTTTGGCAATTAATGACTGCCAATTAACCCGTAAAACATTCCATTGTTATACATATAGCATGAGAAGAAATTATTATTAGCATCTGACATAATGACTCTTTAAAAGACCTGAAAATAGACTGATCATCATTATTCCACCATGTACAATTCATCAACTTCTCCCTCCTACAACATTGTCTTAATATGTACAATGTTTACAATACTCCCCCTTTTTAATGCAAACATTATACCCCCATCCCTTTGGTTTAAGCATTTCCATACGTACCCCACCTCAAAATATGCACCTCAATCCCCCCCCCCCCCCCCCCCAATTATCTGAATACTCAAATCAATAGCATCCCCAATATTTTTTTTTCAATGTATTCCCCTTTTTTTCCAAAATTATTTCTATTAAAATGCATATGCGCACTCAAGTATTTTATTCATTTGTCATAAAATAGTAAAATTTATTGCTAAACAACAACTTAACAAAATCAAACGCAAAGTCAAACAAAATCTTATCTTTTACATCTATAGAGAATTCCCTTACAATATCTACTATCAAACAGTAAAATTAACAACAATCAAGGTAAATTTATGTATTGTTAATTATCTGTAGAAAGGAAAACCGATATGGGTAATAATACTTGAACAAGGTGTTAATGATCTGAGGTCTAAGATTTACTTTAATCAGTCGGTCAAGCGGTCTGGAACAGTGGAACAATAGATAGTGTAGCGGCTAGCCTTTAAAGTCTTCAGTATAATAAAATCGAGTTTTGCGGAATTGTGTTTGTTGTCGTCTTGGAACTTTTGATGTTCTTTCATGCACTTCCACTGAAAAGCAACAAAATACCAATAATACAGGACCTAGCCACAATTCGATAGACCAAAGAAGACATCAATTTTTTACTTCTAGTATCAAATTCAGTCATTTTTCTTTGAAATTCAGTTCTATTGTTATTTTTTTTTCCTTCTCCCAAATACTAACATTAAATGCGAAGCAGCCTGAATAATGTTTATTGGTTAAAAATTACACATAATGATACTGAGCACCAAAATTTCTCATTGTTATAAATTCAAAATATTTACTGTAATAAAGAACAGTTTGAAAATAAAAGAGAAAAAAAAGGGGTTTCAATAAATATGAGGAGACACACTTCTAAAAATAACATTTTAAGCAGATGAGAAAAGTAGCAAAGTCTGCAGACTTGGTTTATATATAGCGCATTTATCTTAAGACCATCTAAAAACAAGATTATACTGAAGATCATAGTGTCTATATTTAGATACTCTAACTTAACTCCCACATAGAATAAGCCTACAAATTTAGCACTTGATACCAAAGTATCAAAATATTTACAAAATCGTGTGCATTTTCTCTTGAACTCAACAGCTAATTTCCTGAATATGTATTTCTTCGTGGTAAATTTCTGACTTCAAACCAAAGACATGACGCCCAATTGTAAAATACACACCTGGAGCCAATCATTCTATTTCTCAGACTTATTGCACCCATCTTTTATAAACACAATTGCAGCCATTAAGGTGGTATGGGACAGCCGATGGTACCCTTAATGTTAAAATTTTTTTTTTTGAAAGAATCCCCAATGAGATTCAAACTCATGACTTGCAGATCCGTAGTGAACCCTCTAACCCACTGCACTATGTTGTGTGATGACAATTTTCGGAAAGAAACTATATTTATAAAATTATACTTTATTTTACTGTTTATTTCAATATAAAAAAATATGTCACAACATGGAGGTGTTCAACACCACCTTAAATAGCCCCAGTCTCCATGTCTGTTAAAATAGCTTTAAATTAGGCTGAGCACAGGCCTCTGAATTTCTGTCAGTAAGATGCTAAATGTTGGGGAAGAGAGAGAGATATATATAAATACACAAGTAAATGTACTTATATACATACAGTAAATGTATACTGTAAATATACATACAGAAAATGAATTTATCTATAGATAGGTTATAATTATCTCTCTCTTCCCCTACATTTAGCGGCTTATTGATAGAAATTGGCTGAGCTATATACATATCAGAGTAAGTGTACCAATTCTGTAATTCATGCAGTAAAAATATACCTGGTTATTTAAAAAAAAAGAAGCAACGAATATTATAGGCATGAAACAAACAACTCTTTACATTTCAAATGACGTAACCCCCCCCCCCCCTCCCAAAAAACCCCCAAAAAACACGATGTTACATCTGCATAGCTGTAGATCTATATGAGTTCACTTATTTTTCATAAGGACAGAGATTTTGACATTCATACCATCATGATAATCCACAAATTTTCGTAAGTTGCTTCAACTTTACGCTTTCACGTGCACTGCTTTCTCCACAGACCGTATCAAGCGAGACAACTCTGTTTAAATTTCTCCACTTATAAGATTTATGGGAATTATTTCTAACTTCTAAGCTTCGTCAGGGACGTATATGCTAACGTTAGTATATACGTCCCTGGCTTCGTCTAGAGATGCATGATAAACAAATATAAATAATGGGATATTAAAACTAGCAAACAAAGAATATCCGCTTAAAAAATCGCCAACCAAAGCTTCTTTATGAAATAAAACGCACTTTAACAGTGTTTCGTGACAGTTCTGTCTTTAACAAATACAATTTTTTTAAAATAAAAATCATAAAATGTGTTCCTTTTAAGTTTATGACATGATTTATGTCTTGATATAAATAAACATTCACGACCTATAAAAAAGAAGAACGAAGTCTTGCTTTTGCTTGCAAGGCCTGAAAAAGACAGATTTACAAAAACCCAACTCATTCTCCGTCTTATTCAACCATGTCCTCACAAATTCATCCCGTAATTTAAGGTATTCTCTAGATCCATCCGCCTGCAAATTTCCTTAAAAACGATATTTGAAAGCAGCCAAACCACAGTGTACAAGGATCAAACTTGAATTTTCCCGCGACATGAACGCGGCCATATTTATTTTCCGTACTCCTCGTCGTTGTGGGTTGGAATCGTTCGGAACTCCTCTACAGAAACAACATGGCGAAAGGTCTTCTGAAAATGAAACTATGACGGTATATCCAGACTCCCTCGAGCAGAGATGACCTCTTGGGATGCTTTGGTTGTCTCTGTCCATGCATTGCCAAAGAGATGAAGAAGGCGACAGAAAAACCAGGCGAATCAAAACCGGATGTTGACAAAGCGAAACGTGTTTACAGGTCCCTGATGTTTTTTTGCACTTATAATTTCTTTCCTTGTCTAATATTATTCATGCATAATTCTAAACTTCTTATAATAATGTTGCTTTCAGTCATAACATGCCTTAATAAAATGAATAGTTCGTCTTATCAATTAGTTTTTAGGCAGTGTATTAGATATTGAGAAAACTTAAAATGTAAATAAAAGTCCTTATCAAGTCCAATGCTGAAGGTTAAATTTGTTCCAACTGAAGACTATATTGTATATGGATCCCTTCACGGTAACTGTGGTACTGCTCTTTTGCAGAGAAAATTGACAGATTTTGAGGAAATATAAGATGGTAAAGAATTAAATGACATAGATGAAACAATTAGCGTTACTTCATATTTCGCCAAACTGAGTCATTTTGCCCTGCAAAAGAGCAGTACTGCAGTTATCATGAAGGGGTCTATTGTTTGTCATTTACTTAGCACATTTATTTTTAAGAATTGCTGAAGAACACATGCAGTAAAAACAAAAACTTGCTACTAAATGTACATCTCTCCTATCGATTAATTTTATATTTTAGTTATCCTTTAAAATGATTATCTCCTATATAGCAAGAATTGGAACTCATTAGTTTGTTTGAGAGATTAGTGGGGTCCATTACTCTTTAAAAGTAAATTAGCGACTTTGCACCAGAATTGATTAAATACTATTCAGCAAATGATTTCTTTTTTTTAAAATTAACATTTTTGCTTTTATAACATCCTAATTCATGCAAAACTTTGGTTTGTATTTTATCTCATCAAAATATTTTACAAAATTTGAAATTGACAACAAGTAGACCTTAAGCCAATTGAAAACAACATGACCTTGATGTTTTATTTCTTACTGTTTGATATATTTCTTTACAGGGCTGCATTAGATGCAATAAAAAAGCTTGATGAGATATTGAAGCAGAAGAAAGCATATAGAGATGTATTCTTGCAGGATGCTGTGGGTCTCAGAAATAAGTAATTTCTCTTTTAATCTGAATTAATATAAAGTTTTTAATCTTCAAATCATATATTTTCTTTTAATAGTATTTTTGATTGGAATGTAGGTCACAAAGTGTTTTAATTCATGTATTAATCACTTATGGTATTGCTTGTCTGTATTTCAGCTTTTACAAAAATGAACCGTGTAATAGGGTTTTTTTTAAATAAAGAAGAAAAACTGAACTAATCATTACCAAAAATATATATTTTATTTTAATGAATATGATATTAACGCATCTTTTTTAAAATGTTTTATTGTTGAATCTTTTTTTTTATGATTGCCCATTTATGTATCATTTCATATTAAGCAAGTCTGTTTAATGAAAACATTTTCATTTTACATAGACTGAAAGAATATTGTGAGCGCTTGATGTTCTATAACCCAGTGGATTATGGGAGAAAAGCAGAGGAAGTACTGTGGAGGAAAGTGTTTTATGATCCGATCCAGCTGGTCAAGAAAAATAGAAGGGTATATTAAAAACTTGTAGTTACATTGTTTATCATTAGAGATTTAAAATTTGCTACCAATGCATGATATGGTATGTATGGATGTCATCAAATGATGGAAACCTCTAAGAAATACACCATTGTTTTAGCACCTGAGGTCGGGAAGCTCGTTAGAGGCCGCATTCCGCACTCACCTGTCGGCCGCCACCGGCTACTACCACCACCTGATCTTCCGGCTCCAGTCTGAGTTCAGTCTTAAGCTCCACAGAACCGTCGACTTCTTCCTAATACCAGAATCCAAATCTGGTACGAATGGTAACAATTTTAAAGTCTTTCTTACAATCATCACATTCATTATCATTGATGAGTTTGACTTCTTTCCATTCTTTAGACCTAGACTATTTTTGAGCTTTAAAAGTTTTGAGATGTGTTTTAAACACATAGGTCAATCTTTTTACATCTGTTTCTGTCACTGGTACTTATACATTGGAGTTTGTTACGTACAAACATGGAAATAGTCAGTTCAAAGATAGAGCAAATTTTTTTAGGTGTCTCCCGTGATATTCTTAACCATTTACTGTAACACAAACTCTGATACA
The DNA here is from genome assembly GCF_025612915.1 of Magallana angulata. Lineage (NCBI taxonomy): Eukaryota > Metazoa > Mollusca > Bivalvia > Ostreida > Ostreidae > Magallana > Magallana angulata. Next base: position 33,092,293 of record NC_069113.1, on the reverse strand, counting down.
TGTACAGGTATTAGGAATTTTAAGGATTTTCAATTGATTATATTAGGTTAGAGGTAAAGTAATTTTCATGTTTGAAACTCTTTAAGGCTCCCAATAAGATAAGGATATATTATATTGACATTTTCAAAGTGAATCTAAAGGTCCAAAAAACATTTTTAGTGTAATATCTTAAGCTTAATTTTTAAAACTCAGTTGTTCATTAGACTGGATTTCAGTGGATGTCACATTTGTTGACATTCTTCATCAGGATTAATTGGTGCTTGTATGTGTCATCTAATGTTTACTATATTTTGGGCTATTTTGAATATTTTCATGATTTGTAAAAAGAAAAAATCTTAACATAACCATGATTTGTTTAAAGTTTTCAGTGTGCAAGTTACTTATGATATGAAAATGATGGACTAATGTCATTGTCAATCAAGTGGGCAATTTCAGTGATATCAAATGCAATATTATGATATCACATTAAACAATTGATATTACATGTGATAACACTGATATCATGTGTGAGAGAGTGTTCACTCTTTTCTGATGTCTTGAAGACTTGTGAGTTTTGTTTAAAAAAAAATGAACAATTTCTATAGACTCTGATAATTTTATCCCACAGGACACAAGAAGTCGCTGAGTCAGGCAGTCAGGAGGAGGGATGCCACCCCCGCGGTCCAGGACTGGGCCACCCGGGCCTGTCACCGCTGCATGGTCTGCCTGGGAGACATTGGTGAGAATTTATCTTTGTGGGGCAAGGAAATAGGAGTTTACTCTTTCCTTTAAACTAGATAATATAAGAGTATTATAGTATAATAAAGAATAGTAGTACTATTCCATACAAATGTACTGTTATACAATTGTCAATGAGTGAACAAGGCAAGGGAATAAAAGTATTGCACCATACATTTGATCAGAAAAATGGGATTGGAAAAAAATGAGAAATAAGGTCCATTGCACAGATGATATTGTTTATTATACCCATACAATATAATTTTAAGCAAGACAACGCAGTTCCCTTTAAAAAGGAATAGAAATGTATTGTAAAGTAGATTTATATTATGAATCTATTGATTTCTTGTACTTCATTTGATATTTCTAGCACGTTACCAGCAAGAGTTTGATAAAGGTGTCAGCAAAGCGGCAGCAGAGAGATTCTACCATCAGGCCATTGCCCTGTACCCGGATAATGGTAAGTTAGTGTGTGGATATTAGTGGTGTAACGATACAGCGATATATCCATTTTATTGATTGTGAGGGCCCACAATATGCGTATCGTATCATCACATGTGTATCCTGAAACACTGAATGAGTTAATTTTCATAGACTTTCAAGAATAATTACATATTATACATAACATAAAGACATTAAGAAACTTCAATTAAAGTTAGAAATAATTTGATCATTTTGTTCTAATCAATTGAATTTTATATCTCTACAGTTTGTTGATTGATTTTGTAAATAGTTGACATATTTTCTTATTTCTTATAGAGGTAGGCAACATAGATATCAGTTTATTTTTAGTTGACAACTCTATCATGATACATGATTTATTGCATTAATATATCGTGATATGTATCCTATCGTTAGGTTGGTGGCAATACTCAAGCCTAGTGGATACGATAAGTTAGTGTGTAAATTTGCAAGTCTTAAAACTGATGGAAAACTTCATGTATTGTACATGTACCTGGGGTAATTACCATTGTGTACCTAACCAGTGTTAATTCACATCATTGTTATTTATGTCAATTTTTAACCGGGTTTTCCAACGGAAAAATCCGGTTATTAAAATGGTGAAAATGGCGGGTGGGCGGGCGGGTGGGCGGCTGCCAAAAGGGTACCCTCATTGTACGGATAACTCCTCCTACAGTTTTCAAGATAGGAAGTTGTTCTTTTGCAGATCAATTGTACATATATCAGAGGTGTGCATATTGCAAGGATTTTGATTTCCGATAATTTTTCGAAAAAATACCAGGTTTTGAACTTAGTCATTTTTTGGCAAAATTTTGCATATAGGGTACCCTCATTGTACGGATAACTCCTCCTACAGTTTTTAAGATAGGAAATTGTTCTTTTGCAGATCAATTGTACATATATCAGAGGTGTGCATATTGCTAGGATTTTGATTTCTGATAATTTATGAAAAAAATACCAGCTTTTGAACTTAGTCATTTTTTGGCAAAATATTGCAAATAGGGTACCCTCATAAGTCATTGTACGGATAACTCCTCCTACAGTTCTCAAGATAGGAAGTTGTTCTTTTGCAGATCAATTGTACATATATCAGAGGTGTGCATATTGCTAGGATTTTGATTTTTGATAATTTATGAAAAAAATACCAGCTTTTGAACTTAGTCATTTTTTGGCAAAATATTGCAAATAGGGTACCCTCATAAGTCATTGTACGGATAACTCCTCCTACAGTTCTCAAGATAGGAAGTTGTTCTTTTGCAGATCAATTGTACATATATCAGAGGTGTGCATATTGCTAGGATTTTGATTTCTGATAATTTATGAAAAAAATACCAGCTTTTGAACTTAGTCATTTTTTGGCAAAATATTGCATATAGGGTACCCTCATTGTACGGATAACTCCTCCTACAGTTTTTAATCTAGGAAGTTGTTCTTTTGCAGATCAATTGTACATATATCAGAGGTGTGCATATTGCTAGGATTTTGATTTCTGATAATTTATGAAAAAAATACTAGCTTTTGAACTTAGTCATTTTTTGGCAAAATATTGCATATATGGTACCCTCATTGTACGGATAACTCCTCCTACAGTTCTCAAGATAGGAAGTTGTTCTTTTGCAGATCAATTGTACATATATCAGAGGTGTGCATATTGCTAGGATTTTGATTTCCGATAATTTATGAAAAAAATACTAGCTTTTGAACTTAGTCATTTTTTGGCAAAATGTTGCATATAGGGTACTCCATTTCACTGGATACGTGTTGATAGGATTATGGATACAGTTCACATAAAAGAAAACCCGGTTTGCTGTCACATTGACAGCTTTTCTCTTGTTCATAATTTTGGGAGTAAAACTGTCTATTTTTAGGATTCCGTAGTTGATTATGTTCCCCTTTAATTCCTGATAGCAGAAAATTTGAATATATGTATCGAATGCTTATTTTTGGATATCGTCGGTCATATAACACACCAGGCAATGCAGAAAAGTGATCATACCGCACTAACACCCAGCCTGGTGTGTTATAGGACTGATGATATCCAAAAATAAGCATTCAACGCATAAATTTAATATGGAATTATTGATATTTTATATTTTAATACTGTTCCATTATCTTTATTTAAATTTACAACCACTCCATTTAACTCCATTTGTAGTCCCTGCTTTATGAGGTATTAACTGTCGCATTCTGTTTGTACTTTTTGACAGGGATGCCCCACAACCAGCTGGGTACACTGAAGGGTTCCCGCTACTTCCAGTGTGAGGCTGCATACCATTACATCAGATGGTCAGTATCCTGAAATTATTGGTGTCCTGATTGGTTGACATGAAAAATAGTCCATATCCATAAGTATAAGATTAATTGCCTTATAATATTCTTGCTACATCCAGCTTTTGCCAGTTAAAACACTTAAATAGTTTAAGGTCAGCAACCAACATTTCTGGTTTTATTTTTTATAAAAGTTTACTAAACAAAATGTGTATCTGCTGTCTTGCAGTATGGTGTGTGAGAAAGCATTTGACGGAGCGGAGGGTAATCTGGACAGGCTGTTTGAGAAGAACAGGAAGCGGTTCCGAGAACTACAGCAAAACAACAGCCAGAACCTGCCCCCAGAGTTACAGAGGTTTGTGTACATCGCCGGTTATGTAGAACTTTATGTATAACCTAACCACCTCTTCCCTTGGACCATTTGTAAATAAGTTATAGCAAGGAAGCTTCTATTTATCTGGGTTTCTATGTGTCTAGCTACTGTGTCTAAAGAACATTTATAATTTTATCAACTGTTAAAGCTGGTGCATTTTATATTGATGTTTTAATGAATGTTTTTTATGTAACTTTATAACACTTCTGGAATGGTCTGAGAGAACCCAAGCCTCTAATATTCTAAGCATATACAAGGATAAATAGTGTTATTGCTTTTATCAGTTAATAAATAGTAGTAATAATTATTTTCTTCTTTTTTTCCTCTCCAGGCAATATGATGTCAAGTTTTTCCTGATCCACTTTATTCATCTACTAGACGTGTTCTTTGATGCGAACAGAAGGTAATACCCTGCTAAATGTACATTATCATACCTGCCAATGCATCTGCATTCTATTGGTCACACCAGAAAATTAACACCATTTATCGCCAAAACCAATCATCACACCACTGCAGGTCATCATCATCTTCCACAAACCTACACTGCTGGCTGATTGACCACAATTTACACTATAGCTACTAGCAATATAGAATCTAAGAGGGATAACTCTGATGATTGCCGATAACGATGGAAAATTTAACAATTGCTTCTCTTATGATTGTCTAGAAAAACACACTACAGGGAGTTGTTTCACAACAATCTAGACTAATTCAAACTTTAAAAAAAGTAAGACTACATACTTTAAAAGAATTCAAGTAAAAAGTAACATAAATGAACATTGAATACTAAGAAAAAGTTATATTAAGTGGGTTGTTTTTTTTTCAATATACTGGCACTGCAACATTTTGATGTTTTTTAGCATTGACCCAGCAGAGCTACAGGAATGCTGTCAGTCGGCCCTGCAGAGTTTCAATTTGTGCATGTTTTACGAGCCAGTGGTGTACGCGGAGGAGGAGAACCGCGACGAGAACCTGCAGTATCTGGACGATGACCTGGTGTTTAAGCTGGTGGTGATTTGTATGTCCACCATCCACCTACTGCAGATCAGAGGTATGTCTACCATACGAAGAATCATTGCTGATACATGTATTAACGAGTTACAAATAAATTTTTTTAAACTCGCACTTCCACTGTTGAGTGATTTTTTTAGTTTGGGTCATCTGAGCAATTTATGTTTAAATTGGTATTCAAAAATAGGGGATTTCAATTATCTGGGACAAAGTACAGTGTATATATCTGCCATGGTACATGTACTAAGTCAGTAAGTATGTACAGTTTGTGATATATGTAGAATCATATCAAAGTGTACATTAAATGATGAAAACCTAATGGTAAGATAAATTTTTGGGTGGTAGGGGGAGATCATGAATATTCTATGAAATTAGTTGAATTTGAACTTAAAAAAAAAATTTTTTGTTATTCATTTTACTACAGTACAATACACACGCCTGATTTCATCAACCTCGATATTTTTGTATTAATTTTTACAAAGAGTTTATGGTTTCTATTACAACTAGAATGGTATTGACTGTTTTGTTGCCTAAGTGGCAAATATTTCATTAAACTTGAAATTTGTAGGTTCTAAACAAGTGACAGCGGCCATAGCCTTCCTGTTAGCACTGTTCTCACACATCCTGAACCATGTGGTCATTCGGCTTCGCAACGCCCTGTATGAAAAAGAGAATCCCAACAAACTACTGCACCATGAGGAGGAACAGGCCACAGGTATAGAGTCTATTTCTTTTGGAAACAGTGAATCTTTAAAAAATATATTTACTTTTTAATTTAAAATTTTCTTTAAAAAAAAAAGGTTGGAAAAATATGAAATGTATTTACGAGGAAAATAGTAATCTTTAAGATATACGTGTACAAATATCATTATATGTATAAGACCTTTTTCTGTTGAAATAAATACAAAAATTATCAAATGCAATACATGTATTTAAGTATTTCAATATGAATTTGAAAAGATTTTGTATTCCATACTATCTACCTTGTGAAAATTTTTACGACATGAATTTAAAAATAAGTAATGCAAGCACATTTGCACATGTAGACCCATTAGTTGTCGTTTTGATAATTCTTGTCATTGCCGTAGAAGATTGATATAATTTTTGATTGTTCAGGTGATGAAGATTTGTCCGATATGGAGGCTGGAGAAGATGGACCATCCAATGGACCGAAGAACGACCCTGACCCCTACCAATATCACAGCAGGAACAGACGGACATCGGAGGCCACCCAGAACGGGGAGAGCAAGGAGGAAGAGAAGGGGGACGGCAGCAAGGTAGGGGTGCGTTATTGGCATAGTTCTTAAAACGATGGCCTTAAAATGTCAGTATTGAATACTCCTAAGTAAGGAGGCCTCTGCAATGAAATGAAAATTTTGATAGAGTTTAATTTCAAAAGTGAAAAGTGAAAGCTAAAATTGCCATTTAATTCATACACAGTGAAGATATTTTGTTATGTTGGGTTTGAAATGATTACAGAATGTAGGTAGCCATAATTTTGACTGAGAATTTTTTTAAGTTCTATTCAAATGAAGAAAAAATAAATTTGTTAAACATAAGATTTTACTTAAAAAAAACTTTGTTGAGAGGGTGTAAATTTTTTAACATTACTGTGGAAGAGATTTTGTGTTATGCAGGCAATTTATTTTTACTTTGTATTTAAAGTTTTTAAAAGTATTGAATATTTTACACATATTTTAACAGACTTACTACAGAGTATTTCTATATGTCATTGTAAATTGAACTAATATTGTTTTAGAAAAGTGGAAAAGTTAAAACCATGAAGCGACGACGACAGCGGCGGAGAGGGAATGAGAGTGACAGTTCGGACATGTCTGATGTGTCTGATCTGAGTGAAGGTGAGAATACCTTTATACAGGAAATATTCATTTTCTCCACTGTAAAACCCATTAAAACATTGTCATTATGTCCAAAGCCTCACGATACCTTTGATGTTAAACTATTCAAAAGAATTTGAATATTACATATTGATCATTCTCATATTAAACTACAGAATTACTCTGTACTCTCAAAAACTGATATGCTTTTGAATATTGGATTTTTTGAAAGATATACATGTTCAAAATTTCATTGTACTTTGCTAGGGAAAATTCGAGAGACAATGCACTAAACATAATGATTTTTAAAAGTACATCTAAATTTATATTACTTTCAAACTTAATGATTATTTGGTTTTGCAACTTATGATGCAAATTGAATGCCTGTTTCAGGAGGTGGGGATTTGTCAGACCAGTTTTTGTCAGACGAGTCCGAGGAGGAATTTGTAGGCTTCTTCACCAATGACTCAGACTCGGAAATCTCAGATGATCTCATGGAGAGCCAGGAACTGGAACCCGGATTTGCATCCAAGTCTCCATCCAGCAGTGCCAAGCCCACTCCGGACTCCAGCATGACAAACCTGAACTCAAACAACATGGAGCTGATGAGTTCACAGACCAACATCTGGTCAGCTGACTCGGACTCACTGGCTCATCTGTCGTCCGAGTTGCTCTCATCTTCTATGACATTGCTTGGACAGAACTTCCGCCTGGAGGCACAGAACAGTCGAATCACGGAGAGAGATGAGGCGGAATTGGCTAACTGTGAAGAAGTTGTTCAGGGCAAGAAAGAGGTCCCTGTCCCTCCAGGTAAGTCTGCTATCACCCCCATGAATAAAAAACAACCTGTGTTTAAGGCCGTGAAACTTTTGTAGGCTCATTTGTGATATAAGTCTCTTAAAGAAATAAAGAAAATATAGAAGAAAAGTGAGACTTTGATCAAAAGTGACTGTGAAGTTTTATGGCTTCAGAGCCTGCTGATGTGTTCATAAAAGAGTATTATTTTAATTCGGAATTGACATGTTATTTGGGAATAAGAGAGAAAATTTGATGTGGGGAGGGGTGGGTTGGTATTGATTGATCAGTATTAATAACAAGTTAGAACCATTGCATTGAATATATGAATAAATTTCTGTCTGTTGAAGAAGTCTTCATGTAAGATTAAAAAGTTTAAAAAGGCAATAATCATCAACTGACATAACACCTAAGATACCTTAAGGTCTTGAATTTTGATTTAATTTCTTATTTATACACGTATATAAACATGTATTTGTTATATAAATTTGTATTTGTTATATGTGAACAATTAATAATTGATGGAACTTTGCATTTTGTTGGAAATTTATATCTACACATGCAGTTATATTCTAGTTAGAAGTCATTTATTACTGACATTGGTATATCTTTATTTATTAAAAAAATGTTTTTCTAGGTTTTGCATTATCTTCTGAGGCTAAACATGTGGCTGAAATCACCAGTAAAATGGCCAACTTTGTGATAGAGACAGACACTGAAGTCAGTGCTGGGCCCACAGATACAGGTGAGATATGCCCAGGTAACCAGATACAGGTGAGATAGGCCCAGGTATATGTAACTCAGATACAGGTGATATAGGCTCAGGTACATGTAACTCAGATACAGTTGAAATAGAACCCAGGTACATGTAACTCAGATACAGGTGAGATATGCCCAAGTAACACAGATAAAGGTGAGATAGGCCTAGGTTACACATATACATGTGAGATAAGGCCTAGGTGATTTAGACATTTGTAACATTTAGGTAACACAGACACAGGCAATGTAGACACTTATATCTAAGGCACAGGTAACTTAAATACAGATAAAACAAGCATAGGAAATTGAATACAAGTGATAAAGACACGAGTAACGTAATTACAGGTACACTGTAATACAGACACAAGTACACCAGACACAAATATCGAAGGCACAGGTAATACTTACACATGTTGCATAAAGGTTACATAAAGGTAATACATACACAAGTAACATTGACAGAGGTGACACAGGCAAAGTTAAGAAATAAGAAGTTAATAATCTTAGAAATGCAGGCCAAACTTAGAGAAATTTATGTCCTTAGATGACTGAACTATGGGGGATGGGTGGAGTGGAATGAATTTATCATATACTACATTTACCAGTAAATTAATCTGTTTATCGAAACAAAAGTTGGCTCACATTTGTTCACGGAATGATAATGACCAGTGATGACCTCTGTTGTAGAAATGTCAGGTTGTGAGGATTCCACTACAGAGGCGGAGGACCAGGGCAGTTTATCTGACTCCACAGACAGGTACGGCTGCACTAGAACTTAACAGCTATCCAGGTTTAATCAAGGGTGAACAGGGATTTCACCCTTAGTTGTTCCATATACACCCTGAGCCCACAGGCCAAACGGTTAATGGAATACAGCTCAGGATAAATACCTGTACACCCTTTATTATACCCCCGCTCAAAAGGAGAGGGGGGTATATTATTTTACCCTTGTGTTTCTGTCTGTCTGTCTGTTGGTCCTTCGCAAATTTTTGTGAAAGATTTCTCAACAACTAATCATCGCAGCTGCTTGAGATTTTAAGACACTCTTTCTTTAGGCATGCCATATGGTGGGATTTATTTTTGTAACAAGGAGATGTCAACTTCCTGTTAAATGACGACTTTGCTTGTTATGTATATTCACATCAGAGCGGGGGTATCACTAGTAAGCATTGGCTCACAGACCTAGATAGCAAAAGTAAATTTATTTCCCATGTACCCTATTTTACAAATACTTAAGTTACGCAAGATTTATTTTTTGTATAGAAATCTACACATGGTGCATTTGTGATTTAACTAGTCTCTTCAGGACAGTCTATAAACATTGCATGGTGATACTCCTTTTTTACAACCGGCCTAAGCTGGTTGTACAGAAATTGTTTACCAATCAGATCTCCTCTTGCAAACCATGTAGGAAATAATGTGTCCTACTGTTGTACTGATGTGTGGCACTACTATTTCTTTTGGCTAGTGGGTGATTTCTTTAGCTTTATCTGTTTGGGTTTGTAAGCCAAAGATGCTGGGTTCAGATTCATTTGTGTACATACGTTTATCATCATTACAAAAGCTAAAGACGTAATGCATATGTATTTACTTGTCTACATGTACACATATACGCGCACATGTCGGGTTGCTAAATCTCTCTCTATTACTGATGCTTTATAACAAATTAAATATGCAAAAAATAAGCACTTACTGGTACTCAAAAAAAAACCAAAAAAAAACCACACTTCACTATGGTACATGTTTATCATCTTCTACATCCTGCCAAGATATATTATTTTTTTCTTATGGAGAATCGCCCTTGGTAGGAGGAGGGCCATCAGATTTTACGTACCTATTCTTGTCAGTTAGGGCCTTTGAGCAGTAAGGTTTCTTTGTGGAACCAGTGCCTATCATTTATTGAGAACTCGGCTGTTTTTTGGGTTTTTAGCTCACCTGAGCCAAAGGCTCAGGTGAGCTTTTCTGATCACAATTTGTCCGTTGTCTGTCGTTGTCGTCGTTGTCGTTGTCGTCGTTGTCGTTGTTAACTTTTCACATTTTCATCTTCTTCTCAAGAACCACTGGACAGATTTCAACCAAATTTGGCACAAAGCACCACTAGGTGAAGGGGATTCAAGTTTGTTCAAATGAAGTGCCACGCCCTTTTTAAAGGGGAGATAATTGAGAATTATTAAAAATTTGTTGGTATTTTTCAAAAATCTTCTTCTCAAAAACTATTCAGCCGGAAAAGCTTAAACTTGTGTGGAGGCATCCTCAGGTAGTGTAGATTCACGTTTGTTCAAATCATGGTCCCCGGGGGTAGGGAGGGGCCACAAGAGGGGGGATCAAGTTTTACATAGGAATATATAGAGAAAATCTTTAAAAATCTTCTTCTCAAAAACTATCAGGCCAGAAAAGCTCAAATTAAAATGGAAGCATGCTCGGGAAATGCAGATTTAAGTTTGTTCAAATCATGGTCCCCGGGGGTAGGATGGGGCCACAATTGGGGGATCAAGTTTTACATAGGAATATATAGAGAAAATCTTTAAACATCTTCTTCTCAAAAACTATTAGTCCAGAAAAGCTCAAATTTAAATGGAAGCATCCTCAGGAAGTGTAGATTCAAAATTGTTCAAATCATGGTCCCTGGGGGTAGGGTGGGGCCACAATTGTGGGATCATGTTTTAAATAGGAATATATAGAGAAAATCTTTAAAAATCCTCTTCTCAAAAACCATTTGGCCAGAAAAGCTCAAATTAAAATGGAAGCATCCTCAGGAAATGTAGATTCAAGTTTGTTCAAATCATGGTCCCCGTGGGTAGGTTGGGGCCACAATTTGGGGATCAAGTTTTACATAGGAATATATAGAGAAAATCTTTTAAAAAATTTCTTTTAAAAACTATTAGGCCAGAAAAGCTCAAATTAAAATGGAAGCATCCTCAGGAAGTGTTGATTCAAGTTTATTCAAATCATGGTCCCCGGGGGTAGGGTTGGGCCACAATTGGGGGATCAAGTTTTACATAGGAATATATAGAGAAAATCTTTTAAAAAATTTCTTTTAAAAACTATTAGGCCAGAAAAGCTCAAATTAAAATGGAAGCATCCTCAGGAAGTGTTGATTCAAGTTTATTCAAATCATGGTCCCCGGGGGTAGGGTTGGGCCACAATTGGGGGATCAAGTTTTACATAGGAATATATAGAGAAAATCTTTAAAAATTTTCTTCTCAAAAACTATTAGGCCAGGAAAGCTCAACTTTGAGTGGAGGCATCCTCATGTAGTGTAGATACAAGTTTCTTCAAATCATAGTCCCCGGGGGTAGGGTGGGGCCACAATTGGGGGATCAATTTTTACATAAGAGTATATATATAGAGAAAATCTTTTAAAAAATTTCTTTTAATAATTATTTGGCCAAGAAATCTCAAATTTGCGTGTAACCATCCTCAGATAATGTAGATTCAAGTTTGTTCAAATCATGGTCCCTGGGGGTAGGGCGGGGCCACAATGGGGGATACATTTTTATATATAGAGAAAATCTTTAAAAGTCTTCTTCTCAAAAGTATTAGGCCAGGAAAGCCCAAATTTGAGTGGAGGCATCCCCAGATCATATAGATTCAAGTTTGTTTAAATAATAGTCCAGGGGTAGGGTGAGGCCACAATGGGGATGAAATTTTACTTAGGAATATATAGAGAAAATCTTTCAAAATCTTCTTTTTAAAGACTATTTGGCCAGAAAAGCTTAAACTTGTGTAGAGGCATCCTCGGGTAGTGTAAATTCAAGTTTGCAAAATCACTAGTGGTAGGGCGGGACCGTGATGGCGGTTTGAATTTTTACATAGGAATATATAGAGAAAATCTTTTTAAAAATATTCTGGGAAAGTTTTTGGTCCAAAACTCAGTACTTAGTGTGAAAGCACAGGTTATGAGATTAAAGGTAGATTTAATTTTGATGAAACCATGATTCCTTAGAGAATAGTGGGGTCACGGAATGGGGGGGGGGGGGGGGGGGGTTATAGGAATAGAGAAAAATCTTAGAGGTACAACAACAAAAGGGGCTTGGTATTTACGAAAAAAAAAGAGGTGGATAAAAATTGGCAGATTTTCAATTTTTTTTAGCAAGATCTACTGTACTCAGTTGTCAAGATATTTTGATACTGTAATGCTAATTTGATCAGAATTAAGGCAATTGTTGCTCAGGTGAGCGATGTGGCCCCTGGGCCTCTTGTTTTTGTTTTTGATTGACAGCATACTACATTTATTCATACACTTGTAACATGACAATTCAGACATCACTGTGTCAACAGTACCTATAATCCTCTCGAAATGCACGTACATTGTACGTCGATCCATCTTTGGTTGCTTTGAGTTGGTTATAGATGATGTGGACTGACGCTGTTTTTCCGTCTTGTTTTTCTGTTCATTGCTATAACATACCCATGTCATTCATTTCTTAATGACGTCTGTTTTTAAGTTCATATTCATTATCAAATTATCTATCATAACCCACATATCTCATAAAAAGTCATACATTATAAATACTTTACATCATCTGAAAATTGAATAATTGGCATTATACAGATGTACTTCTTATTGTTTGTCTGACTGTCTCATCTGTACCTCAGTAATTAATTATTCCACCTTACACAATCTTTATTTCTGTTGGTTCAAGACAAAGACAGCAATAGCTGATAATGAGTCAATTTGTCTGACATTAAGATTGATCTTTTATGTGTGAAAAATATTATATTTAAGGGATGACTAATGCTTTCTTGGAAAGATTTTTTTTCCCCTCATATTCTTGAGTTGTTTCATTTTCTGTGAAAAAACATTTTCAAAGTGAATCACACCAAATAACAAACAGTCAAAGATACTCAAGTTAAAGTAGTCTGAGTATTGCAATACGTCATAATACGGGTTTTACAATATTGGGTCGACTCTTACATAGCGTTTTACAAAGTCATTCTCTACAAAGTGAAATGTCACTTCAGTATTGTGTTTGTCCTCTTTGGTTGTTTAAAAACGCAATGCAAACACTTCCTAATGCTTTGAGTACAACCCCTGATGCTACCCAGGGGATTGTTATTCCATTTTCGATGAAGGCGGTTGCTAAGCTGTTAGATGGTGTTTGGAGGGTTGGTTCTACTAGTATATACTTGCCTTTCACATTAATCTTAGAGGCATTCTGGGGTTTTTTGTAAGTGCAACTCCTCTGAAACCGCTGCACAGAATTTACCTAAACTTTGTAGGAAATAAATACGCAATGTATAGATGTGCAGTTTACCACGAAAGTCTGGTTTCATTATTTTTCTGGGAACTTTGGCACTTTTGAATTTATAATTTTTTTGTTGCTAAAAACTTAAGTACCAGGTATAAATGTACACCTGGAGTTCTTTCCATAGGTGACAATATATAAATAGTGCCTGTTTGGGAGGGTAACAGTTGATATTGACACCCAGAGAAAACGATTGTCAACCTACGCGAAGTGGAGGTTGACAATGGTTTTCGAGGGGTGTCGATTTCAACTGTTATCCTCCCAAACAGGCACTATTTATTTTATTATACTGAATGTCAGTTTTTTAACTGCTTTTCTACAGGAGAACTTGAATTCTACTGCGCATGTAACAATTCGTTATGTTACCCGTTGCCAAGTGTGTTGCTAACGCTGAGGGTAATAGAATGGATTATCAACTGTGTCTAAACCAATCAGATTTCAGTATTTAACATGAGAGTATAATAATGAAGGTTGTTTACTCAGGCAGACGTTAAAGTTAAAAAACAATTTGTACATGTTATATTTCAATTATTTTACTCTACAACGTATTGTCAAAGATTGGCTGAAGACGATATAACTCTAGGGATCAGGTTTTCAATTACAAACCAAATTCAAGTGCCATTTTAAAAAATGACTACCAGTACTATGACATTATGGTACTTCTGATTTCACTGGGATCTATCTACCTAATAGGTAAATCTATTGGTGGATCAGGGATATATTATTAAGAAATAGTTTGCCCTCTATTATATTCACACTAATTGCTTTCATTTTTGTTCATTTTCATTAAACCAGGGCTACCGGAATTAAATTTTTTTTTGGGGGGGGGGAATTTTTGGAAGTACAACTAGGCAGAAATGCATTGGTCTAAAACAGTATAACAGCTTACTAAACAGTGTATTTAACACACTGAATCCTTGAGAATATTCATGTGTTTGTTTTCTGTTGTAGGACTGAGCTCGAGCACAGGCAGGTACAGAACCTGATCGACGTCCTACAGACCGAGGGTCTATTGCCTGTCGTCAAGGTGGTCTGTGATTGGATGAAATGTAATAAAGAGGTCATCCTCACCTGTGCTCAGGTAATGGTGTCATGAATTTTTTGCATTCCTTTTTATTTCTCAAGTGTGCGGATGGGGAACTTGGTTTTGATTTAAAATAATATTCTTTTTAGATGTTTTAAGTTTACTACATTTTCTGACATTGTATTATATTTCTTAATTTTTAACTTTTATGTCTGTTATTAAAAGATTACCAGATAAGCTATATGTTTGAATTTTATTTTAAAAAAAAATAGGTTTATCTAGAAAAATATTTATTCAATCCAAACTATTTTTTAAAAAAAATGAGCTTTGTTACATTGCAGAGTTCCCAATCCCTGTGGCACAGGCTGTCAGTGTTGTTGAATATTCTTCCAAAGGAGTCTGTGATAGCTGGGCATGGTAAGACTTGTGTTGTGTGAGCCCATAGTCTGTTAGCCTACAAAGCCCACCTCAACCAATCCCTCCCAATCCTCCCCCCCCCCCAAAAAAAAATAAAAATCTGGTTAACGTTTATTAATGTAATCAAAGATCTCTCAACAATTTTTCATTACAGATGGTTGTAATTTTAATGCAATGTTTTGGCATGCCTAATAAAGCTTATAAGGGTTAATATTAAAAATCCACAGTGTACCGGTATCTGAGTTTGTTTTTTGGCATATGTCAAAATTTTTTGAAAATGGGGTAAATATATAAATCTTTTTTATATGTACAGTGTTTTAGCTATTTTCTTGTCATTTTAAAAGATAAAGTTTCCACATATGGCATTTTTTGCGATGTGGAAGTGATTGAAAAAAAAAACAAAAAAAAAAAAATAGATTATCACAAAAACCAGATATAATTATGGTATTTGAAAATGGTGATCTCATTCACGATTGGTTTTATTTTGCATTGTAGATCAGTGTTGGGTTGACCAGCTCAAGTCCACACTAAGTGCCACCGGTCAACCAGACTGGAGACAGACGTTTCCACTCACTGAGGACATCAACCTGTGGCAGTTCTCTCCCTTGGCAGAGGCCCACGCAGGGATAGAGTTTACGTCAAAGAGAAGGGGCCAGCTAAGTGATATACAAGAGGTGACAGACGCGTAGCAAAAAAAACATGCCGATTCGAAATTAGCTCTCATTAGTCTGTAACAAGATTTGTTGAGTAAGAGGAAGTTATAGCTTACAGCTTAAATTTTTAATTGGAAATTGATGAAGCAATTGGTTCTCTAGGGAATGAGTTTTTGATGTACGGTGTGAAAATCAGGATGTTAGTCTTAATTCCTGTTTTATCAAACAATGCTAGGAAAGATAATTCTATTTGTGAATGCATGCCTATATTTGGATGGATTGTAAGAGTTACTGCTCTTTGTTCACTAGTGCTTTTTGAGGACAGGCAGTCTGAGACACTTTGGTTACTACCTGTCATCCCTGGAGAATTTGACCTTTATCTACAATGAGGAGCAAAGTTTGTTCATTGGTCCATCACACACTGGAAATGTGGAGGAAAACGAAAAGGAGGCAATGGATCGAGAGGTATGTAACTATTAAAGTGGCTCACTACACCTTGAAATAGTTTCTCAAATCAGCAGAAAATTACTTGCTTATGATAAATATAGCATGATGCATAAGAAGTGTATAAGTCAGTTTTGCGAAAAATATTCAATTTTGGATAAAATGAATATGATTTTTAAAACTTTAATTCTGTAAATATTAACAAAAGCCCCAGCAAGATTCGAACTCATGATCTGCGGTTCACAAGCCTGATACTTTAACCACTGATCTATAATGATATACGACCAAACTGATCGAGTGTTACAAACAATTTAACAAAACATCTAAATCCCCATCTTGTGACATAGTGTTTGAAAAAAGTATAAGAGGTACCTTAATCACAGTTAAACAAAAACCAGATTTTAAAAAATAAAAAACAACTGATGCAGGTTTAAGTTGAGATCAAACAACTTAAATATGCTGATTTTGTAGGAACTCTTTTTTCCTACTTAGTTACATTGAGCGAATTGTTCACCTCCAAAGGCAAAGATTAATGACCACTCTGTGTTTTATCCCGTTTTAAAAACTGCAATGTTCAATTCATTAATTTAAATCTAGCTACACTTCTTTAGACCGTTTTCTATAAACATCCTTAATTTGAATTTTAATTGGCAATTTGAACACCAATAGAGAGAGTAAAGTTTGTGATTTACATGTGCTTATGCTAATTCACTGATGATATCATGGTGAAAGCTTCCTTTTGATCTGCTGTAACGTAAGAAGAATTGATGATAATTTGTACTCAATCATCCAAAAAATATTTCAAAGTAAAAGGTTATTCATTTTAAGTGAAATATACCGTATCAATTTCTATATCTGATATTTATTTTTTTCTAACAGTGTTCTGTATTAACTGCTTATGATTAAAACTTGGGGAATTTAATTCAGTTCGATAGCACATATCTTACGCGTGAGGTGTCACATGCAGATCTGCAAATTCATTCTCGGTCAAGTGGCATGCATGAAGAGGGGGCCACATGATGATAGTGTTATGCATAAAGATCTCGAGCAGATTTTTATATCTGACCAAGGAACAAAGTGTTTATTTCTGGAAAAAAAAGGGGGGGGGGGTTGGAGTGTGGGGGGGTGTTATCTGGTCAGGGCCCTGCTATTTACAGAGAGGGCGAGAGCTCAGCTTGTTTGTGACACAGTGTTACTGTTACAGGAATGCTGTGTGTGTTGGTTGACAATGTCAATATTAGCCTTCGACAGGGCAGGAATCAAAGTACATACACTTCATCAGGGAGATAGCATTGTCACTGTCCTTATTCATCCCCCTCTCTCTCTCTCTCCCATCGCAGGTGTGCGGGATGACAGAATTATTGCACGTTACCTGAAATCTTTCAAATTCTCACATGTTTCGGAGATGACCTTTTTCACAAGGCGTAATTCTTTTTTTTCTGTTCTTTTTTTCACAATGAAATACTTTTAGAATTCATTTCCTTATTTGGTCTTTGGCCTACTGGATAATGCTGTATATCTAGGTATATGAAATACTTGTAGAAAAGATATCTTTATTATACTTTGGCCTACTGCAAGGATGTGATATTATCTGTTTTTGTGGTTTGACAGGATAGTATGCATATAGAATTGACCACAAATCTTTTATCCTTGATAAGCACCATTGACTTTACAGTCATGGTTTACCGCAGTCCCCACTTTTTTTCAAAACAATAAAAAGTGTAAAAAAAGAATGGTCTGCTGGGGTCTCTGTATGATTAACAGAATATATAGGAGAATAACAAGTTGATTGACCAACCATTGCACTAAAAGGTTTGACAGGTACATGTATTATCAACGTCAAGCTAAGGGACAAGTATAGATGCATTCCAAGTGTTTTTTTTGTGTGTGTGTTTGAGAGAGACTTGTGGAAAACAAAAGGTGGTGGGCCACCGCAGAGCCGGCTATTGGACAGGTGATTTTTACGTCCCATTGTCCGCGGCTGATTAGATTATTTACCGTGTATAGCGTCCCCCCACTCTCTCCCGCTTTTACAACAACAGTCCCATCAATATACTGGAGTACCCACAATGATAGTATTTACCTGGCTGATCTGGGGCTATTGGAAGTGTTGTTCAATTTCCGATACAGACCAAGTGCTAATTTTACGTCGTTATCAGGTCCATGTCGACAGATGACTCACGGTGGAGCCCTTATCACGGATTCTCTCTCTCTCTATCTCTGGAATTCAATCATCAACACACAAGAAAATAAAAAAATAAAACTTCACGTGCCAATATTGTCGTATTTGTTCACTTAGTGGGATTTCCTGCACTCATTTCTTTTTTCAAATGTTCATGTCAGAATATAGATGTGCTTTATGCAAATAATGTTTAATCATGGATCATAATCTAAATGTACATCACCCATATTTTTTTTTCTCTTTTTTTTTTGCTGGGAATGGTTACCTATGTTATGTGTCTTGTCTCTCTCTCTTTTCACTATCTGTGGGTTGTCTGTCCCGAGTTGTTTGTGTGTTTGTCTGTATCAGCGCTGATTATCTTGTTTGTTGGAAGAGGATCACAGGGCATTTTCACAAAGGAGAATCCGAGAAATGCCGGCGAATTGGGACCTACGTCTATCAAGGCTGTACAACAAGAGTGTTTTTATATGTAACTCTTATGTTTTTGATAAAAATCATGCTCCTCTGAGATGCAACAAACAGAAATTTTCCCACCGAGATTT